>NC_088207.1:42128999-42441737 GCF_037126465.1 Ornithodoros turicata
GCAACAAATTTTGAATCACTAAACTATTCATGACATCTTAATCTAGATATTGGACCCACGCATTTTTGGTGTTGACAGTTTGAGAGGTATATCTGTGAAGTAACTAATTACTTGTAACTGACTTCAACTCTGCGTAAAGTAAATAACCTATAGTTTTTTACCAAAGCGACCTTCTCACGGCGGATTATAAGCGAAAACACGAGCGAAAATTATAATTAAAGAACGAAACGTAAAAGTATCTACCTGCAAGCTGGCATCTCGATACTGGGTCAGCAACGAGTAGACAAACGTCTCAGATGCTGGCACCTCCAAAGGAGGCGCTATGCTGGGGATTTCTCTCTCTTTAAACGAACGACGTACTTGCTCCCAGTAATGCTGGCGAAGCCAGCGCAGGAGTAGGATCGATGCAGAGTGTAATACGTCTATAAGGGCCCTGCTCGAAGCATGGGCCGTTTCATTCCGAAGGTCCACAATCCAGTCTGGAATTCCTAGCTGAAAGTTTAACAACGACTAATGTTTAACAACATCCAATTGCTCTGTATCTCAGTAAAAACTGCTAGACAGACGAATTGGCCACACTGGACAGAGTCACATACAGGGTGCGGCACGAAACGTGTCATTTGACCCGTGTGAAAAAACGGCTCAACAGAAAAATATGGGGTAAGCGGCTACCTTCCAGCCATTCAATTTGCCACCCACTAAAATTTTTAACGACTTTTAATTGAAATAAATGAAATTTGCCTAGTCAATGTAACGTTTTCCTTGCTAAATGAGATAGACCGGTTGAGTTAGCCAAACTCACCGCAAAATATGATTCGTAGTACGGTGGTTATGTCCACAAAAGTTGTCCGAAAATGGAGGTTTAGTTGCGCATATTTCAAAGACTCACTAAATCGGCCACAAAACAGCGTCGTGAGAGGGTATACCACTCTCCACCTGATAGACAGAGCAGCTGAAAGATAAGGCAGGGGTAACTTTCGCATCCAGCAATCAGAAACCCGCTTGTCTGCCCATACGTGGTGTCTCTTGTTCCTTTTCCTCCTTTTCTGCAGCTGCTCTATCAGGTGGCTAGTGCCCTCCTCACACCGCTGTTTTGTGGCTGATTTAGTGCGTCGCTGACAAGTGCGCAAATAAAAACCTCAATTTTCGGACGCCGTTTCTGGACATAACCGCCGTGCTACGTAACGTATTTTGCGGTGGGTTTAGCTAATTCAACCACGGTCTATCTCATTTAGCAAGAAAAAAAGAAAAACTTTACATTGACTAGGCATATTCCAAAGTTCAATTTTAAAAAATTCAATTTATTTCAATTAAAAGTCGTTAAAAGTAATTTTAGTGGGTGGCAAATTCAATGGCCGGAAGGTAGCCGTTTACCCCATATTTTTCTGCTGAGCCGTTTTTTTTTCACGGGTCAAATGACACGTTTCGTGCTGCACCCTGTATAGTGAACCCTTGCTAGTATGACAAATCATCATCGCCATCAAATGTTCAGTTCCTTCGAGCTGTCAAATGAAGACTTAAACCTTGTAGTATGCTATAAACGGTTTGTTCTCTTAAGCATGTTGCAATTATTGTATGCAGGTGTCCATGCGTGCGGAGGACAAGAGTATGTCTGAGTTTCGCCCAAGCTTGCCAAAAGACAAGGTTAAGTTATGCTTTAAAAAAAAAATGCTGGCTCCTGCTTATTGCACCATAGATGTTGGCCCCTGACGAGCCACTCGTTGTACATTTCTGAAATGGCTACTTACACTTAAGCCCGCTTCTCTCATTCCACAGCCCAACCTGAGCTGTTCAGGTTCAATAATTTCACTCACAAACCTACAAAGAAAGAGTATTAGCTTCCTTCTTGAATGGTAAGTGTGAAGAACAACTGGAGGAACAGCACAGCAGTAATTTCATCTTGCGTTCATATTACTTCGTTTTCTAGATACAATCATGTTTGTCTTTAATGAGGCTTTTTGCAGTACAAATCTGCACTGAGATGTACATGACATAACATTTATTTTATCATGGCTACCTCGGCGTTGTATAGTTTGCTTGGCGCGATATCATACAGTCGACAAATATCGAACACTTACTTGACAAGTGCTATGCCATACTGTGGTTCCAAGTCAGCATGAGATGACAGAGCTGGATCATCGTTTGTGTGCCGTTCTTTCCACAGCTGAGCTCTAAGCAGAGCAGCAGTAGCTTCAAGAGCTCCAGGTAGTCCACATTCTGACCTTTATTGTAAATAATAGTCGTGCATTAATTACAAAAAAAAAAAAAAAGTGGCAGGTCTCGCGATGCTTCAGATATGACATCGCGAATGTTCGCAGACCATACTAGCCACGACGAATCGAAACAAACTCGCCTGCTTTTCCATACTGCTATCCTGTTGAGAGCCCACTGCATGTCGGTATAATTTCCACTGAAGATGTTTTTGTACACGCGCTCCCATTCACGCCTTCGAAGTAACGTGTAAAGTAGCACGTGTAAAATTTACAAATTAGCCATAATAAGATGCATCGTCCTCAATACTCACCTGTTGTACCACGGCACAACCTTAAACGGTTTACGAGCCATGCTGTAATGGGTAAAGATTCGATATCTGCGGAATCAAAATTCCTTTTACCGCACAGCACGCTGCCAGACCAAAACAAAACCTCGTTCGCAGCAGCCATAGCCACAGGCCATCGAGTAGGAGAGTAGAGTCAACGTCGAGTTAGCCGAGTTATCCCCTTCTCATGCAGGACAGATTTCCAAGTGGAGTCACAAGCACGATAAAAATTTCAGTACTCGTGTGGGAACAACTTCGAAAGTTTTTGCCTTTTCATCGAGTTGTTCCCGTTTTGCATGTGTTATGCTAGACGGCGCCACGAGCGTCTGAGCCCGACGTTGCTTCTCTTTCGGTTTCGATATCATGATAGAATTGGGCAACGTAGTAAATCGATCCCTGGTGCATCAATTTGTAGGTGGATTCTTCTTCTACAGCACTGCTGCTATAACTATGGTAATGTGGTTGGGGAAGGAAGCCACGCACGAAGAGATGCCCTAGCTCAGACTGGAAGCGCTGAAGTCACTGAAGGATGGAATGCTAAGCCAAAGAAACAAACGCTAAATCCAATAACGAGTTTAATAAAATACATTCCGGGTCGGGCGTGAAACGCTTGAAAGTTCCGATAATTGGTCTATAAACGTATGAATATGCACAAACACATATGCTTATCGCCTGCATTTGCAGCGCCACTCGTCAAAAAAGGCGATCAAGCACACCAGTCTCACATCTGATGCCGCTTACAACTGTGCATAAAATTAACACACTGGCTTCCGTGCAATGCTCTTTACAAGCTTACCAAACATCAATTCTGACACAAATACCACCCTCAAGGGTCGTCACGTCCCATGTCGTCACGTGGTAAAAAAGGAATTCAAAATATGCGAGGGGTGGAGCGTGCGTCAATCATTCGGATCACGTGACCGCACTGGAATGTCAACAATGTGGAAGGTGGGCGGAGCCTATACGCCACTCAAACTTCTGTTCATGGTTCTCAGACCATGGATCCCCTTTGTGGAAAAGTTTACGTTTTTCAAGTTACGTTAGTGATGGGAGCGTGTTAACTGTGAAGTTTATTGTTCATATTCCTCCGCTCATCGCATCGACTTGTGTTTCATCCTGTGTAATAAGGGTACGGCGAAACGAAGTAGTTTGATGACGCCGTCGCCGTCCTACTACGTGTAAATGATCTGTCCGGCGGTTCCTCGTAGACCATGTTTGGAAGTGCTGTGTATTTCGCCTCTGTGATTTGTGCGCTGTGTGTTTGCATAGTACTCCCAGGATTACGTTTATCACGGTAACGACGTAGGTATGTCTGGTTCTACAAATTTAAGTGTGGCATGTTTTCCTCCAACGTTGCTTAGCGTTCCCCTAGGCGGCTTGATGCAAACCAATATGGCGTCCGCCGAAACAACAAATCGGGGTTATCTTAATTTCCCCCTAACTTTATGCATTATAACTTTCATAGTTTGGTGATTGACGCGAGTTCCAACAATGAATCTGATCAATCGATTGATGTCAGTGCTGTGAAGTCGCCGTTGCACTGCATGCTTTACACGCAATGGGCTTTAGAGTTCGCGTAGGTTTTCGGGTGCTGTTTCACAGTATCAGATTTCGGCATCTTGCTATTTCCTTTCTGTTGCGACGACAAGCGAACAGAGGCTCAGTCTTATACAAGTCTCTGCTGGTTGTACTACACTTTTGGTCGTTGTCAAGTATCCAAAACGGGGCTATGATTTCGATTAGGCGGCCCACAATGCAGCTTTCTGGAGAATGTTAGGCCTAATTACGTTACGTAGTGTATAAACTACCGCAACTGTGCGGCTAAAGTCGAGTTGATAGTGCATAATCGACAAACCTAGTACAGAGAGGTCCCACTTGCTTGGTTGGTGAAGTTTTTTTTTTAAACATTGTTTAGGAGAGCGTTGTTGTGTTCGGTGACACAAGACTTGTAAATCACCGCTCGTGCTGTGTTCCCATTTTTGTGGGCCAGCAGTTAGAAAGGTCGGTCTACATGTGCATGCACTTGTACTGTTGAACTAACCTACATATATTAAACGGTATATCGTTCCCGACGGATTTGATTATTCCTAACACAGGTAGAGGTTGCATGCCAGCTTTTACTTGAACTACGAGAGGAAGTAAATACAAACATAGTGACAGTTGCACCATCTCAATATTTTTTGCCTAATAAAGTACTTCCTTTGGGAGAACAAAACAAGTCACAGTGATGTCATTATGGAAGTTCAGTGCCCTGTACTATACATTGTCTTGTTCTTGTCGAAAGAGTGGTTCCTACCATCTTCTTCACAGTCTGTTTAGTGTCTGAAACACAGTTCAAGTGCTTAAACACCCTGAATATTAAATGTGCGGCTAGTCGGTCTCGGCGATATGCTCTCGCGCGATCATTCTCCTAGGTAGAGACATCCATCTATACTGCAATAGTATGCAGGATGCTATACCAATGGCTGCAGCTGTTGTAATTGTCATTTCGAAGAAAGCCTGTGTTCAACCTAAGTGTTGTCCATTGAGCATAACCGAGTTGCTCCGTTGGAGAAATGCTATGCCACCAGGTGGCATGAGTGAAAACGTGGTAATATGCTAATATGGCGTCTACTGTCTAAAATTCCATTAGTGTTAGGGTGCGCTACGCACGCTCACAGGCTAGGTGGCGCTACGCCACAGCCCGATACAAAGGGAAAGCCACTTAGTCATCCATCCATCCTATAGTATGTATCAGCGTCTGTGCACTACTTGTTGCAGGGTGCACTGACGTGGCTAGCTACTGCAGCCAATGAAAACAAGTTGGGCGGGGCTTAGATGTGTCATTTTGAGTGAATTCAGTGAACACAAGTGTAGTGTAATTTAGAATGTCCAGCGCACACTTTGAAACTGGTGCACAGCGTCGTGGCTCACGCATACTTGTCTGCCCCTCCTGCAGGAGACGAGCGCCCATATGGCGCAGCAGCAGTCGGAGAAGGGGTGAGCAAAGCGCAGGCGATCTAGCCCCCCCTTCCCCCGAGCGAGCCCCGGGAGGAGCACCGCTCTGCCATGCTGCGGCCCGGTGATGCCGCCGGCGGAGGGGGGGACCACAGGGGGACCCTGGGCCCCACATCCCCAAGCCCCGTGGGGCCTACCGCTGGCCCGCACAAGGTGGCAGCGGGAGCGCACAAGGAGTACCGGCTGAAGGCCCTCCAGCAGATACGAAACAGTCTCATGCCTTTCGCCCACGACCAAGATGGCGGGGGAAGGGGAAGACGCTCCTCTGACCAAATGTCCAGTGCCAGTTCAACGGCCAGCGAGTCCAGTTCTTACGCGTCTTTACCGTCCCACACATCCTCTGAGGTTAGTTTCTGCTTTATCTGTGTGTGTGTCAGTTTTCTGAACGCTTTTCCAATACGTGTACGAGAAGAGTGGTGCTATATCTATGCATCGAGTGTATGTTGCCTTCATCATTGCCTGTGGACAGTGTTGTCGGCTGCATTGAGCAAACAGTTGTCAGGTTTCCACAAAAGACTGACAAACTTATGTGCTATTTGCCCTTTGGGTCTTGCTTGGTGTGGTACATTCAATATCCTACCACTACAGACTACTGTCTCTACTGAGTGAAATACTATGTCTCATATGCCATACCCATGTTCAGCGGTTTCCATCTCAACGTTTTTTAAGAAATCTGCTAGTTGTGCTTGCATATCACGACATGTAATGCTCTAGTGAAGCTCGCCTGCACTATTGAACGTTTTCAGTATGTTTCCAATGACAGAGCCAAAATTATCAGATTGTCAGATTTCTAGTGTGAAAGGAAAATGAGTGGCTTCGCATGATAACATTCAAACCGATGCATCTTTTATGCCGCATTCTTTTCCATCTCTGATTAAAGCTGTACAGTTTCTGTTTGTTGCCGGGTGACCTCATATCCAGTAGGAGCGTAACCATTTTTAAGCTGTGTTGGTAACATTTCCAATTCGTTGTCCTAACCTGTGCTATTGTCATGAAAATGAAAGCTTCGTGTGAGCATTATCTGGACAATACGGGCAATAAGGCTTTTCTTCAGACAGGCACATTCTTTGCTGGGGACCTGGCTCATTTTACCTTACCCTTAGGGTGGTGCTCTGCTCTATACAAATGCTCATTTCATGGAGTGACCGTACATGTTCATACTATCTGTTTCGTTGAAGTACAGTACTGAAGTTGGTGCACTGCAGTGGAAGTAGCTACTAACTCGTGTAAATATTCATTTTGTTAATGTTCACATTTGTTATTTTGCATGCATCGTGAATAAGCAAAATCTTAATTTAATGATGACGAGTACGCTAGGAAATGACAGCTGCATGTTACCAAGGCAAAAGGGGGATGCAAATGCTTACATTTGTGAAAACCACAGTAATAAATGGTTGCTTGAGCTAATAGTAGCTTATAGGAAGTAATGGAGAGAGTATGCAGTTGGGGAAATAATTTTGGGAAAAGTACATGTGTGGATGTCCTCTTTTTAGAACCTTTGTGACACCAACTCTCTGAACATGAGAGTATCCTTCATAGGACAAGGTTCTTTTTTAGATAATTTTATGTGCATTGTGTGTGTGCTGTTGGACTGTGCAAATGCACTGTTGTACAGCGAGATCGCTTGAAGTGTACAAAGTTCCCAAAGTGGACACTTCCTGTGCTTTTTCATTGGGAGCCCAAAAAAAAAAAGGAAAACGACAAAAAGGGGCACAGTGTGCCCACATGTCCAATGACCTATCAAAAATGTTAATGTGCGTACACTTTACAGACTTGCCCCAAACGCAAGAACTTATAGAAAATGATGTCCATTTAAAACTGGATGCCCTTCGCCTCCTAAAATGCTTCTATATCACTTTTTCTTCTCTTCTTTTTCTTTGATATTAACGATGTTTTTGGCGCAATGGTATGGGAAAAACCTCTGCTGTGCGAACGAGCCGTTCAGATGAGGAGGGCCTGGGGAGGCACCCTCCCTGTCTTGACAGCTGTGCAGCACAAGAAACGGCAGCTGTTCTTCCAAAGACCTTGTAAAGGTCCTGTGAAGCCTGCCTGACACTCCCCTGGAAGAGGGAAAGGGGAGGAAGGTCGGCTGGCTGGCTTGCCCTTTGGCTATTAGACAGATGCGTCTGCGCAGGAAGGAATGCGTGGCTGGCGCCACTCCGGGACTTTGTTCTGCCCCTAACGTTCTTCCATATTATTGCATTCCCCGTCAAGACCCGTAATTTTGCGCCGCAAATATTTCGCGGTTTGCCCCTATTGCGGTCGCTTCGTTTCGCGTTCCCCAATCTGACCGGGGCAGGACACACGTCATCCGAGATCCATTGGAGGGAAGAAGAGAATCGCGTTTGTCAGTACTGGCGTTTCACTTTTTAGGACCTCTTGCAACACCAGTGCTGCCGCTTTGTCTGGCGTGCACCCACTGGAGAGATACCTTGAAAACTCGTGTCTCTAATGGAGTGGCCCGAGAGTTGCGTTCAAAATGACGACACACGCGTCAGTCTCAAGCCAGCAAGACGTTTCTGCGCGAAAATGTTGGCACGAAGCGTCGAGCTGAAGGATTGCGGTGCGCGTCATGGAGACAGACCAGTGTGTAGTAGATCGTTGATAATGTTACCGTGAAGTTGTGAAATACACGACTCCGAATCACATCAGTTGATTGGACGTGGTAGATAAGGTACTTCGGAAGCCGCGTTATCAACAATCTACTAGCCATCTGCAATCAGCAGCCTTCCATGTACCGCCACTTTGACAAATAAACAGTCGTTCAGACAACGAACGGCACTCCAGGTGCTGTAAAAGCACTTCATGATATTTTATGACTACTATATTTTCTGGTGTATAAGACGCACGCATAAAACGTTAGCGAGATATGGAGGAAACAAAGTCCTAAGGGTATAACCTGGTGCTGATGTTCCTTCTGTATGTCTAAAAAGCACCACTTAGGACAACTCGATAGTGAACCAAGTGTGTCTGCTTTCTGCCGTACTCAGATCAGAGGTTACTTTTAACAAATTGTGGGCATCAGTTATCGATGGCGATATTTTTGTTACACGGCGAGAATTCAGGCATACTGTGTAAGGTTCAATGGTTATGTGACTTTTCCTTGCAATCGCAATGTCTGTATTTATGTTTGTATTGTGCAGAGTGACCCATTCACTTTAGGCACGAGCTGTTAGCGGGCACTTTTTAATAAATAAATAACGCCTACTAGGGAGGATCTTGTGGCAACCTCCCCAGTGATGTTGGACGAGTGCAGCCACGTATCCACGTCATTTCTTGGCCATGTATAACGATGGTGTTTAACATTTCCCCGTTAGTACGATGATGCGTTGGGATAAAGATAAGAGACTCGTTCGTTGCTGACAGCACGTCCTTAGCTACGGTGCTCTGCGTGTTTGAGTTACAGTGGGCGAACGGTATTTTGAATGTAAACTGAGGAGCGCTGAATCAGAAGACAAAGACGGACAGACAAGCGGGAGGCATGCTCTTGTCTCTCGTCTTGTCTCCTGATTGAGCGCTCCCCCAGTCTACACACAGAATACCAACAAGCCCAAAGGTCTACTCTTTAGGTAATTTAAAGGATTTGAGAAGCAACGCATTCTGAGAGGCAGTCAACGGCCGGGTAGCTTACGGCTTGCAACCGGAACGTTGACGGTGTCACGACAAAAAATACGATTCATTGGACGTGACGCAGGAAAGGCAGAACGTTCGCGTAACCAGGGGGCAGTGGCGTTGTGGGGCCACCAGAGGGCCACGGGCATCGAGCCATAGCTACATGCCAGAGGACGACCCACGCACATAGTGCAAATCCGTGGAGAAAACATTAGTATTAATTAGTAAATTAATGGTAGTTTTGACATTATAAGGTTTTCAAACTGCTTCCAATCTTGTGACGCGTCCTCACTTGTCATGACACCTCATATGTCATCGCATTTGTAACTTTCAAATATCCTAGATATTCATCTCTGACCTCGCTGTATGCAGAGGTATGTGTGTGTTGGCGGCCCAGGATCGGCGGGGGGGGGGGGGTTCGTATAGAGCATCCCCCACCCCTCCAACCTTGGAGGTCTGGCTACGCCACTGCCAGGAGGTCATGTCCCCGAAGTATTCGTTATTATAAAACACTTTCCTCGCAGGAAAGGTAAAAAAATATGTATATATATGTGCCCCAATACTTGCGCAAAGAAAGTGTCCGGGACCGTGTATTTAGCGCCGCAAAAAGGAAGTGATGGAATGCGTGAGGAAGTTGGACGGCCGCCCGCGCTGGTTGCCTTCCTTCCTCATTATTTTGGGTTCGGCAGCTGATTCATCAGAGCCCCTCACTCGCACATGAAGAGCCACATCGTCGCGTGGATACTCGGGCTCATATTGAGCTGTTTACGTCGTGCACGTAGATACGTAACAAGCGGCGATTCATTTCCATCGATTGCGATAACTCGAACGCGATTGCGCGGATTTTCCCATGTCGTAAAGCACATTTTCTGTACTTTAGCTATAGGCAATATTAACCACTTTTTTTTTTAGGGTGGCATAACGTTGTTTGTTGCTTTAGTTTGGCTAGCCAGCTGGAAAAATTCGTCGGGATTTAAATTTTTTTTTTTAGATCGAGTTTTTGCCTGTGGGTGCATCCAAAGTGCAATGAGGTCAGCTGCAGCTGTAGTTAGGAGTTCAGTTGTATTTTCGGTAACAATAATTGTATAGATAATTGTATGTGGGTACCAATAAAGTATGCGGGTAAAAACGTGACATCCACACTCGTGATATTTGACCCAGTGACGAAGTGCTAGTGCTTTTGTGTAGTGAAATTCACAAAATAATTGTAATCACTGACAACCCACTTATAAATGTGTTTGCGTAGTAGCAGTTTGGGTGTGTGCAAAATATGCAAAGTAGATAAAAAGTGTTTGTATTTATACTCCAATATTTGCACAGGTAAAATATTTTGAGACTTATAAATATAAATGAGATTCAGAAAAGAGTAGTAAGAAAAGTGAAAAAGGAATAAACAGCTAAAGAGACATTAGGGAAAAGTGAGAGATAATGTGAAAGATGTAAGAGATGCCCTACCTCCTTCAGTCATGAAGAGGGCAGAGCCTCTACCACAATACTGATATTCCAACATATTGTGTGCTTGTATCAATATGTGTATTGTGTCACTTTTGTATCACTTGTATACTAGCATCAACATTTTTTTCTTTTAATAATGATATAAGAATAATATACTTATATATAACAAATATTTACTTATTAATATGATAATAACCTCATGTAATGACTTTATTCATATGATACCCATTAGTCTAAAAATTATAGTTTATGAGGCTATACCCACATCATAAATTTGCTCATCTCATCATGATCAGGGTTTTTTTACTACTGATTTTTGACTGCGTACCGAAGGCAAGAAGCAGGATAAAAGGTGTCCTTCAGTTATGTTTCCTATCCTGTAGTGTAATAGCCCAGCCTTTTGTTGCACACTGGAGGTGTTCTCCCATTGCTAGGACAATTCGCTTCATGACCAAAATCTATCTGCACAGCAGTGGTGGCCCTTTTATTGAGAGAATGTAGTTATATTTTGTTTAACAAAGTTGTACTTGCTATCCAGGTTACTCTGTTATCAGAGGACAGTAGGAAGTACAAGGAATGTCACGCCACAAAAGCTGTAGATCATGAAGTGTTACTTGTAGTTCACTTTACGGATGAAAATAGGAAATTTTTTTGACAGGTTACTTATTTTTGTTACTATTATTTTATATTTATTATATTTACTGTCATTTCCTATGAGCTCCATGTGCTTGTGCATTTGCAGCGCTGCATACAGTCTTATACTGCAGGATGTATTTTGCCCGTTCTGCACTTCTCAGGCCAGTTTTACAGCTGGCATACGGATACGAGCCATAAGTGACAAAAAGAAAATGGTGAAACATTGTTGCAGTACTTCTAAGGTATTAGGGTTTTACACTACAGCTGAAGCAACAGAGTCCTCTCTAAATAGAGCTCCTGGAACTGAGCCAGGAGACATGGAGAGGAATGCATTCTTCTCTTCTTCCAATTCTCCCGCTGCCTTTGAAGTTTTCCGCCTGCAGTCAGTCACAGCAGCAGGGTTAGCTCCAACATGCAGATGATCGCGAGGAGACGTGTGAAAATGCAATTTTGGGTAGAGGCAAGCGACATGTTCTCTGACCTCCTGCAAGTTCCGTTCTGATGCAAGGGAAAGGTAAACGGCTTGATTATGGCGTGTGTCATGTTGACGCGCGACTCATTGGCCGTGGGAGTGAAACATACGCAAAAATGAAGCCTAAAGAGGTGAAGTATCATTCGAGGCTGTGTTTTGAGGATAGGTTGCGAGGATAGGTCGATTTGTTGATACAGTGCCGCAATAACTCCCAATTATAATTTATGTTCAGATGTAACTTTTCAAGAATTACTCGAGGCAGTCACGTAGCGGGCGTCCTCCTCCGCATTTCGAGAAAATGTGTTCAGGACACTCACTCACGCCCTGCCTCTGTTGTTCCGAACATGTGGTGGAAAGATGGTGCCACCCCGGGCACTACTCCCCATGATAAGCTGTTGACGTGTGTTTGTGTCCTTAGGGAGACCTGCTTTTGTCTCGCAGGATCCTGGCTATCGGTCGACGAAAAGGCCTCCCAAGATCATGGAATTCGGACAAGACAAGGAGCCCCATCTCAATGGGCTGTCTAAATCGGGAGGTACGAGTTCTTTCCAATTTCTGCGTCCTTTTTCTTAATTACCCGCTTTGCTTGAGGATGTGAGCAGCACGAGTAAGAATATTCCCATTGTGAGAATATTCCCTGAGCATTATTTATTTACCATGTACTAACTCATGGTTCCCACTGGTCCTTCATTACCCATGAATACCCTGGAATTTGAAAATTCTATTTTCAAGGTCTGGAGAACCCTGGAATTTTCCGCAGACCTTGAGAAACCTTGATTTTGCAACTTTTTCTTATTCTCGTGGAGCTGTCAGTACAAATTCTGCTTATCCTGAGTTAACTCAGGATAACTAGAGTTTTTAAATTGCAGGTGTTAGCACTCATTGTAATAGGAATCATAAGTGCGAGAAATGAACGGCACCCTGCGTTGTATTCATCAACCTTCCTTTCTATCCTGTGATCTTTAACATTCAGGAGGTGTCGGTCACATTTGTGAAAGGGGATCACTATTGTGCAGTCCCCATGCATTGTCTCGTGTGATACCTGTAGCTGTTGAAGATGTTGTTGAAGATACTTGTAGATGTTGAAGCCCTGGTCATACACTGTGTTTTACATCCCAGGCAAAACGACGACTAAGCCTTAAAACGTCCTCGAAAGTCTCTTGCATTTTTGTTCCAAAATTCAGTGGGAACCCGCTTTTTAGTATGCACATAACTCTACAAGTCTTCATTCGAGCATTATGCTGTAGGATCTGGGGACAAAAGTTAGGATTGGCTAAATGGAATTAAGGTATCACTAGGGACCTGATGAGATAGCAAACTATACCAAAGCTCAACAAAACAATGATCCAGTAGAAACCTGCCATTTGATTAGACTGAATATACGAAGACGGTACAGTTTTTCTATGACGGGACATCCAGAATGCTCAAAGCTTGTCTATGCCAACTTGCATAATTCCCTTGTGCTACTTATTTAGAAAGCTAAATATGACTCGACATTGTGGAGGAAGCAGAGTCAGGAGAAACATTCCAAGATGATGCTCTAGTGAGTGCTCTCTATGAGTGCTCTCTATGAGTTTGCATAACAGACTGACCGAGATCCTCTGTTTTGTTCGATAGGCAAGCTGAAGGCCTTACGGAAGAACAGCTTTGCACTGGACGGGGTGCCACTCTGGGAACGCTCCATGCTAGACATTGGCACAAGCTCACGATCTGACAGCCCTGCGAGCGTGACAATCACCGGGTTACAACAACGGAGTCTCCTGCCGGACCCCCCTCGTCTGCTGACCCCAGATTTTCCCCCCAGCGAGCCCCCGCCTCCTCCACCACCGCCAAGGGGTGCGGCAATGGCACACACAGTTTCCATGTTGAAGCAAGCTCCGAGGGTACCTTCATCCATCAGTGGACACAGCAGCAATTCTTCAAAGAAC
The DNA here is from genome assembly GCF_037126465.1 of Ornithodoros turicata. NCBI lineage: Eukaryota > Metazoa > Arthropoda > Arachnida > Ixodida > Argasidae > Ornithodoros > Ornithodoros turicata. The sequence goes on from NC_088207.1 coordinate 42,142,639, forward strand.
CCTAGTCCTGTGCCTTTCAATGGCGCCCGACTGCAAGGTTTGGGCTCCTATCAAAGTGGCATGGCCCCACCTCCGTACCTGGCGAGCTTGTCCTCTTACACAGCGTCCAGCAGCTCAGGAGGCAGACAGAGTCCTGCCAACACTGTCAGCAGTAGTGAGTACTCAGTGCCACCAGTGACCCAGAAGAGGACTCCCCCTCCGGCGTACACTCCACCACCATCTCAGAGTCCACAGCCACCAGGAGCAGTTCCTCCGAGGCCATCTCCGTTGCAAGCATGGTCAGCGCGGCAGGCCAAGTCCCAATCCCCAGTGATCATGCAGTCCGTCAAGAGTACTCAAGTTCAGAAACCAATTCTACAGACAGCTATAGCGCCCACCTCACCACCACCAATCCCGCAGACAGCTTATGGCTTCCCGTCTTCGGGACAAGTTCCGCCACGGCCAACGGAACCTCCACCATACCCGAATCAAGTGCCACCACCGTCCTATTCTGTCGCAGGAACGCACCAGCAACAGCAGCAGCAGCAATCCCAGCAGCAACATAGCTACCCAAATGTTTCTCCGCAGCAGCCGCCACCGTATGCCTCAGCACTCCATCTTCACCAAAATGGAGGCACCATGACGTCGGTGCATCAGCACCAGAGACAGGAAGTGCCAGTTACAACAGGATTTGCCACTCTTCCCCCACCGCCATATGCAGCCTCAGTGCAGACAAGACAAGAAGTTGTACCCACAACAGTGCCCACGACGGAGCCGCCAAGCTACGCTTCTTCTGTTGTGGCCTTGGCAGCCCAGAGAGCTGCAGCTGTGCTTGGAAAGCAGCAGCAAATGTCTGTATCAAATTGCACAACTGGGTCTCCTGCGAGTTTCCAACAGGGAAGCCACAGCCGCACGACTACGACGACAGCAAGTTCAGATCTAGTAACGACAGTAGCCAGCATTTGCTCTTCGCAAGTATCTGCACTGCAGGGGACAAATGCTGTCCCTCAGGTTCCAAGAGGTCACCTCAATGGGATCCGCAAACCATCACCGATCGTCACTGACACAGCAAGTTCAGCATCGAGGTCAGAATCTCCAGTGTCCTTTATGTCGACGACGTCTGCGTCTTCGCCGTCAACGCAGTCAGACTCGACGCACGACTCTGGGCGAGGGAAGACCACTCATCAGTCTCCCATTCCTGTACGGAAGGAATGGGCCAAGGAGAAAGAGGAAGAGCGGGGGTCATCAAAAGTGAGGAACTACTCATCAGCAGCTTACAAATTCTTCATGGAGCAACACGTTGAGAATGTACTCAAAAGTCATCAGCAGAGACAGCGGCGCAGGGAACAACTGGAGGCAGAAATGGCCAAAGTGGGACTGTCCGAAGAGGCTCAGAGACAGATACGATGCATGCTCTACCAGAAGGAATCGAATTACATTCGTCGATGCCGAGCCAAGATGGACAAGTCCATGTTCACTCGCATCAAGACAATAGGTGTGGGAGCCTTTGGCGAAGTTGCGCTAGTTCGGAAGGAGGACACGAATCAGCTGTTTGCGATGAAGACACTTAGCAAGGAGGACGTGCTGAAACGAAAGCAAGTGGCACACGTCAAAGCGGAGCGAGACATCCTGGCGGAGGCAGACAATGAGTGGGTTGTGAAGTTGTACTACTCATTTCAGGACAAGGACAACCTTTACTTTGTGATGGACTACATCCCAGGCGGAGACCTCATGTCACTTCTCATAAAATTTGGGGTGTTCCAGGAGCCCCTGGCACGCTTCTATGTAGCTGAACTGGTACTCGCAGTGGAAAGTGTCCATAAGTTGGGATTCATTCACCGCGACATCAAGCCGGACAATGTGCTCATTGATAGGAATGGCCATATTAAGCTCACAGATTTCGGGCTGTGTACAGGGTTCCGATGGACTCATAATTCCAAGTACTACCAGCGCAATGGTGAGCTGCTCTCTGTGATGGTTGCACGGCATGGTTGCACGGCATGGTTGCATCAAGCCCACGACCTACTAGGCTATAGCGACCATGTCATACGGATCTCTTCCCATCGCCGCATTTGGAGGCTAGCGGTGGCGCTACTCATCGGCCCGGTTATTGCTTCCTCAATTTCCGCAGTACTCTGTACTTTAGCTTACCTTAGTATTTTTGTACAAGCGGTGGATGTCCCACGAGAGGTGCTTCCTTCTAAAGTTGATTATCATCATCATTCCACGCGTTTTCATAGGAACTGTCGCTGTCGTCTGCAACGGTAATCGTGCGTCCGCTTCTGCGCGTTCAAAATTCAAATTTCCGTCGTCCAATCGTGATGCAGATTTTGCAGGCCCATGAGTAGTGCCCCTAGTGGATCGTGCGGACGGGCTCCCTCATTGGGTTTACCGATTATGACATGGTCACTATAATCTAGTAGGTCGTGCATCAAGCCACCTGATGACGTGGTGTTTGCAACAGAAGCAATGGACCCTTTTCACGTTCGCGTCACATCCTAGCAGTTCTCTAGCAAACCACCTTCGGGCGCGCGCCAAAACAAACCCACGTGGGTAGCATATAAAGGACCAAATCCGATCTTGGAGTGGGGCCGACGAGTTTGCGCAGTGTCCTCAATGGTCCCCACTCCTGCAGTCCTCCTCCAGTGCCATATATTGAACACGGAGAAACCGGCACACCCAAGGCCGTCGCACACGCGTAAGCAGTTGTGAAAAAGGTTCATTGTTTAGTTATGGATGGTATCATTTCTTGGAGCTTGAAGAGGTGGTAGGGACAGGGACACGAAACACAAGTAGACAGGACAAGACCACCCCCTCAAGGTCAAATAATACCATACACATTGTTACACCAGCTTGCTTGCATTTGAATGCTCTGGTCATGTTTAGTTACGTTTTGCTGACAGTGGTATTCAAAATTTAATCGGGGGAGCAGTACATTTTTCTGATGTCATGTACTGTGAGCACCGTTCCTAGTGTGTAGAGTTCTGTGGGGCTTGTCCAGTGGACCTGACGTTTGCGCATTTCTACAGAAGTATGCATTCAGCGCAGGCACGTTAAAATGTGACAGTCTTCGAGGTACGTTTAAAAAGATCGTATGTAAAATGAAGTCTAGAATTTGCTGCTTCTTTTTCGTGTGATCAACCTCTAGACGTTGCCAATAAGGTACTGTATTAAGAAGGTGGGATGTGTGCTTCCATCAGTGTCACTACACTGCACAGCTGCTGAATGTGAAACTAATGTTTGTTGACAATGTGAGCATGAAACACGGAAGGCAAACCAGTTCGGGTGCAGCTATTCATTGTACCTCACTGCCTAGTATGCTTCCTTCCACTGCGCTGTGACTACTTTCCTTTGCCATTGGGTATGAAAATGCTGTTTAGCAAGCGCGCATATTTCTCGTTTTTCGCTTTGCAGGGGAACATGCTCGACAGGATTCTATGGACCCTGACAGAACGTGGTCTACAGAGTGCCACTGCAACAATGGCAACAGCAAACCATTAGAGAGGCGGCGCAAAAAGGAACATCAGCGATGCTTAGCACAGTCCCTCGTTGGCACTCCCAATTATATTGCTCCCGAAGTTCTTGCACGCCAAGGTATGTTTTGCCTTCTGTTAAGTTTCTGCAGTAAAATAACCATAGCATGTGCACTTGTCAGGCTATGGACAGTCGTGTGATTGGTGGAGTGTAGGAGTCATCTTGTATGAGATGCTGGTTGGGCAGCCACCTTTTCTGGCCAACACGCCAAGTGAGACCCAGTACAAGGTAAGCACAATGCCACAATCTAGGATTTTATAGAATTCCTTGATAATAAATAAAAAATGAATTTTTGTCTTGATTTTACACTTTTTCTAGCGTGAGAACTATGCCTAGCATTGGTGTGAAGTACATGTGGGGGGGGGATGTCCTTTGGTAATGCTCACTTATGGTATATGCTTATATAACATAGCTTCACTACTTTTTGAGCCAGAACTATGATTCAATCTAAAATGCTTAACATAGTGTCCTGCAATGTGGTTTTTCTGTTTTTTCATCACTGCAGTGAACTCAAAGGTGACTGAAGCAATGAAGGTCACTACCGCCCACAAAGTTTGTTTGAATGCCACGGGACGTGCTATTATTAGAGCCTCAAGTTTTCAGGAAATATTTTTTCTAAATTCGGGGAGTAAAAATCGGGTAAATAAACGTGGTCTAAATTCATACAAATTTGTGTGGGAAAACTTCCAGTATGCTAAATTCGGGGAGAAATCGGGCTCTGTTACTCAAACTAACTGAACTTATTCGGTACAAACAGTGATGCAACCGCATTTTATGCCAAACAAGTTAGTGTGCATTCCTACAGACATCTCAGTGAGGGCAATTTGCCGGGTAAAAATTGGGTTTCACCCTAAAGAGGCAACCTTCAGGTGCAAATTTGGGGGAGAGTCGGGTTAAGGGAGGGTTTGAGGGTTAAACACTCAAACTTCAAGCTCTAGCTATTATATATGACGTTGCTAGCCCAATTATGTATTGTTGACCCTGGCACGTTATAATTGTTATTGAAGGCGAGGCCCCATATCACAAATCTTTGGCGTCAGGCATCACTGCCGACACAGTGTTGTTAGGGCCTTACTTTTTAGGGTTAAACCCGTATCCGCCCGATATTTACCCCCCGAACGAAATCTGTAAAATTCTGGTTTAACCCGAATCTACCCGAAAACATCCGGGTCGCGTGGCACACTCATAAGTGTGCATTAAAATAAAGTTTGATAACATTGCTAAACATTAGTTCCATGCTAAGACAAATTTTTATTAAACAAAAAGAAAATCACCCGAATACACCCGAATTCCTGACGACCGAATATGCCTTAACGGGATTTAACCCGAATACACCCGAATTTTCAAATGAAAAATATCACCTGATATTTACCCCCCCGGATTTGGCCAAAAATAAAACCCGAAAAAGTCAGGCCCTAAGTGTAGTTGATATTAGATCTCGGTACAAGTACCATAATTAGTGTGTTCATGAGTGTGGCGATATTACGTCAGCTGTGTGTAGCTGCTGCCCAACAGACTTGCGCATTGTTTCTTCAGGTACTCAACTGGGAGGCAACACTGCAGATTCCCAAGAATGCAAAGCTCTCACCAGAGGGTACAGATCTGATCCTGAAACTCTGCTGCGGTGCTGACCGCCGCCTCGGTCGCAACGGCGCTGAGGAGATCAAGTCGCACGCGTTCTTCATCCCCATAGACTTTTCTGGTGACCTGCGCAAGCAGACTGCTCCATACACCCCTAACATACGCTACCCGGCGGACACTTCGAACTTCGACGCTGTCGACGAAGCGGCGCTTGCACTGGAGCGGGCAGAGGCAGCGGCGTCTGCTCCCAGCGACCTGGGGCGACATCCCGAGCATGCTTTCTTTGAGTTCACCTTCAGGCGCTTCTTTGATGATGGCGCGCAAGCATATCCCGTGAGAGCGGGTACCGGCTCCGCGCTCGGAGTGCCCGGAAATATAGCCGAGGCAGGGGCCGAGGAAGCGGGGGACGGTCAGGGGTCACCCGTGTATGTGTGACTGTGCTCTCGGTGGAAATGTACGTCCAGGACAGCAGTGTCGCAGCGGTTTTTGCTGTTACCGGTACGAATCTGAGGGATTCTCTCGACGATGGACGAGAATTTTTTTTTTTTTAAGGAAGTTGGAAGACGTTCTCGTGCCGAGCACAGAGAGTGCGAGCTATACTTTCCGTGTTCATTTTTGATGTGCAGATTTTAATTATTTTAAGAAATGACGTAGTATTGGAAGCTGTGCGTTGCCACATGTGCCTTGAAGATGAAGGGCTGTGGGTAATCTGTATTTGGGTAAGCGTGCAGGACAGTAATGAGCCAAATGTGTTTCTAACTTCAGGACTGCCACAGGATCCATGCAATGCCCGGTACAAAACTTCATATTTATAGTGCTAGTGTTTCCTTCATTGGTCAGGCGTCACGTTGCTTTGGCATGCCCCCCCTCGTTCACCATCGTACTAATCTGTGGATTGACACTATGTTGCCTGAACCTTACAAATCCTTTCACTAGGCATATGTGTGCGGTGGCGTTAGTGTCTATCAACAGAAACTTTCACAGCCCCTCAAAAAGGGAAGATCTACAATCAGCGTATTTGTTTGCTGTTTTTTTTTGTTACTTCCCATTCAGAAGCAAAAGGCTAAGAGAAAGGTCACAGAAGCACAGTGCCTTTGTTATACATCAAAAGCAGACTATATTTGATACAGCTAAGATTTTTGTCCGCACGACCGTTACGCTGTGCGCCATGTTGTCAGTAGCACACATTGGCCAAAGCAAGTGAAGTTTACTCCCAGGTTTTGCTCGCTCCAGGTTAATATGCCCCTGAGCAAGTGAATGATCTCAGCCATGCAAAGAGACTTCTTGACTTGATTTACACATGCACATAACAAAAAAAAGAAAAAGGTGTCCCGGTTGAAACTAGTGTCTTTGGACTCTTACGAGGCACTAGTTGTGTATGTGGGTGGAGCACTTGTTGTTGTTGTTGCTGCTCCACCTGGTATTTTGAAAGGTACAGTTGTGATAACTGTGAAAAGCTGATGAGCATAAAGGATAGTGTAACATGGAACTATAAATATTTTATATATAGCTTGCGTGTAAAAATTTTTCTTTAGGAGTGTGGCACAAGTGTTTGAAAAGGCTGAATGCCATGCCATTGCCCCCTTATATTCTCCTGAGCTATAGACATATTTAGTAATTACTTGTTTCCTTCCGCTGAATGCGTGTGTTGTCATTGTACAGGGCTCTCGATATGACCTACCTCTTCACCTTTCTGCTTAATTTTCTGCTTGCAGTGCTTCTGTTGTGCCAGCCCGTTGGTACACCTATCTTTGTCTTATTTATTGGTATTTGAAAGATTGTATGGCAGATTTCATTCTTTCTTTCTGTGTGCATGTTCCGTGCCTGCTACAATGGCTTCCTTCACCACTTGTGCTCTCGCTGGGGCGTTAGATGTGTTCCCATTTTAAGATCACTAATCAAAATTTCGATTTGATCAAGATTCCTTTTGTGTGACGAACAATCATGTTGTGTTCAGTTCTTTGGGCGAATGTTGCACGATTTTGTCTATTCCTTTTTGTGTTTTTTTGCCAATGAACCCACGCACGACGACAGACAGAGGGTGTAATGCTGACGAAATGGCTCTTATGCCCACGATAACTGGAAAACCATTCTGGGTACTCAGTATGAAGTACAGAGACATTACATCATTGTACATGAAGATCATTGCTGAATGACTAACATCTACTAAGGTCAATTTTCTGTTAGATGTTGTGCATTGCAAATGCGGCACATCATTGTCTCTTAGGGCATATGTGTGGTTAATCTGTTGTTAAGAAAGCTGCGTTGCTGTGACATCGAACAATAGTGTATATAGTTGAAGATGGCAGTTGCACTGCATAGGTTTTTTCTTCTTTTTTTTTGCATCTGTTACCTGCATCTTTTCAGCTGTGTGTGACTGCAGCAAATCTCACAAGCATATTTACTCATAATCATCTCTTCTAATAAAGTGAGAAAATGCAGTGAAATTTCCCAGCTTCATAAGACCCGAGGTGCTCTTTTGTATAGTGCCTTACAAATGTGCCAAAGTTTCAAATGAATACAATACTTGTGGTTTTGAGGCCTTTTAAAAGTTCTCTGCTGTTCAGAGCACACAAGGAACCTGAGATTTCATTTCACTGCTGCTGTAGCAAAACGTTTGTTGCTTTTCACAAATTGCTCCTCTTTGCAAAAGAAAACATTTAGCGGCTGAAAGGCAGGACCTACATCAAAACACCCCTACATATGCAATCCACAAATTACAGAGTAGAATTCGTTGTGTAACCAAAATATTGATGTGCAAGCCTCGCTTACCCTTGCATTACAAAGAAAGCATAGGATATGTGTAACAGCACCATTAGTTTGATCTAGGCTAAATGAAGCATTGATCCTGCAACTGACACTAGCAAAGCTTGTGGTGCACTGTTGGGTGTTTGCATTAACATGATTAAGTGATATACTAACCGTTTCAAGCACAGAAGCATGCAGGTCGGAGCACATTGCCATAAACATAGCACTTCAAAGTAAACTACGGGCATGTGTCTCCCGTACTACAGCCAGCCTTCTAACGTCACTAGGGTTAGCCCTGACCAAAGTGGTGTAGGATGCGAGGATAGCTTTGTGTGTGTGTGTGTGTTTGTTTAAATGCGTGGCTGCAGGTATGAATCGTCGCTTACTTGACCTCAGCTGAAGAATGTGAGGGGGTAGCGGATTGAGATGGATGCTCCTCTGTAACTGTATTGCTTTCATTTCCTGTATATAATGTACATTTAAGACCGGCTTTTCTGTTGTTTGTCGCGTTTTTGTTTTCTCGTGTGGTGTATTTCACCAGAACTTGTACATAGATCTCTTTTGAGAGAAAGGGAATACAGGGATGGTATGCGAGGAAAACGCTGCTTGGTTCGCAGCCGTGTTCAGGCAGCGAGACCTGTGTTGCGGGAATGTGATGGGGTAAATCGTGGAAGGGGCACGGTTTTTAGTCATATATCATATGTTTCAAGTAGATCTCTTGAAATGTAACCCATTAAGACTGTTCTCCATTCTCTGTCTGCCCTTGTTCTTTTTCTGATTTCTTCTCTCTTCAGACTCCACACAACTCTTGTGTTCTGAGTAACAATAAATTTTCAGTTTCATAGGACTTGTCTGGGCATCAGTCACTTCCTTATTCTAGAATATTGTTGTTTACTTGATGTGTTGTTGCTAACATTGTTTATTATGCATACGCGGGTATACCCGCAGGCACAAAACCAACCCGTCGGATTTTGGTGTATGACCCGATACATTGCGAACATTTCACCCAAAATACTTTCCACGACGTTCCATATCCAATTCATCATCTCAAAATAAAATTGTTGTTTGCCACGTGGTTAACTTTGGCTATCTTTTGACACCACGACTGGTACTCTTCGCATCAGTAAGCTGGCAACCATGTCAGCAGTCGCCAGCTTCTGACGCGTTGGAAAAGTGGCTCACTAACGGACATTGTCCCCCGCATCAATAAATCATTTCGTGCTGTGACGATCATGTGGCATAACTGAAACATGCGTACGCATTGGGCTGCGGGTATATCGGCGGGTATGCGGATACGCGTCGGGATGTGCGGGTGCGGTGCGGGTTGAGCCAATGACATTGCTGCGGGTGCGGTACGGGTGCGAATTTTCATACCCGCACTCATCTCTATTGAAAAGACTTCTAGGAACGTTGACCATCCCACTAAACCAACTGCCTTTGAGGTAATCCAGGGCATCAGAGCTAGCCGATTGCCCTCTTTGTTTATTCTCAGTACATGGTGTCCCTCAGGCCTTGTTAGGAAAGTCAGCCCACCTCTGGTGTCAAACAAATATCAGTTTGCCCTTATTTGGTTTAGCACAGACAGGGGGAAAAAAATCTCGTCACATCATCTTCTACGTAGATTTGTTATTGTCTGTCCTTGTCCACTCTGAGGCTTCCTTCAATGTTTAGCCATTTGTTGCACAACTTTCTATTTGCAAATCTGACCATGATGGAAGGGATCTTGCCAGTTGCCAGATTGCTTCGGCTTGGTTTGGTTTGGTCTCTTTTGAGGGTCACATGGGCCCTTTGAGCTTGCGTGGCTCAGTGGTTAGCGTGCTGGCCATGTCACGTCGAGACTGGGAGGTACTCGGGTCCGAACCCCGGTGCCGGCTGTGCTGTCTGGGGGTTTTCCTGGGATTTCTTCAGACTCTTTCAGACATATGTCTGCACAGTTTCCTTAGAAGTCTGCCCAAGACGCATATTCCCCAGGGCGTCAGTCGTGACGTTGCCCACCTTTGTGAGGCCGATAACCATCATTCCATCAGCTTGCAACCCGACAAAATTTTTCGCGCAGATATTGAAGACAGAGCAGGTGTAGGGTGAGTCATGCAGTGCTCTTGCCGCTCTAATTCCCGTCTTAGTTTGTTGGCATCACCTGCGCCCTTTTCATCCAGATGGCTCGTCCCGTCCGTTTCTTCAACATACCACTGCGTTTTACTGACGTAATTTAGCAGTCAGTGACCCCTCCGAAATCCCCATTGAATTAATGCGCTCCCTACGACCCCAAATGTTTGATGACGACGGCACCCCTCCCTTTCTTTCCCAAACACCCCGTTGATATAACAAAGAGGGCTTTTATATATCACTTCTAAACACATGTCGGCAATGATACATGTCATACATAACTGCCATAATGCTTCGGTTGTTCTTAGACTGTAAGAAGACGTTGGAACTGACGGGTAGCAAAGTTTTAACATTTTGCTTTAATTAATTTAATTTCAACATTAAACAGCTGTTGATCCAAACCGGCAGAATCTACGTTTCTGAGACTGCCTTCGCGAGGGGGGCTTAGGGGGTCTGGAGCCTAAACAATTACAGTCGATACACAATCAAGGAAGGACACCCGAGCAGAGCTATGCTCTATGACAAGATGACAGCCTTGTCGGTGGCAGTAAGCAAATACAGATAACATAGATGACCATATAGGCTTTCTCACCTGGTACATATGACAGCGACTCTGGAAAAGTCGCTAGACTCCGCCGACTGCAGTTTTTCTTTTTTGGAAGCAATGCCGTTTTAAAATTTTACGCGATGCCGATTGCAGTCCTTCGCCGAAATACAGCGTCAGTTACGCAAGTACAGGAAGTTCCCCGATTAAGGCTGCTGAAGGAAGCCCACGTGTGTTCTAGGAGGTGTAGTTCTTGCGGGGCTGCTTAGATCACTTTAAAAACAAGTTTCAGATTGCCGCCAACCGCTTGGCTCGACCTTGCTTGGCTCCGCGAAACCAGCAAAGCCGCCATTTCCCTCCCACCAGGCCTAGGCCCGTTAGGTTATCGCTCTGCGACAAATGCTATTCTTTGTAAAATCGCTCGTGTTCTAGGGGGTTGTAGTTCTGCGGGGCCACTAAAATCCCAGAGCAAAAACGATTGCACGCTACCCCATTCTCATGCATCATCGTATTCCTCTCCCCCCTTCCCCTTGATGCATAAAACCGAGCACACTGGCCAGGCTTACCGCATATTTCGCAGAACGTGTATAGTCCGGTCCAGTCACAGGGATGTCCGACACCCGCTATGTTTGTAACCACCCTCAAGCGGTCGCTTGTGGCAGAATCGCGTATCTTGCCGTGGTCGCACGTGTTAGATAACATCATTTTTTCAGGTCATGTGATATTGCTTATATCTCGCTTTCTGGCCGACATTTCCCAGCCTGTACGAAATGATTACACGAGTGTAACCTGTTTCGCAAGTGCTCATGGTATAGCTTACTCCTCCGAAGTCTGAGTGCATCACATCGGGTGAGCGATATGTGTAAGCACCGGTGTCGTTATCGCATCGTGGCCAGCTGTACGTGACCACATTTGCAAACTTACTTGTTTTTGTGCAAGAATGTTGGATTACATTACAAAACGACGCACAGCAACAGCAGTCGCGTTGTTTACAAATGGCCACCAGTGCGGCCACAGATTAGACATTCGTGGCACGAGTCGGAGGTGCACTTTGATTGGGATGAAATGATTTTCAAAACTGGCTAGAACTGTTTTTTTTTTTTTTTTTTGCTTTGCAAAGCACAGTAAGAGCAGAAATGAGTTTTATTCTGTGCTAAAATGCGCACGGCAGTATAAGGTTTCACCTTTTCCCTCACGCTGATCCGAGCATGTTCGTTCATGCCTACTATTCAGGAAGCAGGTCCTCCCCTAGTACTTCATTATCGAATTCATCGTCTGCGGCAACATCCCTTCTGCGTGCAGCGGTTCGTGGTCGTTGCTCCAGTGGTCCAAGGGGGTCTTCGTACGATGCATCTATGTATAAGCAGACAACGGAATTCCATACACATATGACCATTGTGTGTGTGCGTTTTAAGGTTCGCTTACAAGGTCTCGAAAGCTGACAAAAGGAGGAAACACTGTCTATAGCAGGCCATGGCCCAACCCGTATATATACACAACCAGGTACGCCATTCTCATGACAAACTGAGCTTTTGCTACTCGAACTTGACTTCACCCACTAATTTGGCAATCAGCTCAAGGCCAACATCCCAATCACTATCCAACAGCCAATACAAGACACTTGAAGGGAACAAAAACAGTTCCCTGAGGCTGTTACGATGTGCGACTGATGTACGATGTACCCTGTACGATGTTAGATGTGCTACCTCGTCTGACGTGGACGTGGCCACATAGATATGGCTGCGTGCCTTGTATGGTGCAAGCGTGCGGCCGGAGACTGTGTGCTTACAGTACCTTACCTTACATAGACTTACCTATCGCTTTTTGTGTAGTTTCATATGACTCGTCGCCTTCCAATACTGGTATGTGGAGGCGGTTGCTCCCTTGAGATCTTGCAGACGGTGTTCCTTGTGTCTTCATATTTCGTACTGGCTGTTCACTTCCAGACATATCTATAGAGGGGATTGTTCTCAGCACCACCGAATCATAATATTCTCCTTTCAAGACTTGGCCTGACAAGCACTTGCATACCCGTTTCGATAGAGAAATGTGAGTTGTTATCAAAGCGGAAACATAAATTATTATGCAAGGATAGCTAAAAAAAAGTAATTAGACAACGATATGCTGTATCTGTTGTTGTGGTGAGTGGATTCCCCGCTCTCCATTAGCATATCCACAATGAAACTATATATGCACAAATATCGGGATGGTCGGCTTAGCATACCTCCAGTTACCCAATACTCAAGTCTTTGCCTGTGCTTGGCACACGGAGCACTCTATAGCGTGATATACCATCTTGCCGTTGCTGGACCGAACATCCTGCGTTCTAGCGTTCTACTCTGCCCCTGAGTACAGAACGGGCGAAAGTTGATCCGTTTTTCTTACTAATGTCCAACCAATATTTTCTAGCGAAATTCACGATCGGTGATTCTCCTGCCCTTACCTTATTTACCATAATATTGCTCATAGTGATTCATAGATTGGGGCACCCAAGCAGCGTTCCTGGATTAAACTCTATTGGAACTCTGGCGTTTACCGGCTGTACAACTCTCTTTCATATTGAACCCGACCGGTTTGTTTGACTAACCGTAACTAACGCTTACTGCTGTTTGCAGAGCTCTCCCGTGACAGTCTGCTGCTTCCTCTCCGACTGCCGCTCCTGCTGCCACTATTTGACCTCTGTAAATAGCGTTCGTTTAGTCAATGCTAATTTCCCCAGCATAATTAGGGTTCTTCGTTTTCAGGTTTTATGATTTTTCAAATTCGGGGGGGGGGGGGGGGGGGGGGGAGGAATCGGGTGCTATGTACACACGAGAATTCGGGAAGAAATCGGGCGCTACGATCTCTCTTTGTTATATCATCGGGGAATATTCGGGTGAAACGAAAAGCATATGATGAAACAAGCCACTGCTGTGACACTGGGACGAGAAACAACAATCTTTATATTTGTGCTCGGAACTGGGAGAGTGAACGAACGCGGTATTCAAACACTTGCCCGAGCTCCACAAAAGCTAGTCTTTGACTCCTACAGGACGGCATAAAAGGAGGACAAATAGGTTGTCACAAATAGCTCTCTTTGCTGATATTATGATTCACTTTTCCGACGATTTACCTATAGAATGACAAATTGAAGGACCGCACGGATTTCGGGTAGATATCGGGTTTTACACGAATTCTTGAAAACTTGAAACCTTCTTCGGGGGGGGGGGGGGGGGGGGGGGGACTATCGTGAAAAATCAGGCTTAACCGGAAAACGAAGAACCCTAAGTATAATCTGAGGGGACGTGTATGGAGAGAGTATAATGTGTCCGTAGTCCGTACCTGTTCCCTGAGCTCTTTAGCCTTTTCAGCTTTTCTGAGCCTTACCGCATACTCCTCTGCATCGGCAAGGCCCATGTCGCTCGTAAGCCTCACCAGGAATCTCAGACCTTACAAAACAGGACAAAAATAACACGTCTCGAAAACTACGAAACATCAGGATGCTTCACTGTGCCGTATGTCGATAATTTTTCGTGTGCTAGCTACGCTTTTCATCAATAAACGATTGGTCCAAGTGGTCGTACTTCCATGTCGATCCCGATAATAGAAGCAAGAACATTCAGGTGTCGGAGACAAAGCTCCGAAAGAAGTAGGATGAGCTTCCGCTGAAGGGACCTGGGCCAGCTTGCACGAACGTTGAGGAGATTCCTCAGTGGCATCCTCAGTATCCTCATCAGTGCTTCAGGCACGCGCTACTGTCCTCAACGCTGCTCGTGCGGAGAGCGATGGCAAAGCGACGGCACTGAGGAATTTCATCAGCACGGGTGCAAGCGGGCCCTTACCTTTCTTTTTCTGTGCGTGACATCACTAAGGCCAAGTAGAATCTAAAACAAAGAGGATGCATGTCGAAGCTTCTCCTCGTCTAAAGCGCGACACAAGATGAAGAAACAAAGCTATATACTTTCACTTTTCTGGGGATATCAGAAATTTTGTTAGAGGAGCCAATGAGGCACAGCTTGCACCTTGCCGAAAGTGTCTTACATTCTGTATTCTCCGGAAACTTTCTGTGGATATCCTTATATGTCTGGAGGGCATTCTGATAACTTCCACTTCTCCTGTGGCAGCTGGCTACCATGAGCTGCCACTTGACTTGATTCGGCCTGCAACGTGCAAATGTTTTTCTCAGGTCTGTAGGTAGTGAACGTTTCTCCAGTCTACAGGAATATGTTTGAGTGGATGAACACTCGAGCTCACTGGATAACGGCCGCCCTCTCGAAGTATTTGGCAGCCTTCTCAAATAGCTGGGTCTCAATGTAATATGCTCCAAGCCATTCTATGATCTCGATGTTGGACGGGAAGTACCTATAGGACTGCGTGCAGAAAGTAAAAGATTAACATTCAACACACGAATCGCGCTTTATTTCGGCCTGTGGATGGATCATAATAAGTCGTGTTCTGAGGAAAGCGCACCATACAAAAAAAAAAAGAAAAAAAAAGAAAAAAAAATGAAAAATGGACGCGAATTGAGCTGGAGGATTTGCATAACGTCATGTATAATATTCTTCCTTGTATACGTCCAAAGGGACAGTGACATTTCGGGACTGAGACTTCGACAATTCTTATGCTGGACAGATGTAGAACAGAGTCCTTTGCATCGATACGAACCCGTACGTGTTTCATGTTTTAAAGCAAAGGGTACAGCGGGAGAGGTGACGTGCTTACGGAAGCAGTAGGAATGGATGAGTCCCTCGTTATGACAAGGGAACGAGATACCTGGATGCTCCATTAGTCTTAGTTTTTTTTTTTTTTTCGACTCTAAACACCGTGTTTTCTAGCAGTGTACAATCGGCAGGCACTATTAGTAGTGAACTGATTCTTCGCGCTTACATCTGAGTGGTATTGGAAGGCCATCTGTTTGTCTCCTTGCAAGTCGCACATCTCCCCTATCTTCGCCAGCAGGTGTGGATCTGTGGGCATCAAGGTCACCAGCTGCTGGTACCTGTTGCAACGCCATCCAGTAGGGTAAACAAACGATAAGATGGTGATACCGAGTACGAGCACATATAAGAGCATCCACCGACGTGGCATCTCTACCCAAGCAGCACAATGTACTGAAAGTCGAGTGCAGTAGGGGTGGTCGGTATGTGTCTTATCAATACCCTTTAGTTGCACGAGCCTGTTCAAGGCCTTCCACCTACCCGTCCACCCCTATTGCACTCGACTTTCAGTACATAGTGCGGCTTGGGTAGTAGCTTTACACTCTGAAAGCCCCCACCGGGAAGAGGAGTGTTGGGAAAAGATAATAGTAATCTTGGTGTTACCATTCCATTGCTTGGTCCATGTCCTTCATAAGTTCGTAGCTGTTGTTCGAAATAAGGTGTAATACGCGTGAGGTATAGGAATACAAGGCGTTAGAAAGCAAAAAAATGCTATACAATGTTAGCAGAGTTTGTCCCAGAGTGCTGAAGCTTGTGCATTGCAGGCGGTACATCTCACCGCATTACAAATTAAGGTCTGCCTGAATCACTGCAGTTGGACTGCCTATCGTTCTGACCATGCAAATTCGATAAGAGTCGTTAGTTAATTTGATGATTCGTTTATGATGATAATTGGTATAGCCTTATACGTCGCGATCAGTGGCGTAGCCAGACCTCCAAGGTAGGGGGGGGGGCTCGATACGAATACCAGCCCCAGTTCCGACCCCCCCCCCCCCCCCGCTGATACTGGGTGCGCCTCCTCAAACATACTTGGGCATACCGCAAGATAGGAGATGCAACTCTAGCATAATATTGGTTTGAACGTTCACAATGTGATTACGTTTAGGCTGTCATGAGGCCGTGTTACCAGATTCCAGAATGGAAGTATTTTGAAAGGCTCATACTTAGAAAATCATTTAAAAATGTAGATAGACGCCAGGAACTGCAAGAACTTTCGCGATCGTCACATTGGTCCCCCCCCCCCCCCACTCCCCCTCCCCGCCCATATAGCATTTTCTCCTCGGATTTGCACGGTTTGCGTGGGTCGGCCCGTGGCAGGTAGGGGGGGCTTGAGCCCCCCCGAGCCCCCCCGTGGCTACGCCACTGGTCGCGATACAGATCTAGTCGTCGGTTAGGTCCCAACAGTATATGGTTGTACGGACTTCCTCTCTTTTCTTTCTTCTTGAAGAACGGCATTGCGTTCGCGTGCTTAACAGTGTCCATGTATGTTCACGTTCCGTTACAAAGTGGCCCACGCGCGCGAAATCACGGTACTGTACCAATGTACCGTACCGTAATGTACCGTAAACAATGTACGGTATCGCGATCTTTGTAAGGTCCACGTTCCGCATCGTATACTCGGATGTTTTATGGCAAGGATACGTCCTTCCAATCTGGTACACAACCTGAGGGTAAGTCGTGATAATGGCCCGTAGTTTGTAGAAACACTCTAAGGCCTCTTCCAATGTTCCAAGCTTTTGGTATGTTACCCCTGTGGGAAGGAAAGTAGTAACAGAGGTCGCTGCGGTCGCAGTCAGTGATTGCTGTGGGTCCGAATATCGAAATTCAGTACCATATGGCTGTCAGTAGAACAATAAGGGAGGTCAAGAAACCCGCTGTACCAAAGCAAACGTTTACCTAAGTTGTAAAGAGCTTCTACGCAGCTGGCTTCGGTCGCGAGGCTCTCTCTGTAGTACTGTACAGCACGTTCCAGTTGATTGTTGGCAAAACAGCAGTTACCCTTGTTAACCAGGGCTAAGAAGAGATATTCGTGTTCATCAGTCCTTGTACTCCACAGATTCACAGCAAGATTCACAGAAGTGAAGTCAGACGTGCGCCTCACCCCCGGCATTGTATCTGTCGGCCATGATGGCTTGCTCAGCATATTTGTCAGCTTGAGCTACGTCGTTTTGCTAAATTTACAATTACACATAGTGTATTATAGTGTAAAATTAGTGTATACACTACAAATAGTGCAAAGTGTAAAATTACACATAGCGTATATGTTGAACACTAGCACGCTCAAGAGCAGATAGACCGCCAAAAGCAGGACTCACCAAGAAATACAGGAAGGATAGGTTAGTTGCTGCTGTACTGGCCACCTTAGTGTCTTTCTTTTCAAACATTTTTAGCGTTTCAATCGCCTGAAGGAAAGCAAAAGGGTCTTGTAACGCCCAAGGGTTTGCGCATGTTTCTTGAGAGTTACATGTTATGCAGTTGCGGTGCCGTGGGGGGGGGGGGGGGGATCTCTTGTAACCATCCACGTTAACCACGCAATTCCGCTGTGTAGCATAATAGTCCTTACCCAACTCCTCCTAACAACAGACCTTCTTGTTTGAAGCCCTGCGATACCACTAACAGGCGGTTATCTGAACGTGTTTATGTCTCACTCCGCTCAGCAGGCGAGCGATAGCACAACTGCGCATGCGCACAACGCTCAGCTGGGAGCGGGTTTCTAGAGCGACGCATTCCGCTCCGCTCGCCGTCTTGCTCAGCGGAGCGGGTTTGCGAACTCAGGTTGCCCGCCGCCAGTGGCAGAAAGAAAAACTGCATATACATTTTCTTCTAAACGAGACAGCCGAGGGAAACCCCTCATGAGCACTATCTATCACTGGGGGGAATATGTTTATTAAATTAAAAAAAAAGGAGGGAAAGGTAGCCTGCGCTACGGCGGCTTGCTATTCCCAGCGAAGAAAGAAAAATAAAAAAGAAAGAAACGAAGAAACAGGAAAACAAACAAAAAAGGAAAACAACCACGAAATTGATCACACACTGATCTATCACAGATCTGCTGTGTAAAGTAATGAAAACATCTACGGACCTGTGCAAATTCACGTTTCCGTAGGTACGTGACCGCTTTGCTAATCTCGAGGTCGTTTGCGATTTCTGCATATGGAGATGCTTTGATCTGTTCCACGCACCTGCGCAATATCAGGACTTTGTTGATTTCTATACCGTGGAGGTCGTCGTACGCAGAAACTACACGTACCACTCGTAGCCCTCGGAGAAAGAACTGCTAATGACCGGAGCGATCAGCTTGGCTGCTGTCAGGATGCTCCACTCGGCCTCCTGTTTTCTGTGTATTTTCCACAAACTCCAATCAGACCTCGATACATAGCAAATTGCAATTTGTTGAAGGCTCGGTGATCACGAGCAAATAATACAGCAGGCACCAGTAAGATAGGACTGTGCTAAGCAGGTGATTGCTCTTGTCACGGGAAAATAAGACCAGAACAAAGGTCAGGTACTGCAGAGCCGAGTCAATGTAAAAAAAAAAACAGCTGGGCAATCGAGGTGTCGGTATTATATTGGTGCCGTCTGTACTGTTATTACTATTATGAAGGCAGCTCCCTAACAGTTTTTACCTTCTCTGTTCAATCTTTTGTAATGCGTCGTTCCTGATGGCCTCAAAATACAAGTTCGCTTGAGGGTCGTCCTGCAATTAAGGATACTTGTGTACAGGTGAATAAGGTTCGTATAAGGACACTCGTGTGATAGCCTATCGCGATATGTGTGCGCGGGCCCTTCTTTTAGTAATTCATTACCAATTCCGAACTAATTAAGTCGAAGGTTGGAGCAACGAAGCTTTCGGCCTTGTCACTGTTGTCTTTGCGCGTCGTCTTCTGTTATTCACCCTGCAGCTAATACTCGTGCGTTTCAGTTAAAACATTGTATCGTAATGTATCCGCTGTATGTTAGATGGCTTTAGTCAGATATTAATGGGATGCCCGCGTGCCCCGAAACCCGTGTACTTGCAACTATACTATTAAAGGTTGGCTGTAATATTAAAAACTGACCTATACTCCGAGACAACGAAACCAATCAGAGGTATATCTCCTTTATGATCAGTGTAAAGCAATAGTTTGAAGCATGCGAGCGCACTACGTTATGACTCGGAGGCGTCATGCGCCCACCCAAGCCAATCACAGTCGTCTTTAGACTTGTGAATGGAGTCGGCTTGTACAAGTTCACTTGTCCCGAAGTATAGTTGTGTGGGACACACTGCTGCATTTAATGTTAATGTTACTTACTGACGGAGCTGTATACTTGTCCTCATCAGCGTGCTCTAACGGAACGTCGAGAAGCTTCAGGAAGCAACGCTTCGTCTTGTCGCGATCCCCAAGTGCGTATTGGCAGATAATGAGGTGAAGGGCTGACCGGAAATCCGCCTTCTCAGCCATGATGTACTCAAAGGAAGTTATAGCGTCTGCAATTTGTGTCATTCGGACAAAGGCCAAGCCAATGTTCTTCATTATCTTGATCCTAAGGAGTAGCACAGTATAAGATTCAGACCTAGAAAAACTTCAATGGCTAGCATAGTCCTTTATACAGGAGGTCAAGACTTTTGTCTCTAGAGCGCCTCAATATCTCTTCACTGACTTACGCCCCTTGCCTATAGACTCATGTCCATATCCTCAAGAAGAAGAAAAAAAATGGCTTCATCATTTTCACATTTTGGTCGTATTTCTCCGTCGATTTCGAAACTATGGTGCATATTTACTCCTCGTTCATTACAGCAATAACGCCGAAAATCCGACGCGGATTAGTGGAGTGGTGAAATTGACGTAATGCATGGCAAGAGCAGAAGACGGATGCTGAGAGTATGCCAGAACTCCCTCTCTGGAAATCGGAGACAGCGTCACTCGGACAAGTCCAATCAGGGAGCATCCGGAGGGCCTTTGGCGACCGGAGGGAGGGTGGGACGGCATCTGCTAGGTCGCGGAGAGTCTGTGATCGCGACTTGTGGAATGTCACTTTGGGGTTATCGTCGGACGTGTTCGCACAGCCAGGATCGTAACACCGTGTCCCGCGCGGTCGCGTCAGAACTTACACTGGCGAGCGAAAGTCGGAGTATTTACCGAGGACTTTACACTCACTACATTGCGGTGCGAACGCGAAGAGACGAGCTCGGAGAGAATCGCCTGCGCTGCGCTCCCATTCGTGTGCCTGGCTTACGTCATCATGATGTTCCTATCGCTTGGGCTTCCTTAGCTGCAGAGGGAGCGCGAATCTTTAAAACTCGTTTATTTAATATGTAAGCTGTTCTCGGAAGAGCAACTTGGCCAATAGACCTCTCCCTGTTTACAAACAGATGACGTCAGGTGGTACAACAGCGCCGTCAACTTGGTAGAGCGGAACTACTATAGTAGAAAATCAATAACAGCCACAACAAATATATGATTTGGTGTTCTATGATTGTTGTGTAATTTCTCACATATTATTAGTTGTATGGTCTTGTTCTGCTCCAGTCCCTTTTGGGTAGCCCATTCTAAAGATGGCTACGGGGCTCTATGCTCCAGGGCCTCATGAGTGTGTTTTCCTCGGAGTACACCTAGTATTTCTCTACAAAGCAAGCGCGAACTGAGCCGTACTAACAACCACATTCCGCAGAGCATTACGACAATGACTTTCGAGACGACGCAAACCTTTGGTGGAGCCTTCTTTTCTTTCCCCAGTGGACAGGGAACGCGAAGAGCATGTTTGTGGAGACACCGAAGCGACTGAAAACGAACCCATTTGTGTGTACCGTTAATACAAGGAAGCAACTCCGGAGTCGTGACCTTCGTGAAGGAATGCGGCTTGTGTGACACGGCGGCGTTCTCCGTCCGCGTTGTTTCGGTTTCGCTATGTGTACCAACGTCATGATTACGTCACTTTGAGTGTTTCTTGGGTATAGGGGGCTATCGACCGTGTAGCGGTGCCGAACATTACCGTATCGATCTCATACACACATTTCCGGATGCGTTAGTCGCTTTAAACGCGGTAGCTTTATAGCGCCATCTTGCGGTCGTGATCTTCGGAAGCTCGCACTCGTTTCTGTGCCATTGTAACTTATTCTACCTCCCTTCCTTCTCTCCCCACAACTGTTACGGACGGACCTACAAGGCTCTTGACGTTGGGGGCCCTATAAAGCTACCGCTTTAAAAGTGCTCCGGCGACCGCGAGACACTTCTTCATGGACACCGCGTCCCCGACACAGGGTTCAAGCCCCTCGTGTTGAAGGGCTGAACCCTTTACTGTTTTATTGGAATACTCTCACGCATTTTTATCTTTCTGGTAGTATATATCGCATTCAGCAGTTCTTTGATATGCCTCCATCACAGTACCTCAACCTCACCTCATATCCTTGTGTGTATTCGGAACTTGGTCCAAGGCCATGCGATAGAACTTGATTGCACGTGGATAGTTGCCTTGTTGAAAATATATATTGCCCATATTCACCTTGAGCCGGCCTGAGATAATTTCAAAATGGTATTCAATCAATCGATCAATTTATTTCTTACACTTATTTTTTAAGGAATTGTTCATTTGGTGCACTGCAGCGTGCGCCGCCCAGAAGCGGTGCGCCTTGGGAACGCGGCATGCAACAGCTCCTGTTATTTTTGAAGGAGCACAACGTACAGCTTACCGACGTTTGAGAACGCTTTGTTTTTGACGATAACTTGGTAAGTGTTGAGAGCTTCGTTGTACATTTCGTTCCTGGTGTACTGAACTGCGAGGTTGAACTGCACCTGTTGTTAGAACGGAAACGTGTCTTGTACCTCGCCTAAACCTCTCTTTTTTTTACTGCGAAGACATAGGAGGCTCTCTTATAGCATCTGGGATGTCGTTGAGAACACGTGGTACTTTCTAGTCCTATGAACACGTCAGGTCTTGGAACACATGGTATCTGTTTTTCTTTTCGTACTTACGCAGTACATGAGATCAAGGTTTGCAGCCATATCCGTTGCCTGTTGCTCGCGCTGCCTGGACAGTGCTTTCTCTTTTACGTGGCCCTCTTTGGCCTTTTCAAGGGCCTGGAAACACACATGTGTTGGGGCTAGTTGGGATCACCGTTTCGAGTACCGCATACGCAAAGGAGAAGTAGGGACGTTCAACTTCTAAGTCATAAGCTTTTATGCATGTCAATATACGTACCCGTTTATAATCTTGCTTTGACGCTAAGATGCAACTCTCCTCGACAATCTCGATGACTGCCTTCTCCATCAACCTGATACGATCTTCGGGACTGCAAAAAAATTGTCTTGGCAAACTAAATTCAATAGCTTTACGCTGTGGATACTATTTGAAGTAGGATTCATCAAGGGAATACGAGGAGTATGACATTTAATTCATCATTTCGCCCTGTGGAAATATGGCAAATAAAGGCCCACAAAAATATGAACATGAAGCCGCCTGGGAAAACGAGGAGGAAAAAAGAAGTCCCTGTTCGCGTGGAAGAACGCAAGAGCTGTGCCTGTGCCATCCATGTTCTCGTATCGTCGAAGCTCAGGCTTTCATAAACGTTATCCACCAGCTTGCTTGCGTCCATGCTGTTTCATGTGCAATGGTTACCATTCAATAAGGTATATATGTATGTACAAACCCTTGACCAAAAACGAAGGCGAAGGAAATGGAACGTGCTACGAACCTTGCATTCTCTTTTTGTAGTGGTGAGACGATTGCCTTAGCTTGGGTCGAAGGATCGAATATACCTGCTTGCGCTGCGGACACGGATATCAGTTCATTGTGCTTAACGGAAGTTGATGTCTATAAGAGCAAATGTATAGCTTACCCCTTCCTCCTGCCGAGGAATACCCTGCACCTCTGACAGCAGTCATAGGGCGGGCCAACCCAGGCTGCCTGCCTGTGCCCAGGCGAGACGGCGGTGCCGCAGAAGTCTGTCCACGCATCTGCAAATGTTTGCACGGCGTTCTTGTTTGCTTTGTTTCTACTGTACGGAAATGCTGGCTGAATAAGAGCTCCCGATTTGCGCCCACACAGCGAACCGTCAATTGGCCAATATTTGTCCAAGCAGAACTTGTCCAATATCACGTGGTGCTATATGATGTACTCCCGGGGTATCGACAAGAACTAGAAGAATACCGCAGTGTAAGACACGCGTACTACGAGTGCTGACACCATATTCCTTTCGTTGATGAGTTACACAGGCTGCAACAAGCACGCACTACCATACCACATTATGTACCAATTCCATTTGCGACGAAAAGGATATAGACTACTCCCATACTATACTACATAAAGGCTTTTATCGCCGAGACTGGGAGGTGACGCGGGTTCGAATCCCTGCACGGGCTGTGCTGTGTGAGGTTTTCCCTGGGTTTTCCGGCAGACTTTCCACACAAATGTCGGCACCCCCTCAAGTCGGCCCAGGACGCATACTAACCCCCCCCCCCCCCTCCTTCCGGCTGTCCAATCTCCATCTGACCTCGTCTGTTGCCACACAGCCACAGTTGCTTCGCGGCTCTAACACGGCATTAAAAAAAAACATTCGCAAATTGGAATATCTGCAAATTGCCTTATCCTCTTGCCTTTGCCTAGTTAGGCCTTAGCTATTACGTTGCACATCAATAAACCTTTACCCGAGAAACGTCATCATGACGTTGGTAGACAGATTGAAACCGAAACAAGTCGGAAGGGGAGGGCTGGGTTCCACCACTTACTCACTGCCTCCTACTGAAATAAAAGTAGGACCGAAGGTCGCGTCCCTTTGAGGGACCATCGTAATCCCCTGAAGACCTTGTTCGCCCCTAGCTTCGAGCGTAATTCAACTCTACCAAATTGGTGGCGCTGTCGAACATTATGACGTCATTTGTTTACAAACAGTGAGAGGTCTATTAGCAACCACTGCAACGACTGACAAACTCTATCCAGCTGTCTTCCAGCACAGAAGTCCAGTAGTGGGTTCCGCGCTACGACATCTCGACAAAATGAGGTCTGTCCGCTACTGGACGTGGTTTGTCATTTGTTCACTGACAATCAGCTGCGCACGTATAGCAAACCGTAGTACGTTGCAGGCGTCTGCGCGGTCCCATGCATATCCTACGGGGCAAACTTTGCATTGCCTTTCGACAAATAGTGGACCAATTTTCACGGCATGACCTTTTTCGGATAGCTTTTCGAAATTCACGTTGAAGGGATGTAACACATTACACTTTTTCTAATTCATTTCCTAAGGTCACTGTGGAAGCACAGAAATACCAGCGAAGCTTGACATTCGCTGCAACGCGCACCACTGAATAATAAGACGTACGGGCGAAATTTTGTCTTAAGTGCTTGGAATGTTGTTGTCTTGAGAAAAGCTCATAGACGAGCGAGCAGCGTATGCTTCAGAAATTACATTGCTCTTGAGCATCCTATAGCCACAATTCATCAACGAGTGTTCCTTACCCCGATGCTTGTCCCGACATATCCGACTTGTAGTCTGCCAGTTGTGGTTGTCTGTGAAAGAATGAGTAGGTACTTGTATACTCACCAAACGACTGAATATCAAGCATATTAACTATATCTTCACAAATAGAGTTTAATGACTCTATAGACACAAACATCCATCCAGTCGCAATGCTGCAGCCACATGGTGTGAAACTTACCGGTGGTCTTCGTCCATAGCTAGTCTCCACAGCCTGCTGAAATCCCTCGTCTTGCACCAAGCTCTAAAGGGGCAGGATGCAATACACAATTTCAGTGATTCTTATTATTTCTTATGTGAGCAGCGAATTTTATTTTTTTGGGCTGCATCGAATTCCACAAGAACAATGAATGTATATGACACGTAGAGCGCGTGACGTGAGCTCTAGAGTTCCTCACATTCTTTTCGAGACCTCATAAGATAACAAGCCTACCTAGTGGTGGAAGAAGAAGAAGATAACAAGCGAGGTGGACGGCGTATTAGAGTCTATTTCGATTCCGAAACTAAAGTGAAATTGTATTTGTGAGCACCGAAGCACAGGGATTTCCCTACACCCCCCTCAGGGGGGGGGGGGGTGTACACCCTCCCTGCATTTTTGCACCCCCCCCCCCTGAAATTTCTCAGGTAACCCCACCCAGCTCTGCCACCAACACGTTCTGGTAGTGAGTCCGGCGCAGCGAATTACATCCTGTACGGTAAACTTGGGCTGTAGGACCACAGTCATGCAGCAGATCATCGTACCATGCATTTCTCCAAAATAATTTGAAAGTGACTGTTCAATGCATATATTCCGCGCATATACGAGCAAAAATGCGTGCGGGCACGCAAACTCAATGTGCTCGATCATCAAGAACCATTTGCGCCCAACTCAATCTTTCTGCTTTTTTTCGTCTAAGGTTTTCATCGTTGATTGCTAGGTGTTCATTGAGCTTCGTGAGACAATGTGCTAGGCTTTTTTCTTTGCCGGTCGTGTGATTATACATCTTAATGTTGAAATGCCGTTCATGATGAATCTGTATTCTACTGTACTGTGTTCTAATGTAATAACATGTACAAATAAAACGGGAAAGCTGTGCAGATATGTCACCATTGTGCTACGATTCTTTCCGTGTCTAAAAAATCCGTAGGTGGAACCTTCACCCCCCCCCCCCCCCCCCAGCAGTGAATTTCTGGGGAAATCACTGCCGAAGAATCGCATAAAGCCTATGGCAACGTAATGCGCGTATGTCGGTTTCTCGATCGTCATCCATGGTTCCCCCAAGTTCAGCGAAAGAGTTGTTTGTAATCTTTGCTCAGGTCCACTGCCGGCCTTCTTTTTTTCCCTCGTAACAGGAACTCTAAAGGATCATAGCCACGCTCGCATGTCTCCCGCATTTTTAGTGCTCTTTTGTATTATTCTGAACCAAAGACGTATAAGTATTCGCAATAATAGCGCACATCACTACAGGTTCCGCCACCGGTAATGTTATCCGGTACAGTATACAAGATAATCTCGCTAATGCACCTGCTAAGATGTAAAAGGGCTCATTTTTTTAGTGCAGCTCGAGTGACATGTATCAGCGAAGGACTCACATTTGTGTCCAATGACGGGTGAAATTCATTGTAACCAGAATACAGGTCATCGTCATCCGGAGGGATCACGCGAATGGCTTCAACCGCGGTTGCCATTTCGCACAAAATATACCAAGCGCTACTGATTTGTTATTTTCTCAATTTCGTAGCCATGCGCACTACTAAAGCACGCACACGACTTGTTTATGATTTCGTTGCTATGCAACGTCAATCGGAAAGCCAGGAAAGCACTAAAAGACGATGTTTCCTGAAGCGACCGCCGGCTGTCGCATGGTCGCCTGCATTTGCCCTCATTACAAATGGCGGACGTTGATACCGCAACCCTCACGAATTGGAACGTGAGTGAGTTGTATGGCCGTTTTCGTTCTCTACCGTGCTCTTTTGAGGCTTTGCGCCAGTTTCACGGTTAATAACAGAATTCTATTTCTTATATATGCATTTATGTGATGGGCAATCGTATAGCAGCGTTCCTGCTTCGCCCTATCAGGGACTTTAATGTAGAAAATCGAGCGCACAGAATAATATCGTCGGAGAAACCGAAGGCGGCTCCAAGACATCCTACAGAGGCGAAGTTTGCAGCAAAAGCAGCAAGTGTGCCCGAGATTTTAGGTGAAAAACCTGATCACCTCGAACGACTAAAGGGCGTTAAGGTCGTTTCCTCAGATGTGCAGGTGAGAATTGCGTGAGCATCCATGAAGTTTCCGGTAGAATCTTGCCGGCTTATTCTTGCCAGCCTTTCAGAGGTTTTCAACGAATGCAACGATCTTGCAGAAATCGATATTGAACGCATTTTTCCAAAAGTTTTCAATGAAACTTGAACCCAGTAAGAGCTATGCTTTAGAAAATTAGACTTGAAGATGTCTCTGACTCCTCTGTTCTACGTAACTTTTCCAAATGGCTTGTGTTGCTCACGGATGCTGAAATTGTCAAGAGGTTCTGTGAGCCAAATAAGAACGGACAAGGTTAACCTGAAGCATAGTGATATTTCTCTATTCTCTTTGTCTCTCTCTCTCATTGATTC
The DNA here is from genome assembly GCF_037126465.1 of Ornithodoros turicata. Taxonomy (NCBI): domain Eukaryota; kingdom Metazoa; phylum Arthropoda; class Arachnida; order Ixodida; family Argasidae; genus Ornithodoros; species Ornithodoros turicata. The sequence goes on from NC_088207.1 coordinate 42,169,869, forward strand.
GTGACAAAATGAGTAAATGTTACAATACTGTTTACTTCAACATACAGGTGGATCCATACCCTCAGTTTGGGCCATTGTCGGAGCGCGTAGTGTGAAGGGGAGAGAGGGAAATCGAATGTATAAACTGACGTTTTGGATCCCCCATGGATCCATCACTACTTCAACAAAGATGCAGCTTCCAACATTCTTGATTCATAAGAGAGACAACAGCACAAAGCTTCGTGAAACAAGATGCTACATTTCCTAAAGCGATTCAGAGTTTCCATAAAACATTTATTTCATGGTCTAAGACACTTCCAGTGACCCTTTCCCATTGCGATTTTCCACAGCCTGAGGAGACCCAGGGCACGGTCCCACCGGCAGGCAAATCAACAAGGCCCCTTCCGCACATCTCCAAGTCCCCGCCACAACCAGAATTCGGGTATCATGAACCAGCAGTTACTCCAAGTGGCAGAATAACGCTACGACACGCAACACAAATGATTTCTGATGCTGCGATGGATCCACAAAAATGGTCTGCAGAGGCGCTGGCAATGCAGTTCTCCCTGAAGAAGCAGGATGTTGAAGATATACTGAAATACTTCAGGGTCTACAAGGTGCATGTACCAAAAGTGGATCTACCTCTGTTAGGCAAACAGATATTGGGAATAACTAGCATGAGACAGATGGTAAGTGCTGGAAAGAGTAACGAAACGCGTACAAACGAAAGTGCATCACCTGCCGACTCAACATCTGAGAAAACCAAGGAGAAGGGATGAGTACTGTTCGCTACTAGTAGAAATATAGTGATAATTAAAATTGTAATTAATTGTAAAATGGCTTTATTTTTAAATTGCTCATATCACAACTCTTACAGACATCAACATATACATTGAATTAAAAAGTGACAATGAAAATGAACACTTGACTGTGTGGCAGCATGGCACGTACATAAAAATCAGCGAACAACCCTGTCCCAACGCCAGATTGTGGCATCGTCACATATACAAAGCAGAATGCTGCCATCTCTGTTGAGATTGGTTTGGCGGATAGGACTTGCACATTTAGGGTGGGCCAAGACAGTGCTCCTGCAGGGAACGGAAGGTGTTAGCACCCGGCGATTGTCAATGGTGGACGCAGGGGAACGAAGCGTTCAACAGTGCAGTTCACTCAAGAGAATGCCAAGACTGAGTGAAGTACAGTCAATGCAAGTGATAAAAGGATAAAACATTGAAACAACTGTGTTTATTATGATACAAGCTTTCATCAGGTACCTAATGAACACAGTAGTTTCAATGTTTTATCTGTTTATCTGAAGAGAAGTCTATAAAAAGTATACATAACCGGTAAATACTGCGCAACAAGATGTTTCTGTTGCGTTACACTTTTGCTGAAGTTTGACATGCTAGAACTGAGTGAACATTTTCTGTGGTGATTTAAGTCAAAGGCACTGTGACACTCTCATGGTGGTAGTGAATTAAATAATGAAATTTATAAAATAGTGTTTAATTATTTATTTTTATTAATTATAAATATTATAATATATATATTATTAAGCATATACATTATTTTTTATTATATTTTATTAATTATATATTTTGTTAATTATAAATTTATATAAATAATGAAAATTAAATAAATGAATGTGTGTACTGTATCTCTCACTGGTGTGAAACATAACTACTCTTCGATGAATGGGGATGGGTGGGTAGGTTCTCTGAAGAGCAAGTGTTTACGATTCCATTCACGTAACGCAACACACAAGTCATCAGCACACTCTGGAGTGTCAGACACTAGCAAATTTTTTGCACTCCCATCTCATCTGGGTGCACGAGAGCAGATGACAAGCACTTGGGGCTTGAAACATATGGCAGGAGTGCTTCAAAGCTTATGCTCAGAAATAAAATGCTGACATGCTATGTTACGAGCAGTCCCATTTTGAGAAACTCATTTATTTACAACTGTCATCATGCCTTCCCAATTGCTTTTTTTTATGAAATCGCTGTATAGTCTCTGTTCGAAGCACACCCCAATCTTTTCGTAATAGTACCACATTTTCCGCTACACCACTGGTTCCCCCCTCCCTGCTTGCTTTCCCCTTTTTGTATTCTTCTCCAGCACGACCTTGCCCTCACCGCGGGCATACACATTCCCTCACGAAGAATCGTTGCTGTTTATTTATTTCCATTACTAGCAAAATTCTAGTAAACCAACCCAATAAAGAACAGAAGAGGGTATTACCTGCATGTTGTTGGGTCATCTACATCGATGTCCCAGACAAATGTTTTGCCAACTTGGTTGCCGAGAGCCAATATCTTGGAAATAAAAAGCAGGTAGTAATGAAGCCTAGCTTCAAATTCAAATGGACTAAACTCAGATGAAGACTTCAAAACTAGAGTTATTATGCTCAGGCTTGCCACGTAAAGCTGGTACAGCAGTCCCATTTTGATGGGACTGCTGGTACAGATGAGATGGTACAAGATGGATGGATGGATGGATGGATGGATGGATGGATGGATGGATGGATGTATAAACAAACTTTGTGCCTCATATTTGAAAATGGAACAGTGCTTAGCAGCTGCTGCACTTCTGCTTCTGTTTCGTGAACCGATAAAGCTTCACTACCAGGAATCTTCCTAGATCACTTTTGAAGCTACAAAGCTCTCCGCTAATAAAGGTATGTTCCTCGCATTTTATAGACACGCATCACTTTTAAGCCAGCTCGAAATGTACAAAAAGCAATGCACTTATTGTATATATAGCTTGTTAGTGTTGATTACCTTTTGTTCAAAATCCATGGAGAATCTCATGAACCAGATATTACACTCCTTGTAATCAAACCTATGCAACACTGTCACATTAGTGTCCGTACGCTTGACATCCAATTGTTCGAGGAGGCCAGGCTTCCAGCACACAATGGCATTCTCGCACGACTGCACAAAACAAGTATGTGTTGTAACGCCCATTACGCAAGATAACGTGATGATATACGATGACATACCTTTGAAAGCACAAAGTTCCCCAACCATCGTACACAGTCCACATAGTTTCTGTGGATGTCTCTTGTAGTAAAATCCGGGTAATGCTGCCTCACTGTGTTGAAAGGCCTGCATCATAATTTATACAGGAAAATGTGAGAACTAACATATGAGTATTCATTTGACTGTGTTGTAATGAAGTCCTAATTGTTATGTTTACCACATATTATTACTCTTTGCAAGCTTTGCCAGTATGAACAAGTTTGAGAAAGTTTGAGAACAACATAAGTTTGAGAAGAAGAAAGGTCACAAAAAATTTGCATATGATTCAGTTCAGCAGCTTGTTCAGCTGAAGGGCTAATACCCTTGCTGATCGAGTCGCTGCACTATGCGAAGCGGCACTGGAAGCTGGTCTTGGTAAACTGAGAACAAAATCAGGAAGTGGACTTCCGAGACATTTAAAGACTTTTATAGACCCCTGTATGCAAAGCACTGCTCTTTTGACCGAAGCTGAAATTATTGCCAAACATGACGCATGCAAGAACCACAAGCTCCAAATAATTGGCAAGTCAATAGCTAAACTGTTGTTCCTGGTACCCTTTATTATGAACTGTGTCTAAGTAGCAGTATTAAGTGGCAATACATGAAATGAAATTCTGTGTTGGAGCATCTTCAATATGCCTGGTCCTGACTGATTCACAGATGAATCTCTCCTAAAAGCAGCTTGTAGAAAGTTGCTCACCGATCTGATTTGCTCGCATCGTAATGATAAGAGTCCTTTATGGCCTGTCTGAATGTCGCATTGTCCAATTTCCACAGTTTCAGTGAATGGTCCATGCCGCACGACATGATTTTCTGACCTAGCAGGTCAAAGTCCTATAAAAACAACAAAGGTGAGTGGAACCCAACAGATACACATGCTGCAAACTACAGTCACTATTATATAGTGACTGTACTGCAAACTTATCGCAAACTTACTGCACTTAGCACTTCGTCACGATGTCCTTCAACACCACCGAAGATAGAGATGCACTGATCTGTCTTTATATTCCACAGTCGCAGTGTGTGATCTGATAAAGATTAGCAGGAGATGCATGTGCTGTAACTAATTTCGTACAATTGGAATGATGGGACGATGATGGTTTTAAACAACACACTGAAACTCCTGTAGCAACATGAGACACTGACATGGCTGCATTCAAGATTAGAAAAATGGCTCACCTTTGCTAACAGATAACAATAAATTGACATCATGAGGGTGAAACCTAAGCTCATTTACAGCATTGCCATGACCTACGTAGTGCTGAAATGAGAAAGTAACCGCATCTTTTGTACAAACTGTGAGATAAAGACAATAGTTGCACAATGTGGTTATAATATTAGATGAGCAGACAACCGCACCTTCAGGCACTTCATGAGGGCTGGGCTGATAATTCTGATAATTCCCCTCGATCCAGCTACAGCTAGAAGTGGAACGCCGGAAACATCATCGTAGGACCAAGCGCAGGTGTAGAAGTTTTCTTCTTGCTTGTTTTTTTACATAGTCAAGGTTCCTTAGAGTTCTACCAATAGTGCCGCAATAAAGTGTAGCCAGAAAATGTAGCAAAGGAGTGTGCCAAGTTTGATGTGTAGGTCCACGTAGGTTCACATTTACATAGCTTGACACGAATTTACATTTGACTATACTGCTACATAGCACAAGGGGAATGGAAAGTTGTCTAGTTTCATTTCATTTCCAAGTTTTCAATGTGAGTTGGTAGCCCTTTAGTGGAAAAAAAAAAAGAAAAGAAAAGAAAAATCGCACACAAGAAAGGTAAAAAGTACAAATTACGAGTCAAACTTGTATTCGTAAAAAGCTTTAAAATGCTATGTTTTCAATTTCTATTACTAAGAGCATGCGTGATAGGATACATCAGGGTCGGAGTACGACTGCAACAACTTCACACTGCTGCTCTCCAAGCATTCATAAATTGTAACCTGCAATGAAGATATATTTGATGAGGAAAAATTAGGCACCGAGCTACAGGTCAACAATGAGGCCGTAGAGTGCTTGACGAATCAACGTGGTACACTCACTCGATTACTTCCTACGGCAGCAAATATGTATAATCCATCCTTTAAATGTGGGTTAAACTGCACACCAAATAGTGGTTGTCCGTGATCCTCCTGAAAAATATGCGAGCTAACTGAAATGGTTCTTTGCAGCTGTGATGCAAGTCAAGAAACCCTGCAACCAGCAAATCATGCCCGAAACCATCGAGTAGATTTTCATGACAACTGTTCTCGTAACCGTGGAACATGATGTTGGGTTCCACGTTGGGTTTTCCCGAAACATGCGGAACTCAATGAATATTGCTTTGTCGTGTTCGGCCAGCAGCCAAAGTAAGGACGTATATTAGTGGCAGACCACACATTGCAGTGGTAGCACCAAACTCATATTGCAAGCCTCAAATTCCTTCAGCCTTCAAATTCCCTGACTTTTCGATGTTTTCACCGACCATTTCAAACGAATTCCCTGACGAAACCGAACTTGGTGCCTGCACTGGTCTGCAATTTTTCCTGTCTTCAGCTGCTTTTTGGCAGTTTACCTGACAATCCACCGACTTTTCCAGTCACATCAAAATTTCCCCGATAATTCCCGGTTTTCCAGGTTGGTGGACACCTTTTATAAACACGTAAGCTTACAAGTTCCCTAGTAAATGCCACTGAATAAAAACTATGCATATTTTTACGATTGACTTAGAAAGTACGAGGTGGAATCAAAAAGTTCCGAGACGAGGCGTATAGGAAGGCAAGTATCTACTTTAAGTTTGGTTATTATCACCCTCAAATAAGTCCCCTTGTGCACAGATACACAGCTCCCAGCACTTTTCCCTCCTCGGAAGCCCTATTCTCGGAGCACGTCCAGCACCTTCTGCGATTCACACTTGACCTCGTTCACAGTTTCAAAATGGTGACCCTTTAGCCTAAGCGTCATCGTTGGGAAGACGAAGAAGTCGCAGGGGGCCATAACCGGCGAGTAGGGAGTGTGAAAAATGGTGATTACTGTAGAAGCGTTTTTTTCGCGCATTCCTACAAACTCGCGAATTTAAGTTCCCGCGAATAACTCTGGCCACATGAGGGCGAAAATCGTGCGGCACTCGACGCTGTACCGTGGCTACCTTGACCCATTCTACTCCATGCAGCATAGGTAGTTTAAGCAAGCCGAATATTATTTTATCCCATCAGGCAAGATGCAAAGAAATGAAAATTGATCACGCTTTTGTTACCCCTACAAACGCATTGCACTGTACATCTATACCACTATACCACGAAGCCGCTACATGCCTTGCCCAGCCGTCTCGAACCAGCCTGTATGATAGTATGACATCTCAGCCCAACTGTTCAGTGCCCCGAGTGATAATGAATGAGAACTGCTAAAATGAATTGGCTGACCTGCACACGGCCAGTACTGTGGCCTTCTGCATGGTCATTGGTCCCTAAAGGCCATTGTACAGGAATTTTCCTCCCATGTCTGTGAGGAGAAGAAAGGGAATGACCTAGAACGCCGCATATATAAAAAGCAAAAATATTTTCCACGCAGAAAAAACCACTTCTACAGTATTCTGCTGTGACCCACAACTGCTGAGTTTCTGTCACGAGTTTGCGAAGAAAAAATGCGAGTTTCTGTTCAGGGGTCTGGGTCCTCGGCACAAATTTTGGTGCAATGTGGTGCATGCCTAAAACAGATGCGAGGATTCCCTGCACTGTGCCACATGACACATCGACGATATCAGCAATGTCCCGAATGGTTCTTCTATTGTCCTCGTGCACAGTTCCCTTATCACATTGACATTTTCGGGGGTTGTGCTCGTGCATGGCCTCCCTGGCCTCTCCTCGTCTTCCAACGATGTTCTGCCTCTCTTGAAGCACGAGTGCAACTAAGAACACTTTGCACAACTCCTTTTCATAAGCCTGCTGGATCATCTCAAATGTCTCTTCGCAGGTTTGCCGCGTTTGATGCAGAATCCAATGTTTGCTTTCCGCTCCAGCTTGCACTCCATACTGAAATCGCAATGGCTCTTGTTCATGTGGTCACAAAACCATGTGTAGCACAGCAACCAGCATAAGAACAAACTAAGGTCATTGACATAAACTTCTGTGTGCTCATCCCTGTGGTGCCATCTCTAATTGTGCTACAGAACTAGTCTCATAACTTTTTGATCGCACCTGGTATGTCGGCTACTACAGTGTCAGTACCAGCACAGACATGTAAGTGCCACAGGAGAGTACAAGGTAATGAACGTTGAAAACCTCCTGTTGCAAAACTACAGTTGGAATTCACATAGCTGATGCATTCAAAACTACTACAGGGAGCAGTTCAGTTGTGGTGAACAATCTTTGGATGCATGGGCGGTTTTCTGAGCAATACAGCAAGTACCTTTATGAAAGTGGAAAATTTATAAGCTAGCTTGCAACGCCTGTTCCGCCCTTTGCGTCCTCTGCCTCTTCGCACACGATTTGTGGGTGTATCACTGCGGGATGTGTTATCGGCGGTTGACGTACTGCCAATGCTTGAAGTTTCATCCTGCAATACATACACGTATTTACTACTATTCGTAATGTAAACGTCTCTCTGCGACTCCAGTATGACATATCATGCTTTACACAACACAAAACACAGCAGGTGCTCACAATGTCGTCCGGAGAGTCGTCTGAGTGATCAGAGTGATACATTGAATTCCTTGTTTGATGCGATTTTGTGTTCCTCGTTGAGCTGGAACTTGCTACTCGATCACCAAACTCAATGTCAGACATCACTGAAAATGGCGAGCCCATGAAACCAATGGGAAAATAGTTCTAACTTGCATGCAGAATCGCAACAACCGGGAGACGTAAAGAAAGGCAAATTCACTCACACATACAAAAAACACCGCGTTTCGTCAGGTCGAACCTCAGCGCCGAAGGCAGTGTGGCCGGCGTCCGCGTCGGAGCCGCGAAGGAATAAAAGTCAACCACAATACGCGAGCATTATCTAACCACATGGTGATAAGGAAATCGCCAAATAAATGTGTTATCAAGTTTTATCTACTTCATCTACGTCGAACGACCAGCGAAGGATAGGCCGCCGAGCCGCCGCTTCCGCCGAGGGAGGTTCTCTGTCTTCCGCCGCCGCCGCTAGCCCTGCTGCACGATGCGCAGTTTCCAGAGGCGCGGGAAATTTAATTCACTTATGTGCTCTGCTCGAGAGGTCGCTTTGCGATTGCCCATATTAGCGGAGAAGCCGCATGCAACCCATGGAGGCTCCCTAGCCCATATTTCTCATTGCATTAAGCGTGGCCGACTAAGGCAAGTAGTTCAATCACATCCATTCCCCCAGGGCGTCAGTCGTGACGTTGCCCACCCCTGGGAGGCCGACAACGGCGAGCCCCTTCATCAGCACCACCACCACCAGTTCCATCACCACCATTACCGTGGTGGTCACCGCTTCTGAAAAGGATATCGCTGTTCTTTATTATGAAGCATCCAAATAAAAAAATGGAAATAAGGATGTGTGGCGAGAGAAGTGTGGCGTTATTTTGGCACTTTGGTTCTACACGATGGTGAAAAAAAGCGAAAGATCGGGTATGAGAGCGATGGAGACAAATTTTGGAGTCAAGGAGAAACCCAGAGAGGGATGAAGCAGAAATAGTGGATCAAGTGGAACATAAAAATTCGTATTAAAAAATTTACTTGTCTGAACGTTATGGGTTCAACGCTATTTATCTCGGGGGAGATTTTGACATTACTTCTGAGCACTTTTATCGAATTTAGTTCGCGAGAAATTGATTTTTCCCAGTTGATATCCGAAATTTGCGAAGTCAACCTCACGTTTTTTGACAGAAACAGAAAGCGCACGTCGGATTTACCCCATAGCATTGCAAAATACATTTCCTATTACTTTGGTAATTGCTCAAAAAAGAAAAAAAAATTGCAAAAAACTGTCATTTCGAGGCGCGCAAATTGTCGGCCGAGCTCAGTTTTCCGCGCTCTCGTGCAGCCAGGGCGATTCCGAAACTTAGCCAAAACTATCTTCACGGATACTATACACATACAACTGTCAAAGTTTCATTCAGAATAACCAAGTCGTTTTCGAGGAAACTGTCGAAACGTGCTGTAGTAGCAGACGATGAAACCTGCGTTCAATCTCATGCAACGTCACGCATGACGTCGGCCTGCGGGTACGTCGCCGTTGTCATAGCAATTGGAACCCGCAGAGGGACCTTGGGTTGAGTTATCCCCTTTGCTCTCGAAATGGGGACACTCAGACATATATCTCCGCGAGCGGAGAATGTAGCCCGTGCATTGGCTGTGGGGTCTCCGATAATGTGGCGCACAATCGGAGACTTGGAAGCTAGCCCTGTCACGTCGAGACTGGGAGGTACCCGGGTTCGAATCCCGGTGCCGGCTGTGCTGTCTGGGGGTTTTCCTGGGTTTTCCTCAGACGCTTTAAGACATATGTCGGCACAGTTCCCCTAGAAGTCGGCCCAGGACGCACATTTCCCCAGGGCGTCAGTCGTGACGTTGCCCACATACGTGAGGCCGACAACGGCAAGCCCTTTCACCACCACCACCACCACCACCACCACCTTGGAAGCTAAGTCACGCGTTTTCTTTCCGCGAGTATTTAATGTGGTTTTTGAATAAACACGCACTCCTTCTCCATGTACGTCGTCATCGACACTTCACTTCGAAACATGATCAGTGTACAACGGGGATTGTAATGGAAGCGCACGTAATATATTTTTGGTCGGAGCTGTAATGCGACCGCGTGCGCCGATGGCCGACGACTTTAGATTTGTGATTTTGGGTGGGGTTGTCCTGCGACTTATAACTTGTCTCTGAGGATTAACATAGTTGTTCTAAACCACCATGTGGGCCACTTCTTAAAATGTGCGTTTTTTGCATGAGAACTGAGAGAAAATGTACAAGACTTGCCGCGGTCCCCACTCACTTCTGAAAGTCGTCTGCTCACGCCTGTGCACTAGAGCGCGCTGAAGCAGACGATATCTGTATCCTATCACGGACTTCCCGCGGGGCGACGTAGCCTTTCTTATTGTTGCCAACACAGATCGCGGCATGCCTTGCAATAACCGTGACGTGCTTTGTCGGGTGAATTTGCAGTATTCCATTTTCAACAAAGGGCAATAGAATGGTACACTTTATGAGAGGGGCCGGGGGCACGAGACTGTCCCTTTAATGCAAGATAATGCGGAAGAAAAACGGTATCCCGCCCTTTCCTGTTTCCTTCTCACTCTTATTTCAGAAAACTTTGCCTTGCAACCATGCTGCCTTTATCAGAAGCAGCTTGGAAAAGGGAAAGTGAAAGGGCAGGTACATGGCCAGCAATTTGCGCGCCTCGAAACTACGGTCTTTGCACTTTTCTCCCTGCTATAACCACTGCAGTAGTGAATGTGTTTTGCAGTAGAATGGGGTAAATCCGACATGCCCTTTCTGTTCCTGTAAAAAAAAAAAAAAAAAAAAATCGTGAGATTGATTTGGCAAATTTCGGAGTTCAATTGGGGAAAATTCAATTTCTCGCGAATTAAATTTGATAAAGGTGCTCAGAAATCATGGCAAAATCTCCTCCGAGATAAACAGCCTTCACCCCATAATGTTCAGACAAATACTAGATGTTTTAATACGATTTTTTAACACGTTAGGTAAAACACCTTGTATATATAAGTATATACACGTATACAATGTCCTTATCGGCCATAATTAGAAGGCATAGTTACAACGAGACCTGGCCAATTTCTCGTGAAAGTGTGAGGAAGAAGAAGAGCTGTGGATGCACGCACCGAATGCCGGAGAACATCGAACCTTGGAACATAGCTTTACCTGTTCCCCACAGCTGTACTGAAGGTCGTCTCTCACACTAATGGTCACAACATGGGAAGTGAATACAATGTAAGTAAAAGTGCACTACGTTCCCACAAGGAGAACAGTGACAAGAAATTTGTAGGGGGCACGACCAAAGAATGGCATTACTTCGCGTCTTCCGCACGCAGGTCTGCGCACCGTATCCAAGTAGAACTGACAAGCTCGTCATGCTTTTCATCATGACTGCAGGCAGCGCGAAAGCTACGCAGTTTCCAACCATGTTCATCGTGTACGGCGGAGGTACGTTTTCTTTCTCTGACGTTAACGCCGTTCCAGGACTTTCGTAATGGCGTATAGTTCTCTTGCGGCGCTGGCAGTGTAACGCCGTTGCATTGTCAGCTAAGAATTCGCTAAAAATTAGCTCAACACGACTGACGCTAATGGGTTTTATGAAGAAAAAAAAAACGATATTAGGAAAAAGAATACCAAGTGTAGTAATACAATAATACTGGCGTAGTGAATATAATAAATATTGGTGTACATCGAGTCCGAGATACAATACTCAGTAAGCCTACAGCGCTACATGAGAACTAGAGAGTACTAGTCTAGTAGTAATACAGTCACTAGTCCACATCAGAGCTATAAAGTAACATACATAAAAGAGCTCGTTCACTGTTTATAACGTACAACAGTGCAGAAACAAGAAGTATATTTTAACTGCGCCGAGCGTGTGAATGGGCGGTTTGCAACTTCCTGTCAAAATGACGTAAGGGAAGTTGCACTGTCACGTGGATGTACGCTTCCGGTTCGAAGTTCTACTGGAGTCGCATAGCGTCAGCGTGTTTTCAACGCAGAAATGGGTGGATGTTCGGCGCTTAACTGCACCAAATCTGCGGAAAAAGGACATCAAATGTAACGCGCGCACCACGGGATCCTGCGACTTTCGAAAAATATCACCAGCGTAAAACAAAATTGAACTAAGGGGTGTAGGCACTTGTTACCAAATGCCGTGCACTTACTATGGTGAATTGTGCGTGGCTTTGATGACATTATAAACTCATAATGTGAAAATAATTTCATGAAAGTCACAACTTCGTCTCGAACTAAAAGGAAACGACTACATGCGTATGGTCCTCAGAGTGCAGAAGATCGCTGAGAAAAATACTGCCTGTTCATTTTGTTGTACCATATCTGAAACGTTGCTTGTTAGCATTGTTATCTGAAACGTCAAATTGACCGCGTTGTAACGGAACATTTCGCAGGACGAAAGATCGCGATTTTCAAAGCGCGAGCAAAACGAAACCGAAACAGGCGCGAAGCGTCGCGAAATCTAAAAACTTCGTAAAAAAAGAGAGAAAATTACGTGCAAGGTATTTGTAAAAGTAACTTACTTGTTTGGGGGGTAGGAGTTCCTGAGAGAACTAGTCTTGGTTATTGTTTAAGCCGGACTTTATGAACTTTTGCTTCGCTTCAATTAAGTCTGCAGTCTCACTCTTCGCCAGATATCGGGAAACTTCGTCAAGGGATTGCGCCGCTCGTGCATGTCTCTTCCTGACGACATTGACACCCTTGGAAAGCTGGTTTCTTTGGCTAGAGCGCTACAACCTCAGTTTTTAGATGGAGGTCTCTGCTAGGGCGCAGTGAAGCCGAGAATGAGATACTGTTCGCGAGACTTCTATTGTTCAGCAAGAGATCTAGCGAGAACAAAATAAGTTAGCACCGTTTAGTTTTGTGCTCCGTGTCCTTTCACGATTTGCTGAGGGCGCTACAACGCGACATTATTGATATACGTGGTATGGTTAATTTACAATGGCTTGTTCCAATGGGCTTAAAAATCTTACTTCTGCCGCTGGTCGGCTTGGACCGCACTGCGATGAAACGGCAGACAGGCCGTGGATTGGATACGCAGAATGGACCTTTTTCACGTACGCGTCGTATCCAAGCGGCTCTCCTGCGAAGCACGCTCGGAGCGCGTCAAAACAAATCCACGTGGTTAGCACGAAGGACCAAAACCGGTCCGGAGTGGGACCGACGAGCTCGCGCCGTTCGTGCGGTCTCCCCACTGGTCCCCATACTGCGCTATCCAATGAAGACCCTCTCCGTCGCCTCAAGGTCATGCGCATAAGCCGTTGTGTAAAAGGTCCATTATGTGTACAACTATTCCTAGAAGTTGCAGCGTAATCAAAACATTTGCAGCTGAGTTACGACGCCAGGAATGTACCTACTGAAAATAAATTTTGCTGATAGTTGCATCAAAAACTGAAAACGTGACACCCTATAGGCCAAAGGCACCAGCTTTGCAACGGTATCGGGATCATCAAGAACATACACGCACAGAGCGCCCCCTTTTTTTTTTTTTTGAGGGGAGGAGAGGGACCGCAGCGTTAAGCGAAACTAAAATTTCGGACCGGAAGTTCGAAGTCCCAGCATGCGTAGCGAAACCTCTCCACATGAAAATAACCCTTTGCGGGTAACGAAACTGCCTGATACAACGGCCAAATCACACAATTCACATCAGTGACACGTTGACGTGCAGTGCCGTTCATGGTAGCTTACCTGGTATTTCTGCTGACCATTGCGATGCCCATTATGCACCTGGAGAGCACTCTTGGTCAGTTCTCGGGCGAAGGCAACAGCGGTACCTTCAGCACCGTGCCTCTTTTCATGGGTAATAATAATCAGAACAGGAAATTCAGGGTCAACAGAACAGCTTGAGTACACCACGTTGTGTATGCTTACAGGCTTGGGCTACACTATGTCGCTGTACGCGACCCTGCACGCGGTTGGAGACTCGATTACGCTGTCTGATTGCGTAATGAACCTACTGAGCGTGCTGCTCAAGCCGCCATGGGCAGAGTGTCATCCCAAGTGGGTGCTTCATAACAGAACATGCTACGTTCCTCGTTCAGGAATGGTAAATATACATCTGCCCGTTTGTCCAGTGCAAGCACGTAGTCAGGTGCCTCTTGTGCGTACGCGTGGAAACGCTTTCCGAAATCAAACGTACCCCCTTGTTCCCTATTGCAGACTTTGTGCCGAACAGTTCGAAGCCGCCTGATGGAGTCGTACAAGAGCGTAGACTTGAGTGAGGGTCTTCCAGTAGTAGACAGAGGGAGCGTAGTGCTTGTACCCTCCAGAGTTTACGTGCTCAAGTCAAACGCCTGCACAGATGGTCTCTACAGTACGCTACAAAACTATTACCTGTGAGTAGTTCAACACCTCGTTCGGCGTGCTGTACGTGCTATGTTTTACCGCCGGTTACATTTTGCAGCACTCGACAACACACTTGGGCGAACTCAAAAGCCTACGGCGAGCTTGAGGGTTCACCACTTTTCTCCATGGTTGCCGTCTGGATGTTGGTTTTTGCAATGACATATAAAGGATTCATCAAGATCAAACGCGTGAGAGCTGTATCAGTATGGAGAGTTTTGGCAAACCGTTGATAACGTGGGCTTGCGTCGAACCGTATCAATCGGACCTAATCAGTGGATAAGATTCTGAGTCACACACGACTGCGATTGGCCCGATAACCTTACCAGCGGTTTGCAAAAACTCGCTCTGCGTACGGCTTAGGGTTCTTCGTTTTTTGGGTTAAACCCGATTTTTCACGATAGTCCCCCCCCCCCTCCCCCCGTACATGGTCTCAAGGATTCGGGTAAAACCCGATATCTACCCGAAATCCTCGCAGTCCTTCAACTTGTCGTTCTATAGGTAAATCGTAGGGAAAGTGAATCATAATAACAGCAAAGAGAGCTATTTGTGACAACCTATTAGTAATCCTTTTGTAACCCCTCCTACAGGAGTCAAAGGCGAGCGTTTATGGAGCTCGGCGGACAAGTGTTTCAATACCGCGGTAGTTCACTGTCCCAGATCCGAGGGGTTCTGGTTTTTCGTCCCGTCTCACAGCAGTGGCTTGTTTCATATGCCTTTCGTTTCACCCGAAAATTCCACGATGACATATCAGAGATCGTAGCGCATGATTTCTCCCCGAATTCTCGTTTATAAATAGCACCCGGTCCACCCTCCCCCTCGACTTTGAAAAACCATAAAACCCGAAAACGAAGACCTCTAGGCCGCATTCTGTGTTCGTGCTGCTCACCGTTTCGGTTTCTGCTTGCAGTTTTTTTACGTGGCTGCGTTCACGTACCTGACCACGATGGCACTGCTTCTGTTGAGGGGAGTCACGCTGTCAGGAGCCATGGGCGGCCTTTCGATGATCTTCTACGCGGATTGGAGCTGCATCGTTAATCTAGAGGTAAAAAGCCCTAATTGGGTAAAAAGCATGTGCAAAGCATGTGCCAAAAAACCCTGCTTCATTCGTCGAGCAGTGAATCGGGAGCCTTCACAATATTTTCGCTGCGCGGTCGCCGCACAGAAATGGCTCGAAGAAGCAGCCACGAGCGCTGCGACGGGACCTTGGAGCACCGGCTTGATCATGCAGGCACTGGGTCATGCAGCCGCGAGGTGAAATTTCCAACTGAAAATTCGCCTGGTGTACGGATGACGCCGCAGAGCTATTTTCGGCAGACTTCTCAGGTCACGGAATGACGTCAGAGACTCTCATTCTCTTACGGACGCTCTGAAGGAGGGGAGAGGTTGCCAGAGCGTGAGCAGACCCGATACCTCTCTCTCGTGCTAGAAGTCAATCGTTGTCCTCGCGCGACAGCGCATATTACGTGTTGCACAATAAGCCGCAGCCCGAACGAAACACTTGTTCGCGGTGGGCATCACTGCTCTAGGGCACATTACACGTGTATGTCGAGATATGTGCAAGCGCTTTAAAAGGAGGAATGATGTGACATTTAACGTGACTTAGAACCCTGTCTCATCTGTGAAGCGCTAAGTTGGGGATTTTTGAAAGGTGTGCGAACAGTATAGCCCGCGCTCTGCGCCCTCAGTGAAGGTGCTCAGAGAATAAACCTCGGTGCTGCTTACGCTAGCCAGAAAGTACTTTTCCGTAGATTTCAATGAAAGCAATAACAGAACAAGCAATGTAGCGCAAAAAGTATGAGTAACCATTCTTCTCACAAATCGCCGAAAAGCAACAACTGCAGAAATCAATCCTATCAAATGCTGGATAACGACGAGTAATGAAGGGTAGGAATGACCCTAAATACACGTGTAGTTGATCATAGTAACTGGAATGTGTCCGCTTGTGAAACCGAAAGACTCCGTCACAAATGGCTTCCTATAAGCCCGACAACTTATATATTCCATCGCCGCAGATGTGGTTCAACGCCCTCTATATCTCTCTGGAGAGCGTCGGTGTTACAGGAACCATTTACTTGGGCGTCGTGAAGTTCAACAGTTTCAAGAACGATTACAAAGAGTATGGGTTGTTCAATCTAGATGGCCAGGTGTGCCCGGTATTCCTGCATGTGTGCTTACCCTGTTTCAGCGATGTCAAGTTTGTGCTTGTCGCGGATACGGCGTCGAAAGGTATAGGAACAGCGATTACGTTCATGTTCCTAGGCCATCTGTCATCTAGTATTGACGCTGACATCAGCGTTCTCGTCCGCACCGGTAAGCTATAAATGTTTGGCACCAAAATCTACGGGTGATTATTCGTTGGTTACTACCGTGAATAGACTTCAAATTCATCATCAACATCACTCCACAAGCTGTGGATATTATCAGTTACCCAGAATTTTGGAGTCAGGTTCACTCTATATGGCTGCTGTCGACGATCCTGCCTAAATTCGTAAGTTTCGGCACAGATGTTGTAGGCACTGCCCTCGTGCATGCCTACAAGTACGTCTTGCAGATGCTTGTTCCTGACATCCTGATGGACGTCCTCTCACCTACCTACATACCACTGCTGGAATACAGAACCATGGCTCATTTCTTCGTATGCACTTTCCTTATCTTGGTCAGCATCCTCATCTGTTCTCCAGTACGTTGTACTCCTTACCATTAGTGCTGTTCGTAACGATATCTACTCAACTCCGTGGCTCAACTTTTAGGTTGGCATGAGTATCGCGCAAATACTGGTACACAACCATGACCAGAGAGTGCGATACCTAATACTGCTACTAGAATCCGTCGTTATTTTGCAAATCTACGGTGGGTTTATTCGGAACGACCCTAAGCGGTATCACCAAAGAGCTTCCCTTTATTGCAGGAATGCGACGGCTGCTTATTGATTGCAAGATGATGGCGAACGACTGCCCAAGCTTGCTCGTGAGACTTTGTTGGACTTCTATTGTCCCCTTGACGACGCTCGTAAGCATTTGATATCCTTCAAATTCTCCCGAGATCAAGTGCCTGACACGTGGTGAACTTCATTTGATTTCCCCGTGCCATTTATTGGTACGAATTGCTTCTTTTACTCAGGTGTTCTTGATAGTGAAGATATATGTTGACACCGTGGAAGAATTAGCCACATTCCCTCTGTGGGTCAGAGCTCTTTGTTCGTGGTTCGACCTCGTGGAACTTAGCTTCATACCTGTCTTCGCTGCTGTCGTCCTGCATCACGCACATTTCGTATGTATCTAGCATCCCCCCTCTCCCCCCATTGCTGTCATTAGTCTTGGTTCCCACAAGAACGGTCGACGAATGTTGTACACTCTTAAAAAAAAGGACTAATTTTACTCCTTTTGGGGGACTAAATGCATTGCCACAAGAAATAGTCCCTTTCGGGAGTAAATGCACGGGAGTAAATGAATGTCAGAGTGGATACTGCATTTCACGCTCTGTTCTCAGAGACCCAGGTACATAGCAATTCGTGTGCATGCATGAAAGTACTTTAAAGCAAACCGTCAACCGTGATATATCGAGTGATATAAAATCTTGCGCCATACATATGGCACAATTTGCGAAGAAAGATGCGCTAACTGTTTCTTACTCTGTGTGGCTGGAAAATTGCTACGTTGGCTGAGTTATACAGCGGACAGCCTTATGCCGTTCAAATTGACCAAGGGCACATATTTACGTAGACTGTTGCACTCGGGAGACCATTCGCGAAGTTCAGTGACAATTTGCAGTCCTGGGGAGTAAATGGCGGGACTAAATGTCGGGTTAGGGGACTAAAACGGGGAGCAATTGCAGACTAGGGGAGAAGCTGCAATTACTCCTGATGTTACTCCTTTTTCTTTGAGTGTACGGTACAGTTTGCGAAGAAAGAAGCGCTGACTGTTTCGTACTCTGTGTCGGTAGAAAATTGCCAAGTTGACTAAGTTATGCAGCCTTATGTCATCAAATTGACCAAGAGCGCATATTTACGTAGTGTTCCATTCGGAAGACCATGTGCGCAGTTCAGCGACTATTTGCAGTCCCGGGGAGTAAATTTCGGGGTTAGGGGGACTAACTTTTGGAGTAATTGCTGCCTAGGGGACTAGAAGCTGCAATTCCCCCATTTTACTCATTTTTTTCTCAGAGTGTACATGTCTGTCTGTAATATAATGTAACCGCGATGTCTCTGTTTGCAGGCAGGCGGCTAGTTCGCACATACTTTGCTATGGTACTATTCGCCACAAGCAGAGATATCCTTTTACACTCATTTTAAATCCGCGCAGAACTTACGACAGGTCTTAGCACCGCTGCCCACGTGGGGTCCTGACAGATGGGAGCTACAGATGATGTATCGTCAGCTACTGGCTGCTGAGGGCATGCATGTGGATGAACTGAAGAGGAGGGAATTCTTAGAGGCCCCCAAGACGCTGAAGGTTAAGACACCCGTGTACCTTGACCTACGAGCCGAATCCACCGCTGGCACGTCTACCGACCGTATGGGAACGCATGTAGTCGTCATCACTGAGCGCTCCCTGCCGAGCACGAGTGCCACTCGCTACGAAAGCACTGGCGAATCTGACGCATCTAAGGCAAAGACAAAAGCAAAAGTGCGTGGCGTCATTGGCGGTATAGCGCTTGATGCAAGTTACCAGTATTGTCACTTGCAGTGCCAGAGGCGGGACTCCGGTTCACTGGCCGTGTCTCGAAGGCTATCCTCGGTGCGGGCTTCTGCTGAAAGGGAATGGCAGAAGCAGCGTTTACTCAGGGCTTCCCCATCTCCAACAAACGCCATCGGACAACAGGCAAATGCTGACGAGCACCATCTCCAGGAAGTAAGCGCGCACGCTGTTGTACATATCCGCTTTCAAGCGTGCATTCGTACAGTTACCTGAGCTCCCGGGCTGATCAACCAACACAGATACAAGCGTCACGGGATTGTTGTTGAATTTTTGTATATAACGTTTGGCGAAGCAGTTACTTCATCGATAACTGAATTTTTCTGTTTGCTTACCAGCTGCTATTTCTACCGTAATTTTATTATAATTTGCATAAATTGCGCCTTCGTTATTCAGATATTCAACACTTATGATATGATTCAACACTTCATAGTTATGATTTAGGCTGATTTCAACAATGGATGCCAGGCACGAACTGCACGATGCGTGTCGTTATCGCATTGTTATTGTTACCAAAGAATCATATCTTGTGGTATATAGTCTACAGGGTGTCCCAGAAAACGTGTCTTTGAATTATAATAAACTACACCACCTAGAGTCATGCGGTCAATGGCATTTGTTCTTACTGGGTTTTTGCCACCTCCTCGTGTGAATGTCGTGTAACGTAAATTTAATTATGTAAATTTTTGCGAGCTTAAGTCGGAAATTTGCCTAGTAAAGGTCACTTTTTTACCCCACCAATGTGAAGAGCGTGTCTAATTTAGTCAAATTAATGATAATTGACAGGGATATCCAGAAGCTATCCCATCGGAAAAAATAGCCGAACATCACGAGTATGAACATTCGCAGTCTGTACACCAGCTGGCTCGCTTGTTACCTCTTTCTTCTCTGAATTTATGATTTGTTTGCAGAAGCCTGCGACCGAAGACAAGGCCCCCCTTCCAGTGCCAGCATCCCGGTCGCGTGCTGCACTTGACGATCACGAGTCCATACAACAGCCGAAAGTCGACGGAACTTCAGAAAGGCGACTAACATTACCGAAACAGAACACTATTACGATGTCGTTGAAGCAAATGGTACGCTATCTCCTCGGAATCAAAGATCCTGCTTTGGAAGTTCAACGAAGTGCTACAGAACCACTTCGCGTTGCAAAGACTCCGGGGATACCCGAGCCAAAGGTAGAGGAAGTGTCTGGCAAAGAGCTAGCTACCAGCACAAAATATATTCCTACCGAAGAGGGCATTCAGCCCAAGGAGAAAGATGCAGTGGACCAAGTTGGACAAGAGGGGGATTCTGGGCCCGTGGAAGAGGCGAGAAAACGCAGGAAACGCAGAAAGCGCAGAAGGGGCCCGAAAGGTACAAGCTAAATGTAAACCTAAGAATCGCAGAGGGAATTTAAGATGGCGAAGAGTCAGCTACACTACGTTGTCTCAATTTGAATACAGCACTTATGGTACAGTGGTCCGGTGTGATTCTCATGAAACGAAATCGTAAGAGACTGTCACTGTTTCGAAGATTGCATTGCATACCGCTATACCGGCATGCAACACTAGTAGGAACAGAAGCATTAAACCTGAGAAATATTGGAGTGTAGGTGTTTGAGTGCACTAGTTGCGGTCCCCCTGGATACCGCGGAATAAAAATGAGGCGATTGTTTCATATGGCCAAAAACAATGCAATGTTTAAACAATTGGGCAGCTGGGATTTGCCGTGCAGTCATGGAAAATTATTTGGGCGCCGTTTATTCCTGGACGTCCTAGTTGCAATTTGCCCATAGCGGAATGCCACCGGTAAACGCCATTTTGCCGCCAAGGGAGAGATGTTACTAGAGTGCTTGTGCAAGCATTCGCGAGCACAGACAAGTGTAGTCGGAGCAGAAGCGTGCAACGATACTACCGTCGAAAGGTGTGCTGCTTGCGCCAGGAGGGGACCAGAAAGGGGGGGGGGGGGCGGGACTAAGGCTGAGGAAGAGAGAAGCAGAGGTTTCAAAGGACGTCAGATGAGCGCTCCATTACGTTCACCCAATATAAAGGGGTGCAGAGATCGACGCGCGTGCCATAGGTGAGCAGTCCTTTCTCATAATCTCAATACTACATATGCGGGTAGAAATCCAGCGAACCCATACGGAAGTATGAAGGGAGGTGCCTCAAGACGAGAGCCACCGATATTCGAACAGACACTGTTCGTTCTTCCCTTAAGAGCTGATGGCACAGTTTCATGTCGAATGATTTAATTAAAGCACCGGAGAAGCATAGGTATGCCCAACAGACATCAGACTAAGATAGGGCTCAAATATATGCAGCGGTTTCAGATAAACAATTATGGCACTACCCATGCTCAGTCGACCTCCTCCGAGCCTCACATCGTTTGCTGTGGCCTATAACAAAAAAACATGAATAAGATGCAAGGGAGCCTACATTTGAGAACATCAAAAACGCTCAGCATGCTGATAAAGCTGATTCTGAGGAAGATCAGGGTCACATCAATGTAAATTTCACAAGGTAACGTTATTTGGCTGTAGGGGGCATTGTGAGTAAACAGCAGTCAATTACTCCCTGAGTAGTCGCTCGAAATCACGGTAGTCGTCGGGCATGTCCTTGTGCAAGGTCTCTGGAAGACAGAACACCAATGCTCCATCGACGATGCATATCACAGAGAAGACGATGCATAGTAGGTCCTTATTACTGTATCCCTTCGTCTGTTAATGTAACATTGCAATACGTCCATTAATAGGAACTTGCGGCAAAAAACGAGTAGATACACTCACAATACTTTCACCGAAAGAGACTGTGACAGCTCCGAGCGCTTCGCAGAGCGCGCATGCGTTGAATTTCGTGTTACGCAGCAAGGTGGGAAAAGTTTCTAAGGCGTGCAGGTACAGCACACCCGTAGCCGCCGTGACCAAAAGCTTGGCGAACAACAACGTAGCCTTCGGAACGTAAGAGACGTGGAAACCTGTAAGTGTCGCATTAGTTTAGGAACGAAGCAGCAGGAGTCAAGCGAGCTGGTGTAATCGTCAATTCCTTGAGTCTGAGGACAGGGACACCGGGAACGACGTCGAAGACACAGAAGGAACCAACACCGAGACACCTCTGTCTCCGTGAATATTCAATGCTTCTTGAGTCATCGTCCATGTTCCCTATGTCCCCTTCCTCAGGCTCCAGGAAATGCTACTTTCACTTTCATTAGATGTCTGCTAGCTATCGTTGAGTGAAGCCATGCACGTAAAAGTGCGCTTTGTTGGGACTTCAAGGCAGCTTGTTGTCACATTTGACAGCGCTGTTTTGCGCATACACTGTAAAAAAAAGGGAGCATAATTTTGTTCTTTTGGCGTATCGATGCTTTGCCATAAAAATTAGTGCTAAAAATGCTCAGATCGAATGCCAGAAAGTTCCTGCAACGTTTAGGGACCATTTGTGGTGCTGAGGAATAAATTTCAGGGTAACGGTAATAGAGGGAGTAATTGTTATCTACGGGACTAGAAGCTGTAATTGCTCCCCAGTATACTCCTTTCTTTTCGTTTCATATGTGTACAGCTGTAAATTACGCTGATCATGTGTCTGTAGGATTCTGGTATGATTGCATAATGGAGAAATGCAACAAAACAAACGGGATCAAGGGTTCAAAGGAGGTCTGCCTAGGTCCTAACCCTTGGTCCCGTCTGTTTTGCTGCATTGATCCCGGCTATAGGGATAGCATAATTTTTTTCTTCTCTGCATCAAAGCTTAAACGTACTGCCACGACCATTATAGTTCCTTTTGGGGTGTAAATGCTCGGTAAGTCCGTGTGAAGATTAGGGACTATTTAAAGTGCTGAGGAGTAGGCTTCAGGGTCAGGAGACTAAACTGGGGAGTAAGTGCAATCTCTGAGACTAGACGCTGTAATTCCTCCACAATTTACTGGTCGCCTTATGCTTCTATGGTATGCTCCGACTATAGAGACTGCACAACTTTATTTCTGTACACCAAATTCACTCACTCACTCACTTAGCAATCCAAATGTTAGAAAGGACAGCAGACCTGCACCAAGGGTGCCAATGGCGATGCATGGAATACGTCCGAATTTGTCCGCTGTTCGTACAACTAGGCAGAAGGCGAAGAACTCCAGCAACACGTCAGCCAATACAGATGCTGTTCTCGTAGGCCTGACAGCCTCTGCGCTTGGCGTCAGCGAATAATAAAGGATCCACGAAGAAAGCCTGATGGGAGCAGCTTTTTTAGCACAGGGTAGGACTAGGAGGACAAGGCGGAGCGCGTCTTACCAGTTGAATAGAAGAACACTGAATATCGTGAAAGGGTAATATTTCGTTGTCGCCGCATAGCTGCGGAGCACGTCCGACGTCCTTTGCCGCTCCTATAGACACACACAACGCTGAACTCGTGGCGCTGAAAAATTAACTTCCTACCTGGCGTAGACGAACGAGCATCATCTCCCATCGCTGCCGTGCCACTGTGCCTTCCACGCAATTTCTCTTGGCTGCTTTAAACGCAATGTCGCGAGCGCCGACTATGCGGCCGGTGGCCAAGAGCCAGCGCGGGGTCTCTGGTATGGTTCTGCAAGTTTCCTCATGTCTTTAGCAAATTCTTTTCACGTCCATTCTTCTTCAGAAGAGGCACTCACGCAAAAGAGAAGATGAGGAAAGAGGTGGGTACCATCACTACAAGCTGCGCAATAAACCAGTTGTCGAGAAAGAGTACGATTGGCAACATGACAAGGTATCCCAATCCACGTGCGTGCAGGCATGCTAGCACATAGATAGTGCGTTGTGGGACATCCGTAATCTCTGCAACTGGAACGCCAACAATGTTTCTTTTTAACACCATCTCACCAAACAAAACGTGAACGCAATCGTGACACAAGCCTTTCGCATACAGGGCGTTGAGATTTGCGGATTTACCGAAATCCATCACAAAATACACTACTTAGCGCAACGATAGCAAGTGCGATGTACAACGAAGTGCATGTGCGAGTACGATAGCGTGTACGATACAACGATAGCGAAAAGATACACTTTGGGAAGCGCAATGGTTCAGTCGCGCTCAATTCGCCGTCAAGAAGCGACGCGAGGAGGGCATAGACCTCCCCTGCAGCTTCCTTTTCAATGCTTCTGCTGATAAGGGCAGGGCGTTACACTGCCGCAGTTGCCTGAAACAACAGTAGAGGAGGGTGACGGGTAACAGTTTTCTTCCGCCGCTTCTTGAATTCATTTGACAGATAACTTTTGTGACACGTTATAGAATTTTCTCGCTGCGTTACGTGAAACACCCTATGTAAAGCCTATAGGAGGCACTAGCAAGTCTACGAAGAAGCAAAGCTTAAGAAAATTAAATAACGTACGGACTGTAATCCCAGTTGTGCAAAGGCTGCTTATTCCGAACGAGAGCAGGAAGCGGCAAACCATGAAGCATACTAGATGACGTTTGATTAACAAGAGGAAGCCAGATGCAACTACGACGAGGGTGTTCAGGAACAAAACTGGCTGTCGTCCGTAACTGCAGTTGGGACAAGACAAGGTAGACGTTTACTCTCCTCTGCATTAGTCGATCGTCAAGAATGACGGCAGCGTTTGTATTTTGCATGCACACTGACAGAACACGTGTCTAACCATAGCGAAGGAACGAAGGTCTTACCTGTCGGAAAAGTTTCCCACTAAGGGCATTGCAATGAGCTTGCCAACCACATAAACGCTGTCGCTGAGGGATACTAGCCACTCCCTATCGCAAACAAGGTTCCACTGGGCCAAAGAAAAAAAAAAAAGATGCATATAAGTACCATACATGCGCAACTAAAATTGTAAGAAAAATATGGGTTTAGTTCCGTATCGGGACCACTCGTTTTTAAAAATTAGTGAAAACGTTAGGAAGGTAAATATTGCATAGAAGTGGAAGAAGGTCATATACTGAATCGAAAAATGTAAGAATTATAAAATTCTGTGGACTAGAAGTTTTTATATGCATTTCAACAACCCCATCTGATTCACTTTTAGCGCAGGAGAAACACTGGAATGCTAAGCCTAACGGACTCGAAACTTGCCATCTTGCAAGAGGTAGGGTCGTTGAATTTAGCTAAATCACCTCACTTTAGTGGTTCACCTAAACCTGGCTAAATCACCTCACTCTAGGTTAGGTTCTACAGATTGGAGTGGGGGTCTGCCCCCCCCCCCCCCCCCCCCCCCCCCCCCCAGGCACGCACTAGGCGGTGCGGGCGTCGAGACTGTGCCTCGGCCGAGGCACAGTCTCGACCTTCTGATCTAACCCGGGTTAGATCAGAAGGTCCTTAGTAAGAATGGCGGATAGCCTTCAAGAAACTGGCGATAAAATTTAATTTTTATACGTTTCACGCAATATACGAGGGTCATTCCTGTTTAATTACGTTACTAATTAGCTCCTCTTTCACCTAAAAGCGTTTGATTTTTTAAAAATCTATTTTCTTTAAGAAAAGCCAGTGGTCCCGATACGGAACTACATCCAAAAATATATCCGCAATAAGGCCGTTAATGCGGTCACCACCCGTTCAGAGCTTGCGCCCAACTCCTCCTTACCTCAGTTTGAATCGTGAGCGTGAAGGCTCTTCTTTTATAATACCAGGACGAGCAAGGTGCGACGCTTCCGTTCGGCAAGTACATATGGCACCTGTCAACGGTACCGTCGGCGGATCTAGGAATCGCTACAGCAAGCCACTGCTCCTCGCTAAGGTTCGCGTTGGAAGGCATGGCACACCAATGTTCAGTCTCAAGCGCGAATGCGAAGGTCAAAAGCCTATGAACCACACTAAGAAAGTGTCCCAGAAAAACGACGTAGAAGATATGCTGCTGGAAGGGCCCACTGGAGCCATATACATAGTTTAAGTCATTGATGTGCGACACGGGGCTCAGGGACGAAGTTGAATGCCGCTCTTCGATGGCTTTTCTGTGGCACTCGGATGAGACTGCTGGATAAGTGGGCAGTGATTCCTGGCTTGTGGTTCGAAGAATCGACTTGAGGGGACGATCTGTGTGCTGTGAAGACACTGAATCCATGTTGCACGAGGATGAAGTTCTTCTTCGTTTACGTCTTGGAATGGACTTCACCCACGACAGCCAGTCAAGGCTAAAGTCCATTCCAAGGCTAAGATTCAGGATGCATTCCAAGATCATTTCAAGCGCAGGGGGAATGAAGCACGCGTTCAGCTTTGGCGTAGTGTTATGATTGCGTTCACTGCAATTTTTGCTGGCGTTTTGGTCCGCACACTCTCAGAAAGATGTCAGCAGAGTTTTCCCTATGTGTCAGCAAAGGACACTCTGTCCCGCACAAGGAACATGCTGCGAGTTTTGAACGCTTCGTAATCGAACGAGGCTTCCTGTGGGCTTTATATGTATTCAGAAGTACGCAGGAGATCTAAATAACACCCAGCAGTTTTACAACAGTGTTACATATAGTGTTACATATAGTGGCACAGAGTGTGGCGCTAAATGCTTTCGAAACCCACGCATGATGCAAAAAAAAATATATATATATATAAAGATAAAAAACGGTGAAGTATTGCATCATCCTTTCATATCACAAATATGGGTCACATACAGTTTGCTCTCATTCGATTTTCCGCCGCACCGCGTTCAACTTTATGGCGAGCAGACAATGATGATGATGATGATCGTGTTGGCTATTCCCTTCCTAATGGTCTTCAGCCTGATGATGACAATGCCTTCCTTGGTTTAATCGATCTTACCTCCGTGAGTTCGAGACAGCCACAACGGAAATAATTGGGGACTGCTGCCTCCAAGGACAAGACCACATTGTTCTTACTGTCTTCAGGAGTCCACACTCCGCAGCCCTGCTTATACGCAACAGCGTGCTCTAGAGGCAACACCACGAACCGCGAGGCGCAACTTGGCTGCTAAGCGTGCCCACGCGCAGGTACCGAGTGTACCGAGCCCTCCTTATCCCCCCCCCCTCGGATCCCTTAACGAGCTGGACTCTCGCCCCCTCTCTCTCACAAAACTGATTGGGCCCAGGTGACATCCGGCCCACCAACGCTCTGCCCTCCAAGCTCTCTTCACCTTTCTGGATACCATAGGACTTCGATCCATATTGTGAAGGGGCTCATTATTTCATTCCCCGCATCACCACCAGCAATGGGGTAGAGTATCGCGCCTGGCGATGAAACTCCCCATTCATCACCTCGCAATAAAGTTGTTGCCGTTGTTGTTATAGTCCGCATGGTGAACGTATTAGCGTCCAAGAATGCATTACATATGCTTACAGAGGTTTTGAGGATCACTTCATGGTCCCTTTAAGAAGAAAACGCTACTTACCCGACTAGCCTGAAGATGACAACGCGAGCCAACGAGGCTTGTGCACTGACGTCACGTTTGGTCACGTGACTCGGGAAAACATAAGTCACAGTATAGGAGGGCATGCCGTTTAGTTGTAGTATGCGTGCAATTACAAGAGGAAAATTGTAAAAACATACGCTGTTGCCTGATTCGGCCCGCGGTATGACGCCTGTGACGCATCTTCATGTTTTCCCGTGTCATGTGGCTCAAAGGCGCTCAATGGCAACGCGTGACGCCATGTGTGCCGTCATATCTAACGGGACTTCGCGGAAACGGCCGATGACATGGCGTTTTGGAGCGGTATTGCCATACCAACAGAGATACCTGGAGCTCAGAAGTTAGGACATGGAGAAGACACAAAATGCAGTCTACACCTCTTGAACCCTAATACGAGGGGCGTTCAAGTCAAACCGGGACTTTTCATTTTTCGCAAAAGTAAAATGAACTTAGAGGCGAGAAATTTGTTTTATTTTTCAACCTAATCTCCAGCTGCACTAATGCACTTGTCCCAGCGTTTCACGAGGGCTTAGATGCCAGCAGCGTAGAAATCCTTACCGGCACGTAGCAGCCATGATCGGACCGGATTCTTGACCTCGCCGTCGCAGCTGAAGTGGCGGCCCCCAAGGAACGCCTTCAGTGGGCCGAAGAGATGGAAATGGCTGGGGGCGAGGTCTGGACTGTAAGGGGGATGTGGCAGCAACTCCCAGCCAAGTTCCTGTAAGGTGCGTGTCGTTATGCGGGCGTGCATTGTGCTGTAGGAGGACTCCTTTGGTGATGAGGCCCGGCTTTCCGAAACTGGAGGTATTCATGAATGATAGTGTTCAACGTTCCCACAGAAAGGTCCGTCTTTCGAGCCAGTTCGAGACATGTTATCCGTCAGTCCTTGAGGATCAGGCGCTCCACAAGTTGGATGTTCTCAGGAACTCCGACACTGCGCTCTGAGCCGCCCGGCCGGGATCGTCCTGCACTGATGTACGGTCGTCTCGGAACCGTTTGCACCACTCAAACGCTTTGCTGCGGCTAAGTATATCGTGGCCATACTGAGCCTGAAGTCTTCTTAGAATTTCAGATGACATTACGCCTTCATTCACGAGAAACTGCATGACAATTCACTGTTCGATGTGCGCGCTCACCTCGTTGTCGGCCATCTTGTCCAGCACGTGTCTTCTGTTTTGCACAAACTTTGGACCACCACGTGGTGAAGGCAGACGCCTCTCGCGTGTGAAAATGACGAAAAAGAAGTCATTTGTACACTCAGACAGAAAGTCCCGGTTTGGCTTGAACACCCCTCGTAGAAACGAAAACCCCCGAGACGCGCAGGAGCACACAGCGATGACACAAGGATGTGATCGAGAATCTGTTGTGTCGTCCCTGTGTCTCGTGGTTTTCCTTTCTATTATCAGAAATTGTGTTCTTCCTAGTTTCCTCATGAGACAACCAGGCCCTCCCAGGTTTGACGCAACCCATCAAATTGAATTACAAAGCGCGTCATTTCTCAGAGGCTAAAGGCATGACGCAGAAGGACAAGAGTGCTAGAAGGTGCAGAGCATGTGGGTTGAAACTGATCGTGATAGTATGGTAGTGACAGGACGCACTGAACGCACGCACGCACGCATTCTTCTTCGTCATTGTATCTCGGGATTTTCCAGACTGGCGTTGAGTTGCATCGATAAATCAGTTGCTAATTGAACACAGTCTGCATCAATCCTTGTCTTCAGTGCGTTCTGCCATGATCAGGAAAACGATAAGTAGGCGAAAGACTGCAAAGTTAATCTTCGGTCACCCCTCCACTCTGCATGGACTCACCAAGTACTTCGTGTAATGACAGACAAACCATAAAGGAGAGACAACAAAGAAAGACATAGGTGTTATTATTTGTAGCTTCTTTTTTATATATAAATCCACTCTATCCCGTTCTACATGTCCATGAACGTCTGCATATGATAATGTACCACCCGTTGAAGCGCTCCACTGGTTACTTTGAGCTCAACAGATCAACCAGTTCTAGAGGAAAAGAGTAAAATACATGTTTTTTTTCTCTCACTCTCTCTCGCAACACGCTGCACTGCGCTACTGGTAGAAAGAATGTTATCAGAGCGCGCAATGAAAAGCTCTTGCATGCACATTGAGAGCGAGATTTTTGCGAAAAGGAATTTCCATTCGACCCGCTCGAGGGACGTCAATATTCTATTGTTCACAAACGGTCAACAGAAAAATCGTCGCTAATTTATTACAACAGGTGAACAGACAGGCAAGTTGTACTAATATGTCCGTGCTATTAGCCGCGTGCTCGAACTGCGTGCCGACACGCACGATACAGTAAACTTTCGTTATAACGAAATCACATTTTTCGAATTCTTACTTTATTCGAATTTTCGCGCTGCCCTGATCTAAACGAGCGCGTTTCAAACCTGATTATTCGAACTGTCCTACCCGCCGACTCCGCTTAGTGCGAAGGGCGGACCGGCAGCTCTCTTTTTTCAACATAAATTAAAAGGCTGTTAAAGTGTTCACTTCCGAGGTTTGCTTGGTTGCTCGAATACTTGCTTTTGTTTGTTGTTGTTACTTTTTAAGGCTTCCCCGGTGTTTCGTTGGCGCTTTCGCTTTGATTGAATTGCAGCTTATATCGAATTATTTGCAGGTCCCGTTGGCTTCACTGAAACGAAGGTTTACTGTATGTGCATTCGAAGTACTCAAATGAATCATTCGAAGTATTCAAATGCAGTCAGTTTTTAAGATGACGGAATTTCCTATTTGACGACGGATTTCGAGCTGTGGTATGGCTGTTAGGATTCGGCGAAGGTACTTCTCAATATACACTATATTCTTCTATAATCTTTATCGGACTTAATGAATAGAAGTTGTACCACTTGCGGTAGCGAATAATGCGGAAGATATACTCGTAATAGCTAAAATACATATTAAATAATTGCGCAGCATGCTGCGCTTCGTGCGGGTTCTGCAACAGAGGTATTGTCCGTGGTGTATTGACCAATTTGTAAAGTACTATGTACATTCTCTTCGTCGTTCAGCATTGGCCAACGACTGGTCAACAAGAACAAGACGACGGGTCCCGCGGAAGGCACAGTGCAAAACAGCCTTTTAGGAGCGGCTCATTGCAAGTCGACATAAACCAGCCCACACAGAACATGCATCGCATTTGTCCCATTTACATTCGCATGCATATAACGCATGTGCCACAATTGCCTTTTAAACCCACAAGAATGTGATGACATACATGCACATTAGTACAAAATGCGAAACGTTTTTTTTTTTCCTTTTTTTTCTCATTCAGGAAAGAAAGGAAATAGTGAAGTCGGTGAGTTGAACTGGATGCATCAAGATAAAAAGGATTCAAAACTATATCTATATAAAACAACTGTCTTTCATTCATACAGGAGGACTTCCTATAAGCGTCATGTTTCAAGATTGATACACGTTTTGTACTTATCTTTAACCATAGTTGTAATGTAGTCAAGACTAAGCAGGGGCGTAAGATAGTGTAATGCACTGACGAACGTGCGTCTTATAGCGTGCTTTACGTCCGTAACCACCGAGAGGCGATTACATTTTTGTTACATTTGTCATCATCATCGTTTTTGACCTCAATCGTTAGAGCACGACTGTTAGCGCTCAGAACAGTGTTCAAAAGCGACTAACAAAAAAAAAAAAGCTACTGCCTGTGTGGCTTCTTTCACTGCATGTCATTATTATCGAAGCCTCTTCCAGGGAACACAACGGTTAAAATCGCTATTGGTACCCTCAGAGCAGTAGTTCGGTTTGTAAGTTTTGACACAACCTTGGTCTGCTCTGCGTTTGCAAAGACAGACGATGCCTTTCTGACGCTACCGCTAACAGCGCTTCATCAATATTCACCGGGATCATTTCCAGTATTCGTTCTCCATGTGTGTGTTTTTTCCCCCTGTATCTAACTTTAACGCAGCGGTATAATAACCTGAGAAGAATTTCATTTGTCCCCACTACCTTACGTTAACAAAAAAATCTAGCAGACGTGTGTATGTGGCCCCGTGCTTTACTGGGTTCATTACTGGGTAATGGTTTCGTATGCAGTCTTTCGAAACGAACAATAACGAACGAAACGTACAATCATATCACCAATAGCACTTGTGCTTATAGAAGAAAGTCACCTTTTTGTTTCTTGTGGAACGATCGCATTTTGGCTACTATCAGGCAAAACGTGCGTATCTACTTGGAGGCTAAGAGAGGTGCCGACAAATTTAAACTGCGTGCTCAATACGAGAGCGCTGGTCGACACTGCTTCAACAACTCGCGCTGCCTCCCGTCAATATATTTCCCGTTAACATAATGGTACCTCGGTGCCGCTGTAATCACTAGACCTGTAACAAAAAAGGGTCGCAAAACCACACAATTATGCTACAATATTATGAAAGTTTGCCTTCAATACATGATCCATTGCCCAACAATGTACATAACCCTGGGGTGACAGTTGGAAACTCATTATTGCACCAGCTCGTGCACCACTGCCGGCGGCAAAAGTGAACAAGATCAGATTCCCGCGTACTTGCGATGTGAACGAAAACTTTTAACATGCTCAACGAGAGAACAGTATGGAATGTAGAACACAGCAGCACACTCCTGTCACTTCGTACTAGCAACATACAACTACTTTCGAGTGCAAGGCCAGTCGTTACCAGCACCTAAATTCAAAAAGCACCGATGGTATTTGATTAGACCAACACATGCAATATCGAAAACGGGTTGTACGGTCTCTTGGGAAACTAACCAAAACGTCAGCTAGCAGAAATGAACGACTGTCAGCTATAAGGAGCCAAGTACAAGGGGAAAAAAAAAAAAAGAAAGAAAAATTTGTGCTGATGGAGCCAGCCCATACTTATCGAACCTGTACGTCGTGTCGACTAATAGCGACATGCGATCAAATATTATACCCAACTAATGTTACCAAATATTTAATTGTGTAAACAAATTAAATTTAACAAATATTAAAGTAGGGTTCGGGTTTTTCGGAGTTTATGCTTATTCGGAGAGTGATTTTGAGAGTTTAATGTTTTTCAAAAGTATGGAGTTTTTCGTTGTTGATTTTTATTTTCATTTTTTTTTACAACTTGGGTAATGTGCGAAATTCGGAGAAAAAGTGACGGCTGCGAACACACCCTCACCCTGAAAAAGAGGATGATAAGCTGACTTGCAAAAACGAGTTTAATATTTACCAACTTACTGTTATGCATCAGAACTTGTAGACAGCGACATCTGTATTACGACCACATCGCGACCGGGACACCACGACAAATCTGACAACCCGAAAACCCACTTACAACTAAAAGCTAACGACTAGCATAGACGAGCAGGAACTTAATCCGCAATGTATATGATACAAAAATGCTGAACGTTTGAAAGGAGCGTATCTACGCTCCTGCACTGGCAAAATGATTTAAAAACAAAGCCGCACTACTTGTCTCGTTCAAGCAGACAGTCTTTCAGTTCACAAAACCTGCTTTAAAATTGCGCACATAAAACAGAGTGAAATGCACACAAGAAATGCCAACAAGTACCTTCACCCCATTTGCAACATACGAGACAGGTCTATTCTTCGACACAAAAAGTCTTCTCGTTCATGTGGTCCCTCACTTCGTGGCACTTGCAGAACACCTATAGTGCAACCTGTTGTGTTGGTCACTAGAAAGTTCATCAATTTGTACGATTCTATTTGACGACCAAAGAGCTACCGTGGTGAACTCGGTGAGTTGGCAACCTCGCGACGTTTTGGAACACTTCGCGCGCGTGTGCAATTCGCGACCGACACCGCGATTTTTTTTTCGTGTCTCTGACATAATCGTGTTTCCCTAATTTCGAAGTGCTATACTTCCTATCATTTTTCCGAACAGCGTCGGTACATATATATATATATATATATATATATATATTAGTGAAGCAGGCAAGTTAGTCGAAATCCGCGGAAGAAGAGAGTTTGATTCGTCATGTGGGTCACCTCATTCCCGATGTTCTGCTTCGAGAAAGCTCAACTTTTTTTTTTTTTGGTCCAGTCATCGCAACACCCATATTGCTCGTATATAGTGCTCAGGTTGCCACACAGATCTATTTCCTTCCAGGCCAGCGCTACCTGGTTCACACCCGCCACTGCTGAAGGCCCGACATTCGAAGTTTCCTACCACTTTTTGTGTGAGGTATTTTTATCCCTGTAAGCTGTGGACGGACGCAAGTCGTTGCTACATTGGTGTACAGCGAGGAAAACGAACGGAACCTGTACTTAAGAGAGAGTACTACATGAGCTGTATCCAGAAACGCTTTCTGTGAAGCGGTTATTACTCAATTTTACAAGTTCATTTTAATTGTGTTGTTGACACCTGACCTGTACTCATTCTTAAGTATTCGCTGGGTATCTTGGCCACTTTACACGCTCGCAATTTAAGAGTCGGTAAGAGGTTTGGGCAAATCGTTTTCGGTGTATAGCCCAATGGGAAACAACACATATCGGCTCCGTATTTGCGGCATTTGCAGATAAATACCGATAGAGACTTGCTGCGCATTAAAAAAAAAAAAAAAAAAGGTCACGTTGCTAAACGGACCGAAATTGACCAACAAATTCCAGAAACACCGAATTTAACGGAAGGCGACGTTCCTTCCCGCACTTTACTCGAATGCAAACCAATCAAGGCTGGAACTTTCTATACACGAGTATTCCCAGTCTTGGGGGGGGGGGGGGGGTGACGGACAAAAAATCAAAACCTCGAAGAAACCCAGGGAGAAACCAAGAAAGGAAAAGAAGAAAACTACAAATCGTGAGACGAGAAACTTCAATAAAAAAAATAACAGCAACAACAACAACAGATAAATTAATGATGATGAATGGGGAAATTCGCCACGAAAAAAAAAAAGAATAAAGAACAAGTAGAAAATGGAGAAAGAGAGATTAGGTAGTGTAAGGCGTGGGGGACAAACAGGTGCGTTTAATGTCGACTCTTTCATGAGATTCGCACAAATGCTGCTTTCTATGTGCACTTGACTAATCAAGTGTAATACTACTAATCAAGACTAATCAATCACTAATCAAGGCCAATCTCGTGGTCTCTTCTTCCCGCAATGCACACACACACACACACACACACACAAACGGCAGCGCGGTTTATTGTTCTGAGGAGTCTCACCCGCCGAATTTGTGCAATGAATTGAGGGCTTCTCTACTTCTGCTTTCCATATTTTGCCGGAGGAGTCCAATATCGATAAAGACGAGATAGCCCACGCCAATACAAATGCCGTAAATACGGAACCCAAACCATCACAAACGATTTGGTCTTCATAGTATTCTCTCTTAACCAGTAAACGATAGGATGTAGATAACAAAAAAAGAAAAAAAAAAGAAAAGATAGAAAGAAATCGATCCGCCGTAGTACAACGGGATTTTTCAAGCATTGAACCTCATACCTGTATTCGAATGGTTATTCGTCTCATATGCGACACACGGAATAGTATATTGGTCTCGATATAAGCTCTGTCTGTTTCGCTCTAAGTAAAAAGTGCGCTTAAGATATTTACAGCCGCACAGCGATACACTGCAGAAAAGAGGGGGGTTCGATAAAAAGAAAGGAGAGGCGATTTGTTGTACTGCAGCCCACGACCACAACGAGAGAGGCGGCCCCATACCTTCCAACAATGGCCGCCGATTATCACAGTCGTTACAGAGCGGACGTCATGTGACGTCATCCGCTAGCAACCTGGCAAAGGAAAAAAAAAAAACACGTTCTTTATACGTCACGCATGAACGCCGACAAATCAATACGGTATTGCTAATGGCCAGGAATTCGTCCCGGGCGCAAAGAAGGGATTACATACTCCAAATCAGTTTCGGTTTCGACCGCAGTCACCCAAGTAGTTAGTATTTCAACCTCGAACAAGTACTCAGTTCGGAGCCAGGAAGAGTTTTGTGTATTACCGTACCCTGAGGGGAAAGGCGACTTTTCTTCTTTGGCGTTGGCGCTCTCGGCTAGGCATTGTGAATGGAGACCTGGGGACGGACAGTTTGACTGCGTGGAATTCAAAGAGAAGGTGGCGTGCGACGCGTTTTCATATGAGAAACTATGTACAGATACGATGATACTACATGTGAATACGGACATCACTTTCTAAAAAAAAAAAAAAAAAAAAACTAAAAAAAAAAAAAGAAACGTGCAGACTACCTGCAAAAAGTATTGTGTAGCAGCGAGTATATAATGTTATTTCTTTGATGACAGTATGATGTGACATACAACACCGACTTAAATAGACTACAGACGAGAGAAGACTCCGGCGACATGGTAATGATGGCAAAAACAACATGAAAAAGCATGTTTAAAATGGGGAGCCGTTGTTCTCCAGGCACTGTCCTCTTTATGAAATTGCATCTATACGGAGCAGGGAAACGACGTATTACTGCGAGTAACCGGGAGACCTAGACCGTAACCGACTAACCGGAAGAACCCTCTCCCCCCGGGCAACATGCCGCCAGCACAGGCGGGCAGACCGCTCGTCTACCCAACGTTACCCCCCCCCCCCCCTCCAAGTAGATCGTAAGAACTCCACGAAAACAACACGATACAGAAAGTTCTCAAATGAAGGATCAGCAATGGTGATGCCATTCACCTAAAAAAGAATCAATGTGATTGGTTTCTCAGAACCGTGAACGAACTCGCTAATGAACGAATCGTAAGCTTGCACGCTTGGCCAAAATCAGAGACTGTCATTCTTGAACTCCTTCATTAGAGTTTGAAAGGCAATGTTAGTGCGCTCCCTAGAGGATATGAAAGTGGTAATTGTGTAACCTCTCCCCCCCCCCCAAAAAAAAAAAAAAAAAAAAAAAAACTGACGTCCTAAGGCTCTATTAGCTTCTATTTCCTACATGAGGGACGTCAGAGTGCGCACTCCTCCGCAATTGTTGCCGACAATGATTGTATCAAAGTCTCCAGCGTTAGGATTACTGAGGGGTTGACATTTCAGTGATGCAACCAATGACTTACAGTGATCTGCCGTTGAGATAAGACGTCCCCTCCCTGCTCCTTCAATTAGACCGCATTGATATGGGGGGGGGTACCCTGAAGAAGAACAGCTTCCTTCTCCTGAGGCTTATCCCTTAGCAGGCTGTCAGTGTGAGACGATTATGGTACAGATCATAAATTGGCGAAAGTAGCGCACGAGTGCTAAAACGGTTGTGGAACGATGGTTATGGATCCATGTCGTGACCAAAGATGTGTAGCGATTTTGTAGGTTTTGTCGTACATCAGAACTAAATGCTTGTCTGCTAACCCAGCAGCCCGAGTAAAAATATACACTATATACGTATATAAACACGTCTGTGAAGAAGTGTTTGTTGTGTGTTGGACCTGAAACCTAAATGGAACCCGCGTGATGGTTGTCGAACATACAACTAATGAAGATAAAATACAAACCTACGCGGCCAAGGACGTCATACTGACACGAACGTTTGCGAATCACATAGTACTATTCAACGAAGCCAGATGCACCTTAGTACCGTTCGCACGTCTCTTTTCCTGTTACTCTTTGTCTGCTTGACGTAAATAAAGGCACGCGAAGTGGATTAGCGTTCGCACCGAGACTTTAGATCCACGTTTTACATCCCTAAACGGGGAGTCATCTATTCAGACGGTTTCACCGACGCTGGCTTGTGCAATCGCCCGGCCTCGACTGACGGCGGTTCTTGATCTCTCCAAATTGGTCGGCCTAACCGGGCGTTAAATATGGCGTGACCGTTCTCGTAGCACACGGACGTAGGAAAAGCAAAGGAAAGGGCGTGTGTTGAAAAGCTGCTCTAGAAACAGGAAGATCCATTATAGGATGTGAGCCATTAGGCTGGAGTGTGGTCGAATATCAGTTTTAATGACTCAGTTTTATCGGATTCCTATTAAGTGGCACTGGTTAACGTGTCGCGGCAAACGATTCTGAACGTATACAGAACGAACAGCTCCTATGCAGCATCTGTGAGAACTTTATTGAGGAGCCCCTCAGGACGCCATTAGAAAGGCCAGAAAGGATTATATATACAGCTCTGGCGCTCGGTGTGCAAGTACCTATATGGTGTCACGTTATCGTTGACGCTGGGGCGCGAAGTAATTGACGAAAGTATTGCATGTTCTGACAAGTCTGGGAAATTTACCAAGGTCTGCTTTTATCAAGGCTTTACCCCACTCGTTATACTATACGTAAAAATGAGGCAGATGATCAACGCTCCGGCGACCTGCTTGCGAACAGTGCTCCACGCACTGTTCCTGTTGAAGCACTGCAAGGAACTGTCTCGCACTTGCGAGGGCCCGTAAGGAAAGAAGAGGCCGTCTTCGGCTTTGTCTACCTCCCTGATGTTATAGAACGGGCTGAACGCGCGCCGAAAATAGCGCTTCAGAAGCGAAATGAAGCTTGAAAATATGGTA
The DNA here is from genome assembly GCF_037126465.1 of Ornithodoros turicata. NCBI lineage: Eukaryota > Metazoa > Arthropoda > Arachnida > Ixodida > Argasidae > Ornithodoros > Ornithodoros turicata. Next base: position 42,207,325 of record NC_088207.1, read on the forward strand.
CGGAGTAAAGTACGAGTACCGCGTATGGAGACAAGTGTCTTAAAATGGAGGACATGCTTTACCAAGGTGCGGTCGCGTATGTTCCTCTATGGTTCTCGCTGTGATTGTTACTCTATTATTGTATTTTATTTAAAATGGCAATCAACACGGCAAGGGTAGTACTCAAGGTACGTGCACCATACTAACGATTTCCTCAGAGAATGTGAGACGTGTGCTTTCTTCCGGTTACGGGGTTAGATGTTTCTTTAGAACAGAGACATAGTAGCGGAACAGAAAGTGCATGTGGCACACTCTAGTCATACCGCTTAATTTATTGGCTCATTTGCTCCGTAATAAAGTCGCATATTTCTCGGTCTGCGACGAACGACATCAAAGAACGCATCAAGGTGCAGAGCGTAACTCCGTTAAGAATCTTCATATCAGCGCTAAATTTAATCAACGTTGGTGAAACCCGTCCTCGTTGAATTATTTATCATCTTATAACACTGTGCGAGTACGCCTAGCAGACAAGGAATAGCAGGACAGCCCATATTCTCAAGATTCGACTGAGCGACAGATGAAGGAACATAGCCAATAAATGCGGATGATAACCAAGACAGTGGAATTGAAGAATAATATTCAGATGGAAAGTGGAACGTGCCAAATGTGTGACTGGCAACTATGTAATGTGATGAGATTATGTGCTCAGCCTGATCAATTAAGACAAGCAAATCATTCAGCATCGTCGCGAAGCGACTACAGCGTACGCTCGCGACCTCAAAACATCATATATGTCTTATGTACAGTGACACACACACTACGGAGCCGTGCAGTTTCACCAAGGTACGTCAATGTTGGCCTAAGCACTGCGTGAAGCACAGCGCAGTTCGATCAATTATTCGTGCTTTCGAGTGCGTCCTACCAAGACGAAATATATACTGTATATTCACACGAGCGACATTGCCATGAAATAACCTAGTAAAAAAAAAAGGAAGAAAGAACTGCTCATGGAGTGGAACTTCTGCCACGTCTTATGTCGAGCACTCTAACGGCGGCGGCGGCGGCGGCGGCGGCGGCGGCGGGAAGCGGCGTAGTGCCAATGCCACCTAGAAGCAGAAAGCCTACTTTTTGCCTCCTCTCACTCCTTCGCACTTTGGCATATAAAGTCAGCCAATCGCATAAGACGATTTTGAAACACAGGCTTTCTGTGGCTACCCAAGGTCTGCCCATGCGGCTGATGGCGGCTAGTCTCCATAGCTTCGGGCACTGAAAGCACAGTCGTGATTGGCGGACTCTTAATTGTTGCGTCACGGCGCTCAAGTGATCAGGTGGTGTTGGTACTGCCAACGCCACCTAGATACGGAAGGCCTGCTTATTGCCTCCTCTCCCTTCTTCGCTATGTGGGGATATAAAGTCAGAATTGGTCTGCTACTGCGATTCACTGTTCTGTGAATTCGAGAACTCGCAAATAAGTGCAGCTAACTTGGAACCGGTAGACCTGGATCTGTAGACAAAAAAGTGCAACACGCTTTCCAGAAAATCAGTCTTAAGAAAGATATGGGACCGTTTTTCGCTTTATTTTAAAGTTTTTTCCATTTAGTACGCGGGGACGTTCAATCACTACTCGCACACGGCGGTAGTTCGTCTCCATGGCTACGACCGCTGAAAGCACGTTCGTGATTGGCTACCGCCATTGAAAACACAATCCTGATTGGCTGACTCTTAGTTGTTACGTCACGTCGACGAGTAAGGCAGGCTTTCTCTATCTAGGCGCACATAGCAGACGACACCATTGGCCCTGTCCTCTGCTACAGAATTTCTTGTGGCCGTGGGTGGACGAGCTCGAAAAGATACGACGTTGGACGCTCGTGCTCATGTGCCAGCAGAAAGTTGTGACGTTTTGCGCTCCTTCCGCTGGAGTATTCTGGGGAATGTCGCTCGTGTGAATAGACGCATAGGCGCATAAGAAACGTAATATTCTCCCACTTGAGCACACAATGGCCACGTGACGCACAAGTCATGTGTACGCTGCTGCAATCATCGTGAAAAAGATTAAAATAATGCATATGAGTGCTTTGACACATAGTGTAACTTTGGATGACGTCGTGCGATTCCGACCTTTAATGTTAACGTTCGTATGGGGATTACGAGATTCTACGAATATGCAATCATGCATTTGTAAATAAACACAATCTAGTATCCTGACAGCAACTCATGGTTGACTTGCGCTGAGCTATGTTGTGCATTGGTGTATCTGTCCTCCAGCAAAATTGAGCGTTAACAAGCTTTGGGTCAGATCTGTGGCACGTCATTGGAATGCCCAAAATGTGCCGGTGCACGGCGTGCCATCGTGCTCTCAAATACTACCCTGGTCGGACTGAAATGCGCCGAGTATGTTCGTGGAAGAACATGATTTTAAAAACTTAAATAAAAATAAATCAATAAAAACACGTGTGGATTCACTGCAATGTCCCTACGCTTCATCGTCCTTGGTACTCTTAAAAGCCTATTCTATCCTCGTCCAACTTCACAGTGACAGGAAATTGGCGCTCCAGTGTTCCGCTACTTGAAGTGAGTAGGTACAGTATGTAACGATAGTGCAAAAAGATGACATCATGAAACCCAGCGCAAAACCAAGCGTACCTTTGTTCAGCGAAAACGTGACAAACAGAAGGAAACCCCCGTTACATGTGGCGTCACTCTTGAATCAGGTACCCTGTGCGCAGCGTTTTAGGTGTTGCACGAAAAGCTGACGGGAGAACCCCTCGTTGCGTGGTAAAGGTATGCGAGGGAAGTCGTGTAAGAGGAGTAATGGGTTGCCCGAAGCGTTCGAAAAGGTATTGCCTTCTGCGGACGACAGTCAAAAAGTGCATCAGGTAGACGTTATGTAGCTGTTCGTAGACAACTGCCGTATTCGCTCGCGTTGTCCGGCATACCGCAAATAACCAGCGGATCACCAGCAGAATACCGTCAGCAATGCTTTCCGTGGGTGGGTGCTAGGCAAAGACCTAGCTCCGCATTCTAAATGATCCTCGGCTGGACAGCCCTCTTCAACTCCAGTGAGTGGAGGCAAGAAGTGCTCTTCCACTTGGGAAGTTACTGGGTTTGAAGAAGACAACCGGCCTTACCGCGTACTACCCGAAGAAAGCTCGGAGGATTTCCTGTGCTCGGAAAGCGTTTTTGTCAGGTCGATTTTTGAAGCACAAGACTGGTCTCAATGAGCAGCTCGACTGGTGGGGTCGAGCTGAGGATCGTTTAAGAGCACGTGACCACGGTTAGAGAATTCTGGAAATTGGACTACCGCGGTATGCCCAATACCGCTAGGGAACACGACATGTATCTATCAACGTGTGCATGTTCCAATTGTGACTGTGTGCATACAACTACGTGCATCTGAACGCGCACCGAATTATTCCTGCTTCTTATGAGGGTACACAATGCCCTGTAAGGGTTTCTCCTTCGCTCGTGGGGTGATCCGATGTTTTTCTTCGCGTTTTTCTTCTGGTGGCGATTGAAAATTGATATTTTAGGTACAATGTGAATGTTGACGATTTCGAAGCGATTTATCGCTTTTTAGGTCTCTTCGCAATTTTTCTTGTTTCCGGTGAAGTATCTCACTACGGTGAATCTAGCAAAAATGTGTGAAATGTCCTAGAGTGCTGGCAGTCGTAGTCCACAGACGTCGTCACGTTAGAACGTTAATGTATAAAAAGGTTATACGTATGCACAAGTGCTATTAGCAGCCTTCGAGAAGTTGGAATTATGAGGGGCGTGTGACTGCGCGGTATGCTACCTTTTTTTGAGGAATCTAACGGGACATTTTAGAAACCTCAGTATTGCATGTAAAAAAGTGAGCCGTAGAATATAAACGGCTGGCGATCAGGTCGAGATCCCCAGGTCATGGTCATCAACCGTAGGAGGCGCCTTAAATAGTGCCAAGTCCTACTGGTCGCGTTGCCACGTGTCTCCATGCATAGCGCGCAATGCAACTACAGTGCGAGAGTTAGCTAACCTCCGATACCGATAGACGCGCCCATTCGAAATGCCTAGCCGAGAGAACAGATATCGAAGCCTCGGCGCAAGCACTGGATGGAATGTGACACAGCGCTGCCCTTCAGGCGGTAAAGTTGTGGAAGGTTGGTCTGAGAAGGGCCGCAGTTTCCGCCACTGATACCGTCACCACACTAACATCCTCCCCCGTTGGAAGTGACGCCGCCATCTGCGGTGGCGGCGGTGCGGGCGGCAACAGTGTCACGGAATCGCCTTCTTCTTCACGAGCGAGATCATCTTCGTCCTCCTCATCTACACCCATCTCGTCGTCAGTCGGGGCCAAACTTTCCATCTCTGTGGCGATGGTGGAGGCCTCGCTGTCAGCCGCCATGGAGGATGATGCCCTCGTGGTGCTGTCTGGCTCCACGCGGATGGAAGGCGGTGGCTGGCAGAGCGTCGGGTCGCTCTGGCCCGCACTGGTGGTGTGCCGGAGCGTCACCTTCTTCCTTAGCCGAGAACCCAGGTCAGAGTTGCCCCTCTGCATGAGTCCGGGGCGATCGAAGGTCTTGGCGACAGGTGTATTGGGCTCACTGGACTGTTTGTCGACCAGGATGGATTTGGGTGGGGAGTGGGACATCGCCGGGAGGAAGGCAGGAGGCGGCGGTGGGAGTGGTGGGGAAGAGCTCACCACGGGTGGAGGGGTGCCCGTCGGTGGAGGAGCGTTCAATTGGGGAGGTGGGGATGGGGCGGTCGACGGGGCAGCTGAAGGGGCAGCCGAGGGCGGCGGGGGAGGAGGCGGTTGATGCCGAAGATTTAGGCCCGGGGGCGGTACAGCCGGTACGGCTAATAACCTGGCCCGGTCCTCCATGTACATCTCCAGCAACTGGTCCAGCTTCGACTCGATGTCCTCCACCTGCAAAGGAATTGTATACTGTAGAAAAACGGACGTAAAAACGTGGTAATTACAATGTTCTAATGTTGAAGTTCTGTATTTGAGGTGTGGATCAAGATTGCTACTGCGATGGCGTAGACAAAAAGTGAAAATGGCGTACATATTCATACTCAAGATATTCTTACGCAAAGTCAGTCACCTAACTTTTTTTTCCTTACTAGTTGATCTTTATCGGTTAAAAGGAAACGTCTTGTATATATACGTATTAAAAACTTATTATCACCACTCACCGCCCGTTCCACCTTGACAATTCTCGATGCGAGACTAATCTTAGATTCGTACACGTCCTTTGCTTTCGAACCCACTTTACCCAAGATTTGGTCTAATCTGTAAGGGAACAGACAACGTTCAGTAAGCAGAAGTCTAGAACACTGGAAAACTTGAAAATACGCACGTAAAGATGTATCAATAGAGCCCAAACTATAACTTTCAAAATTTCGGAGGCATCAATTATCTTAGACTCTATATACCCCATAAAAAGACGACCACTTTGGACACAAACGTAAGCCCACAAGGTACAGTTTCAACAACCCGAATTTGGAGAAGGTTGGTTGGTTGCTATAGAAAGTATATTTATAAAAGGCACACAGGTTCATAGATGAATAACTTGAATTCGTTCGTTCGCTATCCTCTCATTCATGTGCGCTAAAAGTTTTATAAAGACATCTTCAGGGAGAAAATAAGGCAAGGAAGAAACTGCAGGGGAAGATGAAGCATATATGGTAGCTGCATCTGCGACAACGATTGTGCTTTAGGCCTGATTGTGCCCTCGTACATACTGTTAAAAGGCTTCGTAATATGCTTATATTTTTAAGGAAATATTTTCTGCACAGCACTTCTATCGTTCGCTACCGCACTCTCAAAGAGGTCTACAGGTGCACGTGCCAATTAGACTTCCTCACTATCAATACGTACCTTGCCTGGATGTTTTTGGTTCTTCCAAGGAGATCGACATGCCCTGCTGAGTATTGTTCGATGACGTCTTTCACGTCGTACGGCTTCAGGGCCTCTTTAAATTTTCTTCGTGCTACAAAATATTTTATCTGCAAATACGAGCCAGTCGATATAAAAACCACGCTTCATATCACTGACGCCGAATGAATTACGTGTTCAGCGAGCCTTCCAAACACGTCAAGCCTGGTGTTATGGAGGAAAAGGTAATAAAAATTACCTTCCTAAGTGAACGAATAGCATTTTTATGTTGCTTCGTGAGTACTGTAAGCCGAGGCTCTTCAGGCTCTTCATCTAGATTATGTGAAAGAGATAAAAGGAATCAAAATATTAAATGCATAATAAATAAATAAATAAATAGATAGATAAATAAAGGCATGGCGCGCTATATTGCACGTTTACATATCAGCCACAAAAAAAAAAAAAAAAAAAAAAAGCACCACCATAACATAGTGACTTTCTTTTCTTTTTCAATTACATGAAATTCAATTGCACGTATGTTATGCACTATCTTCTACACATTACCTGAAAACATTCGACTTGTTGCGAGCCTGTGGTTAACGATACGATAAAACTGATGCTTCGGTAATTTCAAAAGTGCCCGAGAGATCGACATTGCGTATACACGTGCAGTGCGTGACAAGGTACAAAACAGCTCCATGCAGGTGCAGCGGCATGCAAAAACATTACAGAAACGAGCAACCGTGAGCCCTTGACTCGTATAGTTATCTCGTATAGTTCACAGCACAGTTATCCAAAACAGTGTTTCGCGCAAATGATCTTCACACCAGAACGCAATTGGACCGTCTCGTACCACCTAATGTCGTCTATATCTATATCTCAACATGCCATATGTTTTCCCGTCTGAAGCATCTTGCTCACAATGGACGACTGCTGACCTGTAGAACACAGGAATTTCTATTCGGAAATTACACGCTCGTACTATTCAGTGAGGCCAACAACGAGGTTTATGGGCACACGCGGGCAGAACGGCTCAGCGATAAATTTCATCTAATCAATGAACTTGGCTAGTCTTCGGCAAACACTGGCGAGCTACTGTTTAGTGGTGGAAAAAGGAACAAGAAGAAGAGGAACAGAGAGTCGATAGTGTGTTGGTGCCCTACTTGAAATCGCTCAGGTTCATCTGCAATGTACTGTTGCCGATAGCCGATGTAGGAAGGAATTGTCCAGGAGGAATTTACTGAGTGTGCGGGGTGCAGGTCGCATCAATTCCCCTACTTCACACGCAGTGAAGTAGATGCACATTACGACTTCCGTTCAGACTCCGACAGTCTCGGTATGACAGGTCATGCCCCAGGTTTGACAACGTCACGAAGGCGACCGAGGGACACGGACACAGAAGACGACACACACACAAATTGTCAGACACAGCAATAAAATTTATTGACTCATCTCAACCTAAATGCTAATTCCTGGGCGATCTGCACCAGTTAGCCTGCACCCTTTCCCTTGTTTCATTGACTACGCCGTCACAAAGAATAGCACTCTTTTGTTTACAAAAATCACCTTCTTCCAGGGATTTGGTTCAACATGTGGTTGTATTTTTTAAAAAGCGTTAATTCTCTCGTGTCAGTGTAGAAAAGCGTTTTTTTTTTAAACATCATATTTGTCACGGGAACAGTTTGCGACACAGTTTCCTGAAGTACCTCAACAAAGTCCATCTTAGCGTCGACCGTGCTTGCTGTTTGGGGTTTTGTCATTTCGAAAGCGTACCATACATGACAATTTCCTCCTCCTTATCGCTTCTCTTCGCCCTCTGTTGCTGTACTATTATACCCACCCATTCTTGCCGCTGCACACATGCTGCGAGTACCCACTCTCTCTCGCGTTTTCCTGGGCACTTGACCGGCGGCGCACGTATTTCGTCTTAGGGATGTGAACGAGCGGAGTGTAGTTTTGGTCCACAGACCGCTGGGTTTACAGGTCCGGAGAGCTTTTACTCCTGCGCTCAGCTCATCGCAACATCGTGGAAAACTTCACATACCCACAGCAGCAGAATAATACTTCCAACCAAGATGATTCGCACTACAGATAACACGACAGAGAAGGTTTTTCACTTACGAGGCGACTGGAAGATGTAAACTCTGCAGGACTAAAGTCGCGTCATTATGAGCGATATATATTCTATACATATTTTTCATATAGGCGGCACTGCCAGTAATGGATACTTGGTGTTTAATGGCGCAACAACACCCGAGGAGCAACGGAACAAGTTTGTTCTTCGGAGTCTGAGAACCATACAAGGTGATACAGCTTTCAAAGCTTCACAATCCGTTAGTCGCAACGTTATCAAAGTCTAGAAGAAAAAGTTAAGCTTTACGTTGGACAAAATGAAAATACGTGCCTATAGCCCCGGTGCTCAAGCCTGAGCAATCACTTAGGCCAATAGAATCACCGCGTCCTTTAAGCCTCTTAGACTTTAGCAAAATAGTTGCAGAGCCAGTACTAAACCGACTACAGTGGACCCTCTAGACTAGATGTCTGCGTCCGGAATGGCAGTGTTGCGAACTGGTTCAATGGAGTGCACTATGGACATGAGGAAAAGGTCCTAAAGGATGACAGTCTTCCTAGCTATTAAAAGAGCATACAGCACCGCCATATACTCATGCACGTAACGACTACGCTGCATCAAAACAAAGTCCAAGCCACGTACTAAAATGAATCGCAGACTATTTACGGGGCAGGGCTAAGCGCAGGTATAAGCGAGCAAGTAGCGGAACCAGCTATAGACACAGGCCCACTGGAGGCTTCCTACCGGGAGGTGTATCGAGCCAAGCGCTCTTCAAGCCCACTTGGCAGGCATCCTTCTGCATGGGGTATTCCCATCGTCATGTGTGCGAAAGATATCTCTACCTATGTTTGCTTCCAACTAGTGGCCGGCGTTGTGAGGTAGAGTGCAAGGCGCAATCGGCAGTGTGGCGCAATGAGAACTGAATAATGAAAAAAGCCGAAAAGTATATTGCCGGAGCTGCAATACCTGACCACTAGGAGGTTCACAGTGACACAAAAAGCTCAGTGTACATACAAATAGCCTTCCAGTTAATGCACTGCCCAGTATTGTATTCCAGTTATTGTATTGTGCAGTACAAGTTCAAGTCACGGTCACATTCGTTGCTTCAACACACAATGTGTCAGTCGCGTCCGCTAACATATCCCACCACTAGGCGTCAGTATCTCTGCCAGAGACGCATAACTATACAAGCAAATGGATGAGAAGCGACGCCAGCATCGCCGATAGATCCCAATCTCGATTACAGGTTTCCATCGCAACCGTTGCGTCGACCTCTTGAAGAATTCCTTCACTTGTTGCGAGCGAGTGCACCGTTCGCATACGTGTAAGGTTGGTATCACAACCCCATCCATGTGCTCAACGTGTGAAATGAGACGGGATTCTCGACACATTCTGACAGAGTGCGATGGTTTTCATACGAGCCGACAGGCGCTCTGAAGAGCACCGGGCAGAATCGACAACAGATCATTTAATGTAGTCGTGCTGGGAGACTGTAGCCTGCCGTCCATCGATAAACTGCGCAGCGGCAACTTATGATCGTATCTTATGATCGTAGGACAGGAGACTTCATTCCAAGACATGTGTGCTAGCTGTTAATGGCTGTGGAGTACCCCGTCCCACGTACAGTATAGAGCCTACAGTAGTAATCAGTACACGACGAAAAAAAAAAAGAAAGAAAGATAATTTGTAACCACGTTCTATACATCACTGACGCATACGATTTTAAGCAGCTCTCCTTGCTTTTTGGCAACACTCCCCCATTATGCTGTACTGCGGCATAGCGGGAAATCAATGCGAAATGAAATACGTTTTAAGAAAAATAATGATTGACGACGATAAACAAGAGACAACGCGCCGCGCACCGATATTTAAGCAATTCACCAGCTCCTCCTTGGTAGCTCAGTCACTAGGGTGTTGGCTTGCTGAGCTCAAGAGCGCGGGTTCAAACACGGCCGAGGATGGTATAGCAATGTGGGTGAGGTAAACAGTGCTTCCAGCACTGTGTGTCGGAGATATCCGGCGCACGTCAAAAGAACCAAAAGTGGTCGACATTATGCGCAGTTCTACCCTGAGGTTCGTACAACATGTCGCCATACTATAGGCAGACAAACCTTGCGTATAACAACACTGCCCAATTATTATTATTATTATTATTCCATGCTTGTCTCTCGATATTGGAGCAACTTAACTGCCAGTACGTACATAGCCAGTGTACTTAATGAGGCATTTTGTGAGTTTTCTCGACATGGAGGTCATTTCGAGGTCCATTTCCCGCATCTACTTAGAAAAAGTCCCAGCGCATAAGGGAGTTTCCTTTTCGCTTTTTCTATGAGTCACGCTTTTCCCTCCACTTAAAAGTGGACAAGGAAGCAGAGATGACACAAAAATTGTCTTCTTGGAAGGGGGACTAGTTGTTGGAACGCAGACGATAAATTATATTTAATATTTTATGTACATACATTTATTTACATAAATTGACATAAATTGTCCGCAAGTTGTACGTCTAACGGTGAGCGTTTATGCACGCAGCTTCTGATTGAGCATGTCGCTTCGCAGCCATCGAAAAAAAAAAAAAAAAAAGAAAAAGAAAAAAAAAAACCAGTTGTAAACGCTGACAAACTCTGAATGGCCAGAAAATAACAAGCGCCGGAAAACGCCCTCCGTATATGCCAAGAAAGAAACTCCGAAAACCCGGAGCATTATAGATATACTGTAGCCGCGCCCGTTTAAGCACGTCGGCTTCGGTTTGATCATGTAGACAGTGAAGGTCAGCTTCGAACGATTCATTCACGAGTCCGCTCGGAGGCGGCGAGAGCAAGCTTTTAGACGCACGAGGCCCGTCGACGATTTCCTCCGCGGATTATTTACTTGCGTCTAACAGACAAGGTACGCCTTAGGCCCGTTGCTTGCAGCGAGGAAGCGATTGCAACTTACAGAACTATAGCAAGATACGGGTAGTAATGTGCCATAGTCGGAAGCGTGGGATGCAGGAAAGCGTTCCGCATACCCGGCTGCGTCAGCAAGTAGGGAGTCGTCGTGGATGTGATGTGCAGGTCGTGAAGGGCATTTAGGAGTGCAACGGGAGAGCCTGAAGGAAGGAGAAAGAAGGCCGAGCTCGTGGGTGAATATAATTCAGTATCACCTTTCGGGGATGAAACTGCAAGGGGGGATAATCAAGCATCCGTGAGAGAGAAAGTGAAATATTCTTTGGCATCTACGCTTCATTCCAGTGTCGACAAAACAAAGAAATGGTGACCGAATCAAAGAGATCGAGAGCCGAGAGAAGCTCGTGTTTGTAAGAAACGGCACAGCGTCGGCACGTTGCTTACCAATATAAACATCTGGTTTCCTGAGCCTATGAAAAAAGCCTCCACAAAGTGTAGTCCTGTTGGACCCTGTTCTTGGAAGAAGAGTACAGCTTTCAGAACATCCTCATGCGCATACATACGAAACGTTTTATTTGTTACATGTGATTGTGGAGGGTTCTAGTTCAGTCACTGTACGGTTTGCATATAAATATCGAAGCACACCTATCTGTATTCGTAGTTGTCTCCGACAGATCGTACGCAGTCGAGTGCACAGTGTGTGCCGTACTTTACGCTTAACAGCGGATGTTTGTCACCGTAGGACATTCTCATCAGGACATTTAGTTTTTTTTTTTTTAAGTTCCTGTCAGCTCTATACTTATTTTGTTGCAACATCGAGAGTTCATTGTTCAATTTGGTATCTTCGAAGCGGACGTACGAAAGTGTCACTGTTGGAGTGTCAGTGCCCTGTGGATAACATGAATTGTTCGCTGTATCAGTTAGATGTGCAAACTGTTATTGGTGGTATAACCGCTTACCACAATCTTCTATTCGATACCATGTAAACTATGGGGCAAGCGAAAGCGTGCACTGCATCGTATTGCCTACGGGAAACTAAAACGTAAAACTCATAGTGGAACAGGCATCAGTGGCATAGAACTCTGGAGCGGGCCTTTCGAATGCATCAGGGAATACAAGATGCTGCCGTGAAAACAAAAATAGATTGCGAGAAGTATCTAAGGTGTTAGTCCCAGACTTGCATGGTGGTAGTTACTCAGGGTGCTGCTACTCAAGGTGTCACGTGTAATGAAATATACAGTACACAGAAAAAAAGAAGAAGAAAGAGGATGTGCGCAAGTATCATTCATATGCATGTCAAGGTAGCAGTTTGAATGGATGAGATGTGGGCAAAACGCGACATGGTTGTGCAAAAGAAAAGTGTGGTACGTAGTTTTCCTATCTCCCTATTATTGCTGCTGCATTTGTTGTCCCTTCTCGCTGGTACACATGCGGGTAGAAGTAAACGGATAATGTACCGGACATGAAGCATTGAATGTAAAAGCACTTTCTAAGAAACGTGGAGGATGACTATTCCTGACGAAAAAAATATAAAAAAAATCTCAGATCCTGTACCAGCAAAGGTCACCTTACCACAAACATCCACAAAAGAGGGGAAGAAAAATCGGTGCTCTGGTAACGTGGTTTACAATTCAACGTCCCTTTCACCCTTGGCAGCAATACAAAATGCGATACAAGACGTTACCCCATAGCTTTCAACGGCTGGACAGCTGGCTCCACTTTGTATTGCACTAGAAACGCTTTTGGTCTGTCGGCATGATATCTATACGACATCGCTCCTTGTAAGCAACAAAGACGTATGTACACCACGCGCTTGTCTCCGAGTTTCTGTGACAGACAGAAGCGGCAGCTATGAGGCGCCTGTTTGCCATTCAGCAAGACCGAGACAACGGCCCTTTTCCACATACGCGTCGTATTCTATGGGCTCTCCAGCGGATCCCCTTCGGCACGCGCCAAAACAAACCCAAGTGGGCAGCATAAAGGACCAAAACCGGTTTTGGAGTGGGAAGGACGAGCTCGAGCGGTGTCCTCACTGGTCCCCAATCCGGAAGACTCCATCCAAAGCCGGAGAGCCCCATTGAACACGGAGATAATCTTTTCCGGCGCACCCAAGGTTGCCGGAGCCGCAGCGCATTCGCATAAGCAGTTGCGAAAGAGATCCAATGGGCGTCAGCCGAGTTTTAGCGCATTTCGAAATGTAACCCCGTCACAGAAAAAAAGACATACGAAAGTATATTTTTGGAGAACCGGAACTATGTTTTTACTTCCGCCAGAAAGGGTTGGCCTTATTCTACCTACCTTCCAACGCGCCGCACAAGGCGACAGAGCCACTGAAAGCATTAGTCAAATACGAAAAAGAAAAGAAAAAGAAAAGACGACGATACGGGGTTTCAAAACACAGTCTACGACGTCTAAACTACTGAACACTTGACTACACGGCCGAGATACAGGTAACCGAAGCAACATGCAGGGTTGCATTCCAAGGACGTCTAGGGAATGTACAGCTCGAAGCAGAGTTGACTAGAACGCCGCTTCGACCAGCGGAGCAAGGGGGGAGCCACCCTGGCGGCGTCAAGTAGAAATAAAGGGCGAGGAGGTTCTGACATTTCCATTCTAGTCGGAGGGGTGTTCGCTGTGGCGTGTCGAAGATTGCGCAATCAGGCTGGCGTTATCAACGCTGCGTTCGTTTGTTTTGGGCGACCGTGTCAGAGGGATTGCGAAGAATCGATGATATCCCGATGGCGCGGGCCAGGTTAGCACGTGCGAACCAGTCGTCTCTCACCTCTCCTAAACTTCCAAAATTAAAATTAAGGTGAAGTGACCCAGATGAGGAAAAATATCAGTAAAAAAATTGATGTGGGGCAAAAAAAATAAAAAAAAATCAAAATGCGATTTGCGAAAGGTGGGAGAGGCAAATTTGGGGAACACGCAGTCGAGGTAGGGATGAACCTCTGCTGACGAAAATTGAAGTGAGGACAAAGGTCATGATGAATTTGTCTAGCTCTGATCATCATTCACTACACCATAATAGAAAACCTTCACAGTGACTCCCTGCACTTACGATGGTTTCGCGATCGTTAATTATTTCAAGCCTCTTCGCATCCTCTATTCTGAGCGCAGTAAATTTTCCGAAAGGGAGAAGGTGTTATTCATTTCATTCGATCACACAATGAGAGTTTCGGATGACGCGTGCCCATGTGCCAACCCGTTTCCATGCGCGTGCCATGACATCGATTCTCTGCATTATCTGAGACACAATCGCCCAAAACACAAACAGGCGCAGCGTTGATAACGCTAGCTTGATTGGGCACTGTTCCGCACACCACAGCGAACACCCCTCCGACAGGAATGGAAATGTCGAAACGCCCTCTCCCTTTATTTCTGCTAAAGGTCGTCAGGGTGGCTCCCCTCTTTCTCTGCCGGTCGAAGCAGCGTTCCAGTTCACTGTGCTTCGAGCTGTACGTGCATAGTCGAGGTTACACACAGGAAAAGTGATGTATCATAACACGATGCATTCTGAAGTGCCAATCAGAGTCATGGGAGCGGGCAGTGTGACAACTACTAACTGATAAATACTAACTGCTAACTGATTGCATGATAACTCATTGCAGAGACTCAAACTGGACTTTAAAAAGCACAGGCAAGGTACCTATCGCTTTCCCATAAATGCATCCGTCTAGTTGAAACGGTGGAAACGGCAGCCTTATCAATATGACGAGTTTTGAAGGACATCGCAAAAGATCGGGTGAATACAAGCGGGATGTGATGTCAGATGTGACGTGGGACTTCGGATATGACGTCAGATAGTTTGCATGCTTTCGTATTCACCTGGAGGTATCATGTCACAGTTTAAAAATTATGCACAGCTAAATATATTGCGGTAAGAAACAACTTAAATTAGGTCAGTTTACCTGTTGTCGGCGCGAAGCGTTTCAAACTTTTGGCGTGAAATCGCTCTGCAAATATCCCCTATTGGCTCTGTCGCCTACCAAAAATGTAGGTTGCAAGGGGAGGCTGGTAGCTGTGAGCTACCCATCAGTGAGGGCGTTCTTGGCACTTCGCCGTTGCCACGTGTTCCAGCATACTACCCTGTTCCCCGTGTCTATTCATCGTTGGCGACGCTGCCGGCAGGGGATGCTCGTGGAGCGGAACGAGATCACGGACAAGTGTGTCGCAACCAGTACATACCGTGTTTGACGTCTGTCCAGATTGGTTCGCAATGCGTTGCCATTCGATAAATCCCATAAAATTTGGAGACACCTTGATCAAGTTACGTTACTTTGTTTTGCGTTACGAGAGTAGCACGAACACTTCGAGCAGGTGGCGCACTATCCCTTAAGCAATTTAAAGGAGAACGCAAAATCTACCGGCATAAAACTTGACGCGTTTTACTCGTTCCTATCCAAGAGAAACAAATGCTGCTTCTACATGACTCTGAGGCGTGAAGAAGGGGGAAGCCATGCATGCAAGGGAAAAAAAAAGGCAGAAAGGAGGAGGTGTTCCCGCAATACGACATGGTAGGATATTTTCTCGTCGCCGTTCGGTAGCCCGGCCTGGTTTCGTGTAAAAATATTCGTAAACGTGATTTAACCTTGGGTATGCAGTTTGTGTTCTACGTGTATTGTAGAACGTGTGATGTTGTGCAATCCGTGCTCTCTTGCACGCAGTGAAGGCTGCATGCCAGAAAGGAAGAAGAAGAAGAAGAAAAAGGAAACGTGTGGTGAGAATGACGAGACAAAGTTGTGTATCTCAGTCTCGATCATCACAAGTAACCCAGGGTGTGCACCAAAATATCTATTCTAGACAAACGATAGAAAGGTAAAGAAAGAAAGAAGAAAAAAAGATGACGAACCTAACTAAGCGAGAGTAAAAATCGAATGTAAAGAAATGACCGGTGACGTGCGTTTGTGCCTTAACTTGGAAATGATAAATACGAAAAAAAAAAAAAACACTAGGACACAGTGTCAATTTTGCATCGTGGATGCGTTGAAGGCGACAACATGGTCTCATGGAAGCGCAATACGATAATAAGCAAAATATGCTCACTTATAGTGGACATACTAACACATGGCCCAGTCATTGTCCTCAACAATAAGGGGCGCTACGGTGCCCGTAAAACAGAAAAAAGAAAAGAAGAAGAATATAATAATGGAGGGTAAACACATCATGATGGAATTAATAGCTGACGTAAGCAAGACCGTTACTGTAGTCGTGTACAACTTAAGAAGGAAAAGAAATCTAGTCCGTCAACTACATACGCCGTTGGAGATAAGGAGACGCAATAGCGCGTTAGGAGAAATACTGCAAGCCATCATGCGCCATCAGTAGGGGAGCGCACTTTCTGCTGCAGCGTACTGTGATGCGGCCAGTCTTAACAGCCAATACGGAAGCAGAGTCAGTATGATGGGTTGCATTATGGGCGGCCACATTATATTACATGGAGGGCGTGACCTCTCTGCGTCCAGCCCGTCCAGTCATCCTATCTTTGGCAGAGTAATATTTTTAGAGCAGACGAACTAGATTGCTTTGCCTGCTTAAGTTGAACACGACTATAATGTCTCGCTTCCACAAAAAGGAAAAAAAAAAAAAAAGAAAAAAAAAGAAAAAGAAAGAAAAATAAGGAATCCCCTATGCATAAAGAAATAGAAGGAAAGATGGAAATCAATATCATTAACAGCGCAACAGCTAGGCAGGATATCAAGGCATGAGGATCCGAGAATTTCCCTTGCATTTTAAATATATGTGAGGTTTTAGCTATAACCATGAGACTCATACCCAACATCCATTCCGTACCTCGAAAAAGCAAAATTACACAGTGAAATAAAGCAAAAACTGCCGCGTTGGTACTTTTTGTTTTGACTTTCACATTGTTCGTGCGCAGTTTTTCCTTCGTAATGTAGATATACCACATTTCACGTTTACCATATACGTATAGATATGTGCGTGTGCATGTCAGGCAAAAGATACCTTGAGGATACGAGTTGTGTAATTATAATACATTGTGTGTATGGAGTCTGTACGTTACATAGAACAAATGACGATGACAGGCGTAACATTTCCAGCATGTTTACATTCTTGTTGCAACAGTTTGTCTCTGCAAATCCCTGTCTGAAAAAAAAAAAAAAAAAGACCCCCCCCCCCCCCCCTGAAACAACATAAAAAAACATTGCAGTGCTCTCCGATCCCGGCAGCATTGCTGTGCAAAACATTGTAATCGTCATTTGCTTGCTTCTGCTACTTGTGCATGTTTATTTACGACCGAAATACGTGAACATGGTGAGAATGATTGCTCGTTAAAGTGTGTTTGTGTCCAACCTGTGTCAGGAGCCGACCTAAAGCCAGGCGACAGGGCTAGGAACGGTGGGTTGGTGAATTCTTTCTGCAGTAACACGCAGAGGCCGAAAGGAGTTGTCCCATCTTCTGCGCAGCATTCTGCTTGAGGGGGGGAGGCCATGGATAAGGACAAGGACCCAACAACATGCACAATACCACACACATTGGAAATTATATATGCTACACACAACGTTCCTCTTCAAATGTGCAACAAGGGCCATGTACAGGACATGTTTGGCAAATTACAGATACAAGGGCGAAACGTACATTGGCAAAAACCTGAGACAATGGGGGGTTTGTGTCTTCGGGCTGCTTTCAGGACCAGTTCATGTTGCGGAGCGCAAGTACAAAGACGTTGACGGCTGCATCAAACCACGATCAAACTTTTGTGATTTTTATTGTAAGTCTGTTTTTGACCAAAATAATGGTGGGTTTACTCAAGCGACAGAGCATAGCCAAGTACAGCTCGCGCTCAAAAGTGTTCATAACTGTGGGGGGCAAAAATGCTTCAGTTTGGTATTCCAGCGTGCGACTTTCTCCCACAGAACATACCGGGTACCCATGTGCCATGTTGTTATACCCAGTATTGTAAGTGTGTTGTTGCACCTTGTACCGGAATATTCATTTGTAGTGTTAGTTCCATGGGAAATGAATAACTGCCATACTGAAGGAAAATCTCTGGACCGCAAAGCACAGCCAGAAAGCATTACAGACAGCTGATTGCAAAACAGCGGGTAAGCACATCACAACGAACCGCAGCTAAGCAAGGGCAGAGCACTATGTACACCAACCGCAGTAGCTCATGCATTGTTCTGTTTGTACATGAACGTTGTTTGGTATAGCTACAAGTAATGTCAAGAGTGAAGGAAAAGGCACTACCATATCTGTTCAAATAACAACGATGGAAGAGACACGCATTGGGAAAGCACCGTGTCGGGTCAAAATGTCAAGGAAGCGAAAGGGGAAGATACTTACCGTCCGAGTTTCGCTTCGAGGCATCTGATATATCCCGCGTAACGCTATCCTCGCTAAAGCTGGCAGGTAGCCTTCCCGAGTGCATGTTATCGGCGCTTGCGTTGGAGTCGCAGTGGTAGCGACTCCTCGACATTGGGGAATGCATATGCGAGGGCGTAGCGGGCTGCCGGTGCCGGCGTATCGTCGACAGCCTGCTCACGAAAGACGTGTTGTGCTTGAACCTGCGTGCGAGAATGAACCTCAATTCAGTTTCGTTTCACTTTTGACGAAGTGTAATGATAACTCTGCCAATGACGTACAATTCACTGTACACGACCGTTCACGTTGATATCGGTGCTCTCCTCCGAGACAACATAAAAGCTACAGTAACAGAGGTACATCTCCGCCAGCGGATAATGTAGTCCGCACACTGAAAGCGCGGCATACGCGAAAATGATGGGCGCAAGGCAGACGAGGAAGCCGATTGACACGTTTTGCTGACGCGAATACTTTACGCGTTTGCTTCAAAAACATGTAAATGTGCTCGAAGTCCGTCATCTCCGACGGGTGTTTTCGCGACATGATCAGTGTGCAAGCAACAGTTTGAAGCGTGCGGGCGCACTACGTTCCGTCTCGGAGACGTCATGCACCCGCCTAAGCCAATAAATTAGAGTTTGTTGACCCATAGGAGTCCCAGGACTTGTAGGACGGCTTGATAAAATACAATAAATGCAGAACTCCATACTTAAAAAACAGCCCGATTTTGGACAAAAAAGAACGAACGACACAGAAGGACTCACAGGACACCATAGGACGAAGCACAGCTCCCCGGCCAAATATCACGCAGCACCGTTACGCACTGGTTTTCACTCTTTCAGCTGGACTCATACTGGGACTTCTGGTCATGAGTGCTTCATGTCGTACCATGCGACAAGGACGTAAGATTTACCTTACCATTTCATACCTCATACTAACCCGTGTGCCCTCAGGTTGTGAACGGCACACTAATAAGCGGCAACCTTTAGTCACTCGTCACTTTGTAGCATTTGTTGGTATACGACACAGGTGGCATATGCAAAATCTTTGAAATCCATCGGGCTTTAGACATGTACCGTTTCAAAAGCTTCCTACAGACAGCACCATTCAGGGACAATCAACGGCCCCGTGTCTTCGCCAACCATAGGCTGCACTGCGAAAGCAGCTGTGGCTCCGCACCTCCAAAGTTTGTTCCATAATCCCTGCTAAATCCTCTTAGGCTGTGAAAAGCTTACCGTTCAACATCCACACCGGTGCGTCGCAACCGCGATTCACAAGTGAACACTCAGACAAATGGGGTACTATTGGTTTATATTTGGTAGCTAGCAACGAGTACGATCAATGGAAGGACGCCGGTGAAGTGGACTGTTCCGGGATGGTTAGCAGCACGCGATCCAGGTGGCACGACGGATCATGGAAGTTGGTGTTGTTGCCATTGTCTACGCAACCAAAGGCTCTAGAGAACCCGCACGCTTGGGCCACCGCCATATTGCAAACAGACACGTTCAACACACCTTCAGAGCTCGTACAATGCACCAGACAACTGCTGATGAAAAACAGTTGCTCAGGTGTCAAGGAAGGCATGTAATTGAATGCACGGATTGGTTCGGCAGCTTTGTCGACTGTCGTCAGGAGCGCGTCCCTGCTCAAGCTCACGGCGAGCATAACCATAAACAATTCGAACTGTTCAGCTTTGCTCAGCTCTGACACGATCGATCGCTGTTGGAACAATTTGTACATACCATTGAACTCTAAAAGATGAGGTGACGAGGCAACCGGTTTTTCGACGAAGCGTTCGTTCATAGCGTAGGTGAAGTAGAGCATGTACAGGATGTACAGCGTAAAATGTACCCCCAAGGTTCCCATTTTCACTTCGCTTTTTTGATTGGCGAAAACCAGAGGGCTCTGCTGAATGACACTTGGCGTTCTTATCTCGCGGTTCACCAGAAGCCTGTAGGTGTCCGTTGACACCATGGAAGGTATGTGGGTGACATCGCTGTCGGGTTCATTAATGTCTTCTTTGAAGTAATGGACCGTTGAACTGGTCGCTTTCAGGAACGTAGTCATAAAATCCCCTTGTAGGTCCGGAACATAGGAATAGACACGAGTGAGAAGATCCCAAGACGCTGTAGCATTGAAAGTGCTGAGCGAGAGGTCGGATAGGAGAGGGAGGGACGCGTTTGCAATGTCACTGTCCAACTTGAACATGAGCTTGTAAATGTAAGTTTTAACCTCATCGAGAACTTCCTGGACCGTATGCTTCGTCTCATTTTGTCTGTGTTCGTCCTCAATTTTCCAGACGACAAGAGGCATCACGTCGTGTATCATCTGGTAACAACGACTTCTGATAAAAATTTCAACTTGGTCCCTGTGGCCCATGTCTTCCATCATGGAACGTGTAAGATAGTAAGACGCGAATGGAGATATGTACCAGACGACGTACGCTCCCAGGTACAGCTTCACACGCTTGAGGTTTTCATTCGTCCCGCGAAAAAACGTGCGTACCTTAATAAACAGGTCATGAGTGAAGTTGATAACTTCATCGACGGGCCACAACTGCGAACTGTCCGGGAGATGACGGTTGATGGCTACTCTGAGCTGGAAGTCGCTCAAGTTCTGAAATTTCGGGAAATAGAGTCTTATAGGAGATCTAAGTATACCGACGACCTTTCTGTGAGTCCAGAGGACGTCTTGAATCATGCGGTTGTAAGATTGACCGGAACTTCCGACCACTTCCGCGCAACGGCGCAGGTACGTTTGCTCTGCTCTCTTTTGCTTCAGCGTGGCGATGTGGTTGATCCACATGAAGAATAGGTTATCCACAGCAATGTAAATGGTGTTCCGCTGATGGTCAATGGGATGCCTCCCGATCTTGAAAGAGAACAACAGTGGTATTGAGAAATCCAGCGATGCTGCCACCACAGTGTCGAGAACTTCAAGTGATGTAGCGTGCGACTTGTACGGCCAAGTCAGCCTTAGGTCTTTCATCAGGGCACGGATTGCGTCCACTCCTGTGCTTTCTTCCTGGTTTCCACACTTCAACATCAAGGTGGCTGACTTGTGCAGAGCGGTCTGCTCTGTCCTCTTCAGTTCTGCCTTAAACAGGTATCTCGATACCTCACGTACGTTCAGGTAAGAATACTTGGCGTATAACGTCGGGTAGAGCTTTTCGTTCCAGTTCCTGCATACGTAGTCCTGGAAGTTTCTGCAGGGGTCTTCGGTTTGACGGAGGGACTTCGAGAGGTCGTCTTCGAAATTACTGCAGCGAAATCCGGTGCATATGTTCTTGCTGTTACGGATAGAGAGTGGCACGGCGAAGAACAGCACTGTCGCTACGGCGGACAAGGGCAAGACGAAGGCAATGTAGCGGACAAGGCTCTCAAGGGGAAGCTTCAAATGGTTCGCGACGCTTCCAGAAGGTGTCATGGTGATTGGAAGAGAGCTGGCACCTACGGGAGCGGTTTGCAGAGACATGTTTGATATAGATTGGCGGAACTGTTGGTGCTATCGGTAAGCAGGAGCTGTGGTGAGCCAGAGCCGTTCAATGGCTTGCGAACGCCTTCTACTTCTTCGAGCAGCACGAGGCATAGATCGCTCGTTCTCTCTCTCGGTATCTTCTCCTTCTTTTCTTTTTTTTTCTTGCTTTTAGCGGCATAAGGTGCCCCGAAAGTTATGTAGGACAGTCATGTTTACTTGTCTAGTTAACTTTTTGTTACCTACAATAAAATCGTATTGCGTGTTAAAAAACATGATGGAGCTATGATTACGGGGAAGTACATGTGGCGCCAGTGAAACGATCGCGATGCTTAGGTAAATCCAGCTATATACAGGGTGTCTTTTTTTTTTTTTTTTCGATACACATTTTTCATTAAAAATAAACTATAAGGGCTATAGACATGCTGTTTCCACTTCTTCACGTTCCTTCACGTGTGTTCCTTCGCGAATTTTTTGCGGACGATCTACCGAACGGATTTTTGTTCTGAAAACAGCACCGATATGAGGTCACCGAAAGGAACAGGTGTTCTCATTGGGACAACTTCGTAGCTTTTATAATTAAAAGTTATTTTAAAAGCTATTTTTAGGTAATTAGTAATTTGATGTGTCGAGCAACATATTGCCAAGAACGTCCGCCGGCCCAGAGATGATAGAAGTGAAAACAGCATGTCTATAGCCCTTATAGTTGTTTAATGCAAAGTCGGTATCGAAAAAGAAAAAACGATACCCTGTAGTAATCATGAAGATGTTACGTTACTATGCGTAACTACGTTACTATAAAAGAGATAGTAACTTTAGAAATCTCTCGCACGTATTTCAACGAAGCTTCTTTCGTAACCTGTTGCGCGACGCCCAGGATATGTCCCTTCAAGCGAAGAGAAGGAAAAAGTCCAAAGAACAAGTCAATTGATGGTAGTCAGTCTAACCGACCGCTAACGAGACCGCTGACTCTCTCGCGAAAATGTCCCTTTCTGGTGCGGTTGTTGGCCTTTCGCTTCCCCTTGCACACGTCTGTACCGCCAGGTAGAAACGGTTTTTACGGCTATCCATTGGTCCCATCTTGCGTCCTGCGTACCTGTCCTTCTCGCGGCAGGCGGCTTCCTGCTTTATTTCGGCAGTCAGAAGTCTCGTTGACGCGCTCCCGCTGCCTCGCCCTGCCTCTCAACTTTTACCTGCACCGAGCCGGCCGCTCTTCCTTCCCTGCGTCTGCGTACCCCCACTGTGGCCAGGACGAGACGGTCGAACACTTCCTAATTCACTGTAGCTCAATTACGCGAGTCTTCGAGAAGCCTGTGTATCAGTCTCCCAGTACTTAAGTAGACCTCATTCACCACCTCTATCACATCCACCGTCACATTCTCCGTCCAGTTTGTCATAGTCTCGATAGTAAATTCCATAGCCCTGTCCAATCTCCCTGGTGTCTAATGACCATTCTTCATGGGAAGAAGAAGAAGAAGAAGAAGCAGCAGCAGCAGAAGAAGAAGGAGGAGGTATCGTGAAACGGAGTATCATGGTAAGCCATGATAAGCCACTTAAGCCACACTAAGAAATTTCGCCATGTCTACGACCATACGCTTACGTCTACGTTACGTGTACTATCAGTTTATCAAACTCGTGCACCTGCTGTGATCTCCGTTGTTTTATTGCGGTGATCTGGGATATCACTTGATGTCCTGTGTTCTCCGAAGCAGACGCGCCCACATAGTTTCAGCTTGACGGTTGACCTGTTATGGAGAACATTTGTCTTGCCGTGGAGGAGCTGCGAAAAGGCGGACGACGTTTGGCCGGCTACGATACCATCTGGTCCGCAGTTATGGTTGAACTGTCGCGCTTTTTGAGGAGGAGAAGGAAAGTGCAAATTGCGATTTCTTTCACTCATAAGTCACTGACGCCGCAACAGATGAATCCCAACCTTTCTGTATTAGTGTAAAGGTAACAGCATCTTTTATTAAGCGACGAGAAATTCTTTCACTTCAGTGCCCCTTTAATCAACGACTGCTTACTTGCTCTTATCGTAAAGCCAAGGAAGAAGTCCGATCGAAGGAAAAATAAAACGAAGGGGGAATGTGGAAAAGATGAAAGTTTTCCGAAACATCCCGCAAAACTCACAAAGAGCGCTAGAAGTGGGTAGCGAACATGGAAGACCATCAAATAGACGACTTCAGAAAATTCCAGAGTGCTTAGCGCCGCTTTGAACTGTGGGAGCTTACTAATACCAAAGAAACGATTCGATTTCTTCCCTACCGGTCCATTGTCCACGACGTGTCAAGGTCAGCGAAAGCGAAACGTGAAGGATTATTCTGCATTCCCTTACTCAGCAAGCGCCCAGAATGCAATGCGTGCGCAAAGAGCACTGGGATTTTTTGAAGTCGTCTATTGCAAAGCAGTACAATCGGGTTTTGTCGCTCTTGTTAAGTCTGATCCCGTGATAATTTTAATATTGCATCTGAGTCTCTTGCGTAAGAGCTAGGCTTGCGGCCCGCAATCTGGCCCCACAGGTGAGAGGTTATATCACGTTGTGTCAAATAGTTACTGCGCCATCTGGTACTGTGCTGTAGCAAGCAACGTTTTCGCCAAATTCAACTGTCGCAATTAATGTGTCGTTCTTGCAAGTGGGGCAACCCAGCAGTCCAGTGCGCTGCCAATAACAATAGAACAGGTTAGGATACAGTTCAACACGTGCGTGCTAGCGCAAGTTTTTTGCTCACAGCCAATAGTACATTGCCTGGATGGCAACATTTTACAAACGCTGCAGCAATCAAGTTAACTGTGTGCGGCACAACATAAGGCGTATCGTTATACACCCACTGTGCGAAATACCATCAAATAGGAAGGATGCCACGATGCTTGTGAGAGCGTGTGCATAGGCAATTTTCAACAGGCTTGGTCACACAACACATGACCTACTAGAATATAGCACACCATGTCATATTGCATCCCTGCCCAGCGACGCAATTTTGAGGTTAGCGGCGAGGCATTTGGTTATCGTCCTATTTCCTATTAACTACTTCTTCTTTGGACTCGAGCTTACAGTAGCTTGCAATATAGTTTCTGTAGCACCCATGGGAATATTGTCTTCCAAAGGCCATGAATAATCCTCAACAACATCACCATCATCGTCGTCGTCAATATCACAATCATACGAGCCATGACAGCTGCTTTCCGTGGTCGGCCACGCTTTGACGGGTAACGTCACGACTATCACGGAGGGGGAGGGGGGGCGGGTCGTTATACGTCATACACTACGGCAAACAATTCCACCACCACTACTACTACAATCGTATGTCCACGTGGCGAAGGAGTGAGAGGAGGCATTAAGGAGGCTTTCTGTGTCTGTTAGGCGCTGAAGGGACGGTCGCATCCGGGAGCCCATCTACGAAACCGATACCACTCTGTTCGGCATCGACCGACAATCTACCCAGCCGAATTTTTCGTCCGAAAAGTGCTTAGATATTAAATCAACGAATTTTAAAGATCAGCGCTGCCTCCGCGGCCGCAGAAGCTCCGGCGGCGTGGCGTCACTCCCTAAGCGGAGGAGGGAAAGCGTGGTTCTCAGAGAAGGAAAGGCAGGCGCCGTCGTCCGGACGCCCCGTAACTCTGTGAGACGCATTCCTTTTCTGAAGTGGCATTCTCGTTGGTTGTTAGGGAGTGACATTTTCTCGTTTTCCCGGAGAGGCAATTCCGGCATACTCTCTACATCCGGCGTCCGCTCTCGTCATGTGTTCCGTCGAACAACAGTCGAACTACGCCACAACAACGCGTGAGGTTTTTGGGTACCGCGGCCAGTGGTCCACCAGGACTAAAATGACACTATAGTTTCGAAACCGACTGGAACGGATGTTACCATTCCTTTAACTTTTCCAGTAGGCTAACGTTGGCCAGAGCGTAGCGGACCATGCGCACGGCGTCCCCGTAGGTGTTGTCCACTATGACATGGTGCGTGTACTCTAGTAGGGGCTGTTGTCACACCATAAAAGAGACGACGACAAAGAGGCTCATGCGCATGTTGAAAGAAGTAGAAAGTAACGAGAGAGAGAGAGAAAGAGAGAGAAAGACAGAAAAGAGGTACTCACAGGATCCCGCCTCCTGTAGCGGGCAGGTCTAGCCGATCTTTTCGCTTTGTGCTCGTGAAGGAACCAGAGGCATAGCTAGAAAGACAGTGCGAGAGACAGGACTGGTGCAGCTGCATTCGCATTGACCACACCACGAACACACACACACACGCACACAATGACATATGCCAAACACTATGCAGGTGATGACGTTGCACAGCGTGATGACACAACAGAAAGGAGGAAGTTTCCTACGTCGAAGAAACGCAAAAAGAAAGAAAAAAAACAAACAAACAAAGAACACGTAGCGGCGGTGACCCTAACAAAAAACACCTGCCTCAAATTTTGAACAAAACCGAAGGTGACATAACGCCATGTAGAGTTTGAGGTTCCAGTTTGTTGGTGGTAGAAACTCCACGAGGAGCGGCAAAATAAGCTGAGCTACACCTTTCTTGAGACGACCGGAAACAGGTCGCGCAAGGCAATATACGGATATGTGCTACCCAATCTGCATTACAACAGTTCTTTTTTCTTTTTTTTTTAACGGAGGCATCGAAGAAAGCTTGACCTGAAAACAGAGATAATTCATAGCTAGCTTGGAATCCGAGTATTTGATGTCATGGTGAACTTTTGGTCATCTGTGATTTTTTTTTTACTCATTGCAGCCCACTGTGTTTCGTTAGTGATTGGCGTCACGACAGAAACGTCAGTGCTCCAAGTAACTATCGTTGTCACTTCGATAAACATGATTGATTAGATTGGAACGAATGACTGATTGATTGATTTGTAGGAAAAGTAACTTAAATACATAACATCTCGTACAATTCGACCGGGAAATGACAAACGCTTCTCCCTTTGCAGTACCGCCGCGTCGCATTTACCCTTGGAGTGCAACAAACTACCTTTGCATGTTAGCACTGGATGTTAATAGCACGGATAATATTGACGCTAACCAATATTAAGAGGGTTACCTAGTTAGTAGCTGGTACATGAAATTCCGTGGTGCAGCACTTACAAAACGTGACCACGAAAGCTGCATGCAAAATATTGAGTCTTTCAACAGTAGTGTGGCTCGCACAAGTGCCCAGAGTGTAGGGGTTATTGCAGAGATAGTAACGACAGGTGGTACATACGCAATACATCACGAGGTGAACATTGCATATCATGCTCGCACCGTGTATGCCGTGGTACGTGTGTCCGTACCTGATGTACATGCACCACGCTTTCAAGGGACAAGCACAAGGCTGAGTGTGATTTACGTTTGTGAGGTGTTATGTAACCATGACACAATGACTGTCGCTGAAGAGTTCCTCGGCTGGAAAATGACCATGATGCTGTTAGAAGTTACAGTTAAGATATCTCTCGAATGATCCTGTTGTAAGAAGGATGCGTTATCCGCTTGTTGTCGGATACGATTTGTGTGAACGCACCAGGACACTCGTTGCCTACTTAATTCCTTTGACGGAGCCATATCCTAGAGAGATGCGAGCGATAAAAAGTTCATGTGTGTCCTGCCGGCTTTTCAGTGCACTGGATGAATACTGCAGACAAGCAAAAGCCTCAGCCCAGGAGACACCGATATATCGAACAGAGATTGTAGTGTAAGAAGATGCAAAGCGTTTTGGTTAGTTTGAAACATGACGGAGCAACGCAATGAGGACAAGAACGGACAGCGTTACGCTGGCAACTGGGGCATCCTCCCAGACGTGGGAGAGGAAACTACACTCATTGACCTATCTGACAATAACGTAAGCCGCCAGTGCTCTTTTTCCCTTTCTCCTTTTCCCTTTGTAGCCAGAGACCTGCCTGGCTAGTCGTTGTCGGGTTTGTGTTGAATAAATCAGTTGCTAGTGTAACGCTGTCCTTGCCTGCTCAGAGTTTTCAGATGTGTCACAGAGAACTCAGATTGTTCTACACAGCCCAGTACTGGACTACCAAGAAGGTCCAGTACTGGGTCTTCTACTGGACCCAATAGAAGAAGGGTACTTGTTTGAAATATAAGCGACTCCCCGGCTGAGGCTTTTGCTAAAATGCAGGCAAGACACGTAAGATACTTTTACTTGACTTGTGTTAACAGATCGCTGTAATTTACACTTTGAGACGGCTGCTTACGTGGGCGGGCTGGGGAGCGGCACCTGGTGAATCTTCCAGGTTGCCACGGACATGGAGTTCTCGTCCGCGGCGTAACACCTCCATAGGCACTGGATCAGAGTAGCAGCGGGCACACGCCGTCGGATCATGTGCTTTTGACGCTGCTGCTGTTGAACTTTGAGCGCAAATCCAGAGCCTAGGATGCCCTGCGTTACAGTAGGAACTGGTCTCAGAGAGTAATACGTCTGCTTTCATATATGACGTGTGGTTCGGCCGGTTGGCTGCGATTGGCCGGTTGGCTGCGGTTGGCCGGTTAGCGAAAAAAAAAAAATTGCATAGTCGATGAAGACATAATGCTTGCAACTCTCTTTTCCCTAGCCATCGCGTGTTTTTCTGATATTAATCGCATCATAGCATCTACAAATCATATACTGTTATCAAGCTATTGAGTAAGGGCAAGGAATGACTTCACCGTGAGAGCTCGAATATTTGCGGTCCGTCAACGCGAAGAGGAAGACCTCACAAGACCCTTCTCCTCTTTTTTTCCCTTACAAACAAACAAACCTCAGAAGGCGATGACGATGATTCTTCCTCATAATATCTAAAGCCGTAATAGTGCTATGTACATGTTTTCAGAATTTGTAAAATCAATGGTCCAGTGCCATACTACATTGAAGTACTACAGTGAAGCACCTGGATGACACGACAAAGTCCAGTAGGTGCGGCTTTCGTATTCTATTGAGCATTCTGTTCTACATCATCAACAGGACACTTTACAGGTGACATACATCTGCGTTCAATGGCCACAGCAGCCGCACGTCCTGCGTGCAGCTGCCAAGATTAAACATAATCCCTTTGTGCTGCCGCAAACAATGGAAATATTAACTGTTACGGAATTACATAAAGAGAGAGACACTTACAGCTGGCAGAGCAAAAAACGAGATGCCCATAAGTGCGCAGAAAGAAGCGATCAACTTCCCTGGCCACGTGACAGGCACTGTGTCACCGTATCCTACTGTACATAAGGTGATCTGTCGTGGAAAATGAAGCCACTCAATGAAAGCATCAGTGGAAAGTCATCAACGAAACAATCACCGGACATCCTTCAAAATATCCATAAACGCGCACACAATATCTGACGGTGAATACACACGAGTAATTGGTTGGGCTTCCTGCGTGAACGGGCTTTATTTAATCCTGTAGAATGTCTCTGCCAGAAAAATGCGTTATTCAGTGTAGTGCACCTAGCGACGTCAAAGTGGATGAAAGGTACCGGTTTTCACTTTTGTTGCGCACTTGAATAGGAGGACGCAATAAAAGTTTTCAATATGTAAGGCAATACTCAAACAAAGGAAAGCTTTCTCCGTTGGTTTATGGAGAATTCCCAGCAGCAACATGTACAAAAATGAACGTTGGAAAAATCTATTTGAGGAAGCGCCTTTCATGGAATGTGATCAAAGACCCCGGGGACATGACATGCTCCTCGAAACAAACCATCCCGGCAAAAACATGCTTATATGTTAGGCAATCCTGTATCTGCATTGAAACTAACTGCCACGCGATAACTCCTGACGGTCTGTTTACTGATGTCGTGACTTCAGTCAGCGATGCCAGCTTTGTCGCCAAGTAGGCCATCTCAATTTGTGTACATGAAACAGAAAGAAGCCTGGTGCGCTTTGATGAATGTGTGTCTGCTGCTGGTGCGATTCTTCCAGAGTTCTTCCACGCATGATGATGATGATGATTTAGTGTTTCTCGCCTTGCACTGAGGCACTGAGGACCCGTGAAGGTGCAACGCCGTCTGAAGAAGGAGAGAGCGTACTTACCACACCCCACCACAGGGCGTCGGCGAAATTTCCGAACTTTACAGGATTTACGTCTTTCTCGGCAAGAAAGACAAGAAATGAAGAGAAAATAAGTCCTAAAAAGCCAATATACAGAGTTGTGATGAGCTCCTGCAACAAAAAAGAGACAAGGGAATGTACCTACTGGACATCGGTATTGATAATATCCGACAGTGACTCAGAACTGAACCCCCTCACAATCACTTTCACGGGACCAATAAAGTTAGTTCTCAAGGTATATCTACGCTTGTTGTGCGTTTTTTAACGTTTTTTTATAAAGTAGAAACGATTGAGGGCAACCTCGCTCTGCTGGCAGCGTGCAATTGTCAGCAATGGTAAAGACAGCAAGAAACACAGAAGAACACTATAAAAAAAACTCGTTCAAACGTGCATCACTTCTTTCTTTTTTATTTTTTTGTGCGCCCGTTTAGTTGCGCCAGGATAATTTGTTCTGTATCAAGTACCTGTCGATGCGCGTAGACGACAGAGCCAAGCAGCTTCCAAGTGCCACCCCGTCGGTCCATGCGCACCATCCGGAGGATCTGGAAGAACCGGAGGCCGCGTAGCGCTGAGGCTGCGAACATCTGTCCGCTGCTCCCCATGGCCAGCACGACCACCGAAGCCACGATAACAATAACATCTGAGACGTAAAAGACACAAGACAAGAAGACATTCACAATCCGCACTTATTCTGTTAGTTTAACGCAAGGATTTTGTTCACTTAATATTCCCCCAGAGCACCCAGGGTGGTTGTTATCACGCTCGGAAGTGTGACAGATTTTTTCCCCCCGTGTTATTATTAACTTTGAATAAAGCTGTACCTACAATCGTAGAGTACGCTCACTGAGAGACGAAGCAAATCGGAAAACGACGTGATGTGTCATCGTTATGCAAAACATGCACTCCGGAAGCGGGCACGGTGGCATCCATCCACGTAATGTCCGAGGGTTCAATGAATGCACACGCGAAGGGTCACTTATCTTGTAGATAATGAAGCGAGAGCGCTGATTGTTCAGTAGTCCCCAAGCGGGGCTGCATTTAAAACACGCGTCACTATGCCGTTCATCGCAATTGAGAACTGAAGCACTGGGGACGCCGCGATGAACATAGTCGATATATTCAGTTGACTCCATTACTTAGATCAGACATAATGTGCGCGGGCGTCTCATTTGGGGAAAAGTGTGGGGAAACAATTACCGGAGCGAACTGCTTTAACCTCCAGACTTTCCTTTATCGCGAGTTTCAGCGATGTGATGAAAAGAGTTACATGCTTGCTCTTCCTTACAAGTGCCAATATCCAACGCTAATTTAGCGCCACTGTATATCTCGCGCCGAAAGCACAGAGCTCTCCTCTGTTAGCCGAGGAATCCCAGGTGTCCGTGAACGCCTAAACGACTAGATGTCGTGTACGCCGCGTACCTCTGATTCTTTCGCTGAATAGAATACAGCGATGTCTGAGGTGCCTTCGTATAATTTAGCTGGGCACGAAGCATGAAGACAACGTTTCGCACGTTTCCACGGCGAGACAGCCAAACCCATGTTGAAGCACACTCTCATAAGGTTTGTTTGTTTGTAAGGAAAAAATTAAAGGAAAAGAGGAGAAATTGAACTCGTTTCCCGACTTGTTCTGCTACTGCTAACGTAAATTCCATTCTCCCCCCCCCCCCCCCAAAAAAAAGAAAACTTTTCATGTGCTCTACTCGCAAGTTCGCTATTCAGAAGTCCACTCTTCACATGTCATTAGGTGTTAATTGCGTGCAGAATGTTATTCTTTAATCAATGTGTATTGCATACGTCCACCAGTAGTAGTTTTTTGTATTACTATTTTACGTTATAAATGACTGTTGTTCACTTTGTCCACTTTGTATCAAGAGCGTCTGCCTACAGCAATGGTCGTGGATACACGAAATTAAAATAACACACGATGGCATGACTAAAATAAAGTACTTTTCTTGTTAAATAGATTGTGGGACCTTGATAGACATGGTTTGTTGCATCACGTTCAGAATTTACTGCACGTCAAAGCACTGCAGGTTTGCACAGCGCAGGTTTCAGATTTCGTGTCTACCGTTCGGCACAAGGGGACGGATCTTTCCCGCACGCGATACACGGGTAAACAAGGAGTGTGTCGCTCGAAAGAGCGTACTATTTGCGTAGCAGGCCTCTTCTCACCTATCACACAGAAAGGGCTCCGTAGAAAACGCAGTCTCCCCATCCATCCCTGATACCTAGACCGGCATCCTGCCGACCACAGGCGACAGAAGAACTCAATCGTAAACCAAATCACCATGACTATTTCCTGCAATGAAACAGGGAGAACAAGTATGAAAGAGCTGCCCTTAATCCGTACCTTCCTCGAGCGGTATACTGACGCTGCATGCCGCATGCGTGATATAGTACCGACAGAATCCAGACTATGCCACAATCCATATAGAGCTTGAATCATCATGAGTTCCTACACGAACCTCTTTGTCTTTGAAGTTCACTGGCGGCAATAACAGCTCTCTTCTACGAATTCTCGAAGCTCACATCGAAGAAGTTAATGACTCGTTTAATTACTCAGTCTCTCAATTTGAAGGACGATATTAGGGCCCGCTTGCACGAAGATTGAGGATTTTTCCTCAGTCACGCGTCAGGCACACGCTACTCGTGCGTAAGGCACGGAAGAATCTCCTCGACGTTCGTGCAAGTGGACCCATAGTTTACCGAGGAAGATTGTGAGGCTTTCCTCACTGCGTTTCGAAATGTCTCGGTATGCAGAACTGTGTCCTAGGTTAATTACCATCTCCCATTTGCCCAGGTTTTTTTCTGGTAGTCGCCTAACACTCCATTTACCAACAACGATACCAACAACGGTTTCAATTCAACACTGACGCAGCAACGAGGTTATCCATGAAAGAAAACCGCGTGCTACAAGAGGGAGGCACTACTAGATGTCCCGTAAAGACGAAAGAAACATTCTTTTTTCTGCTACACTTTTGAAGTAATGCGAGTCAAACGCATCGGGCACGTTTCGTATACAGTAAGCTTCACTTGCTAAACAAATGTGGAGGGAATTTAGAAGGATTGCTAGGTAATCAGTCACTTCA
The DNA here is from genome assembly GCF_037126465.1 of Ornithodoros turicata. Lineage (NCBI taxonomy): Eukaryota > Metazoa > Arthropoda > Arachnida > Ixodida > Argasidae > Ornithodoros > Ornithodoros turicata. The sequence goes on from NC_088207.1 coordinate 42,240,008, forward strand.
TGTTACGCCCTATCCATGTTACCGAGGTTCCTTTTCCTCCATACCTGTCTCTCTTGAGTTGAGTTGATAAGAAAAAAATCGAGAAATATAGGCACTCATTACGAGAGCTGGCTACTCCAGATCACTTAGAAAAAACAAAAATGCCTTTGGAAATGGAACCAGCATGCTTCTAGAACTGCGGTGTATTGCGCTACTGAGGTTACTTATAGTAAATTTTGTTACACCTCTCGGTGTGTTAAAAGGGGCATTTTTGTGAATATGCGCCACATTTCATTGCGCGGGGTCAACTGCAAGGGTCCTGAACAGTGTTTAAAAAGGCATTTGCGAAAACACCCATGGGAAACAGTGTTTCCAGCGGTATATACAACCCAGTAATGGAACAGAATTAAGGAGGAAAAAAAAAGAACAATAAAAAAGAACACTGACGTAGACTGAATTGGTGTTTCCTATTCTTTCGAAGAATACACCATTTAGAAGTGTGGTTTACAAAACACGCTTCTGCGGGTGTAAAATTTGCATCACAAGGGTGTGTGCCACAGAACAAGAAACATCTGAAGTGTCAACATAAGTGATTCTCTTTTTCACTCCGGAAAAGTGTAAAAGACAACTGCTAGGACTGAGAAACGTTCGGGAGCTTCCACTTCGGAAGCCGTAGGTTGCTTGGCTGTACAAAAAAAAAAAAAAGAAGAAGAAAAGAACAGCTTGTCAAATCGGTGAATTACACCTTCCACTGCATTTCTTTCTGACACTGGTAAAAATCAGCGACCTTTACCCCGCGCGCTTAGCAGGAACCCTCTCAAAGCATAGCCATGCACTTCACTCACCATACGTAATAAGATGGCACCGGCTAGTTCTTCAAAGTCTTTGATTGTTGAAAAAACACTGAGCACCAGACACGTGAAAACCATACAAAATCTGAAAAGGGAGAATAATATGAGTTTTAAAAACGGCACACAGAAAGGCGCTCAGGACAAGTACAACTAATTGAATGCAAGTGAACAACTGGACATTCAGTGTAAATACGGGAATGTTGCAACAGAAGTGCGAGGTTGTACCTTCCGAGGAGAGCTGCTCACCGCTCTTATTATTAGCCTCCTTCGTACGTTTTGAAGGCAGCGGCCATGAAAAACGGACGGACGGCGACGGACTACCTTATATCCGCTTTAGCCGCAGGTGGAACAGTAACCGAAGTTAGCGCCAGTAACACACACTGTAAACTTTTTCACACCTTTAAAGGTGTGCGCTATGCACATTCAATCTGGTTGCGTAACATTGCATCTCCAGGATGATATTTTACAAAATTCGGAAAGCATTACTAAAGATCAAGTGTCAGTGCAAATCTTGCTTTCATTATGTCTTGGATATCGTAGGTACGAGCTAATGCATATATGCATCGCTATCGATAATCGAGCACGTGCAAGTGTCTACAATACTGTTGAACAATGTTGAGATGTTGCAAGACTGAATTTGTGGAGGACAGACAACACTCGAGTAAAGAAAATTTGTGCGAAACCGTGCTCCATTATGATGTTACCAAAATTACACCTAAAAAGGCGTGCGCCATGCACGCTATTACACCTTTAAAGGTGTGAAAAGATTTAGAGTGCAATTGCTGCGAAGAAACAGAGATATACAGTTCCCAGGCATAGAACTGAAGAATTTAACGTCAGTGTTGCAAAACGCTAGAGGAAAAACAGCAGGTCCGTATAAGAATGCCAACGCAATAATGAATGAAAGGTCGGTGGATCAGGTGTTTTGGTCGGTTTTGGTCGGTGGAGCAGGTTGGTGGGTCGTTTTGGTCCAGTGATCCCACGCAAAGTTGCGGGTTCGAAGGTGGCCCCATACCTCCTTACAGGTACAAGCGCCTTAGACGTAAGCGGGCGTTAAATACGGCGCGTCATATTTCGGCGCATGTTAAAAAAAGCCCTCAGGCTGTAATCAAAATAAAATAGAAATAGGCTGCGTAAAAATAAATAAATAAACAAATGTTAATCCACAGGCCGAACCACTGCGACGTTCGTTCATTAGCTGCCCCGCGACGTAAACCCACGAATTATCATTATCACAGTGCCGTCTAGGGATAAAAATTCCTTCCCAAAATCTCGTAACATAATGCGTTTCTAAACTATACGAGCTCGAAAAAGTACAGAGATCCCCTCAAAAAGCCCTCATGCGCACGCTAAGACGCAGAGAGAGCTTTTTCAGAGGAACCAAATTAGGGTTCAAAAATATGGGTTAAAATTCAAGACCATACGTGAAAAAGAAACAAACAAAAATAAACAAACAAAGGAATCTGCTGTGAGCAAAGCCCAGCTGCTAGAAATTACTCGCGCACGTTTCTTTTCTAGCAGCATACGGGTAGACGAGAGTTGGGAGGATAAGAAGCGACAAGTTTCTTGCATTAACCGACTACGAAAAGAAAAGGAAAACGAAGAGAGAGCGCTGGAGTGCAGTAAGGATGGGCTTCCCTGCAAGGAGCCGCTCCGACAAGGTTTCTTCTTCTTCTTTTTTTTTTTCTTTCCTTGGAGCTTTCGACTGCCTGATGACAATAGGACGTGATCCCTGCTCGTGTCCAAGTGGGTTTGTCGAGATCAGTGCAGAATGTTTCGGGAACCCATTCGATCGAGCATATTTTTGCCTCTCACTCGTATCGAATACGTTATCGAAACATGCTGGCTTTTGGCTTACTCGAAGAGTTCGAGGTAAGAGTTAGGGGGGCCCTTCTCAACTATACTATATTTGAAACCGGTAAATAATGCTGCAATATTTTGTCGTTCGCAATAATTGTCAATGAGCAGACATTTCTTCATTCGTTTCAGATGTTTGGATGGAACACCATAAAAAACATAAACAGCGTAAAAACAGTTGTACATAGCAGCGCTACCGCGTGCTCAAGCATTTTTTTTTTAGTAGAGGAGTAGTGCTCTGCTACACTTTAAAGCAGTAGCGGAAAAAGTATCTACGATACAAATAGAGTATTTACATTAAATACAGTATATATACAGATCTCTCCCTAGTATTTTTCGTCAACATCAACATCAACGACACAAATCTGGGTAGCGGCGGACGATTTTTACGCTACCGCTACCACTGTCGAAACGTCGACAGTTTTGTTAAAATACCATGTTGCAGTTTTCGTATTAAATTCCCCACAAAATAAAGTAGTTTTTGTTAACTTCTCTGTAATCAGTTGTCCACGTCTTATTATTTTACTTTTATTCAACTTCGCAGCCGTCTGATAACTCAACCTCTTTAACCTATATATATATATATAAGTTGAAATAAACGAATGCGGTTGACCACGAAAAGTAAAGGTATTCAATAAAGGTATTCAAATATATATATATATATACCTTTGCACTGCGGCCTCCAGAGGTGTTGCTAACACCCTGGAACATTGATGTCTTGCAGATACACAGTGTTTGTGCCGACCCAAGAGCGTGTCACATCCCTACGCTGTGCCGATGAGAGCCAAGAAGCTCGAAACGGCCGTCCACAGCTGGGATTGTGGCACGCTTGAATTGTATACATATGCCTCACGTGCAGCCATGGAGCATCTGCTCATTTTTATATCTGTATATATATATATAAAACGCAGTATCATGAAACTTCTGGTTGGTTATATTACGGCAAAGGAGACAAGGAGCTAAGACACAAAAAGACAGCACAGCACAGGACAGACTCAGCTTCCTAAGTAAAACTCCCGGTGCGTCCCAACATTACACAGTAATACACTGAGTTCCATACCACTGCGGTATCCTAAGGCGTGGCATTACTGCATGTATAGAAAAATTCACGAAACAAGCGAATCCTCCGTTTATGTCTGTCAGCCTGTCCGACGCTGTCCTTTTGCATCGCAGCTCCTTGTCTTCGTGTCAATTTACTACAACCAACTAGCACAGCTGTCTACGTTGAACATATTAGGAAACAGATCTCTTCTTTAGTTAAGATGCTACAAGTGCTTACATTACTCGGTGCTGAGGGAAAGCGGGTGAGTGCATCTTCGCATCTTTTCACTACATCCCTGATCCCTTTCTTTCTTTCTTTCTGCGCATTCTGTTATCATCATTGTCATCCCCCTCATATTAAACACAACGGCAGCTGGGTAATGTTCTGCCACCTGGCGCCGAGAATTTCGTCACATCATCATCAATATTTTGTTGTTGTTGTTGTTCGTGTCCTCGCTGCAAACGGCCGTGTAAGACAACGTAGTTTTCCTCGAACCGTATATGTTCCTCTTTTTCCTCCAATTTAGCGAAATGTAATACGTCGCCGGGAACAGGTCCGCTATCTTCGTGGAAAACAGTCGTTTAGCGCGTAAACGTAGGTGTATGGCTTTGCCTCCTATGTTCTTTGATCAATGCAGTCGTCCTCTCCACCTACTGAAGGTTGACGTAGGAGGGAACATTAAGAACGCTTGTGACATTACTTTCCGGCAACGTGGTGACAAATGCTAGAGCAATTCTTCAGTGCTTACACAAAGTGGAAGCAAATTTACAGTGTCGCGAATCTTGAAAGACTCGTGACAACCACGAACGAAGGCCCGGTTTACTTCTTCACAGCACTTCACATTCATTTCCCCACGGATATTAAAGGCGACTGTAGCGCGACTGCTTATATCATGCTTGTCTTCACAGCAGACGTAGATAGGTGTCTGCTGGGGTGAGTGTTGAATGATGCAGAAGTAGTTAAAGTGTTAGAGAACGATGGAAGCAGAGGAAAAGCGAGTTGTTTCGCATTTCTCTTTTTGTGTTCTACCATGAGCGTGTGAATAATTATTATAGTTGTTGACCAACGTGTTACTTGCAAAAGTTTCCCCAACAGCAGTGATCGCGAGAGCCCCGTTTGAAGTATGTTCACTCCACACGCGAAGAAGGAATCGACAAAAATAAAATTATTCTCCCTCATCTCAATCCATAAAAATTCGCCCAGCGAGCTTTCCAGCTTGATTCATGACCGGAATATTGATACAATACTTTGGACTGAAGCTTCTATTTCGCTTCATATTTCGTTATGCAGAGCGAAGGGAAGCGAGACTTGAATGAGCATGAATCGCCCTCCAAAGTATCAAATCGCTCTCAAAGTATTCTTCTTATCCGCTATTCAAAGTATCCGCTTATACGTCACGTATATCATACCCTCTGCGACGTCTGCACTACACGTGCGTATGCTCACGGTATATTGTTCCATCGCGTCAGTAAGACACGCGGACCTGCAACATGAACTGGACCACCGTGGACCACCACCACCACCACCACCACCACCACCTTAGAGTCACTCAATAAGCTACGCTGGCGCAGCGTAGTATCCAGTGACTCTACACCGTCTTATATATTCCAGTGTTCCCTCTATTAAAACAGGCCTCTTCTAAAAGTCTTTTCGTGCGATAACATTTTCTGGCGGATCATCGGTTCTAACCCGTATCACTAAACCCGATTAAAGTCGATTTTCGTCGGACCGTGATTGATTGATTGAGAGAAAAAAATAAAATGGAGACCATCGTCGGACCGTTTGTTTGTTTGTAAGGAAAAAAAGAGGAGAAATTGAACTCATCACCCGACTTGTTCTGCTACTCCTAACATAAATTCTCACTCCCCACCCCCAAAAATACTTTTCATGTGCTCTACTGGCAAGTTCCCTGTTCACATAGAAAAGGCGAAAGATCAATGCGCCGATTTGAAGGGAGACCAGAGCATAACTGTTCTCCCCTTCCCCTCCCTCCCTTTTTCCTCTCCCCTGAGCAACATGCCGCCAGCATAGGCAGGCAGACCGCTCGTCTACCCAACGTTACGCCCCCCCCCCCCATTCACATGCTCGTCGGACCGTGTTAATAGTGCGTTCTACTGATTGATCTGTGTTGACATAGGTACGGCGGTACGACAACTGGAAAAGCTGACGGTCTATTATCAGAGAGCGCCTGATATGGTTCCCTCCGCGTCTTAGTCATTCGGGGCCGTATATGCACTGGAGCTACAACTCCTTTTGCTCACGGCCGGAACACGCAAGAGGAAACGATGCGGCGTCTTACGCTGAGCAGGTTCGAACCAGAATTCAAAGAGCGTATACAGGGTGTCTCAGAAAATGTGCCATTAAATTATAATAATAATTTTAAAAAATGCCACCTAGAATCATGGGGCCAACGGCACTTGTTCTTACTAGGTTTTTGCCACCTCCTGATGTGAATGTCATCTAACTTAATTTTTGTTGCGTCAGTTTTTACGAACTGAACTCGAAAATTTGCCAAGTAAACGTCGCCTTTTTACCCCACCACTGTGAAGCGCGTGCCGAAAATAATCAAGTAAAGATAATAGACACGGATATTGAGGAGCTATCCCATCAGGAAAAAAAAAAAGAAAAAAAAAAGCAGAATATCATGCGTTTCGGAGAGCCCATAGCCTAGCGCTCCATCACTTTTTACGCGCCCTCGCTCACATTCAGACGAAAGGTAGTTGCTAAACCCAGCCCACACAGGGATAGTAGAAAAGGTAAAAGTCTTGACATGGGGGAGAAGAAAGCTTGATCCCAGCGGAAGCCGGATGCGATAAGTCATGGTAGTCTTATCTTTTTCGGCTATCGTTGTGTGGGCTCGGTCTAGCAACCTACTTTCGTCGGATTGAGAGCGAGGGCGCGCAAAAAGTGGTCGAGCGCTAGGTTGTGGGCTCTCCGAAACGCATGATATTCGGCTTTTTTTTTTCTCGATGGGATAGCTCCTCAATATCCGTGACAATTATATCATGAACTTGAACAAATTCGGCGCACGCTTCACATTGGAGAAGTAGAAAAGTGACCGTTACTTAGTAAATTTCCGAGTTCAATGCGTAAAAACTGACATAGTAAAACTTAAGTTGGATGACATCAGGAGGTAGCAAAAACGTAGTAAGAACAAACGCCGTTGGCCGCGTGATTCTAGATGGCGTAGTTTTATTATTATAAATATATAATTTAATGACGTTTTCTGGGACACCCTGTATAGCGAACTAGGGCTGCACGTGAACTCGAACGCATACACTTTTCTGTTAGACGTCCCTGTTTGTAATTGTTGGATTATACTAGACCATTGCACCTCGAACCAGCACTTCATAGCGCAGTCGGGAAAACTGTAGAACGACACGCCTAGTGAACACGAAACGCACGCCCAAATGGTTGCCGAGTATCACCATCCATGCGTATAGCTTTCGCCAAGATTAGATTAGTTGAACTGTCCGATTTCTCGAAAACTGCCATACTCAAAGCACGTACACGAACGACCCCAAAATGCAAAGACCAACTAGGGAAGTGGGCCTCTTTATGACCGAACGCAAACTCGCACAGCAAAACAACGTGACCGAGAAGAGTCGGTGAATCGTACATAAAGCGCACACGTTTCAAGACAGTTTGACATGTCTTACGCGCAACACACCCAACTAGCTTGAGAAACCCGATTGGGAGAAAGTGTTGTGTCTCAAAAAGCACTCGTCCAGAATGGAAGGATGGGTGGAGCTGGCCTTTCGTGCTGAATAATACATGAGGCTAATGGAGAAAGTGCCCCCGAACAAACATGCTCGCACAACGCTTCTCCCCGTGCGGGGGATACGGCTCTATCGTTGGAACACAGTGCTGGAATCAAGATTATCGCCAACAGAAATTTAGTTCGGAAAACGCACGTTTCCTCCTTACACCTTGTGGCAATGCTTTCGTGGCTTGTGATTTCCGTGGAGATTTCTACGGAACGCTAGAGCTGAGCTTCCTAATGGATAAGTTGTAAGTGGACACAAAGGGGGAAGTTGAGTATCGGGAACGGCATGTGCCTCAATAGAAGGCAGGGCCGTAGTCGCGTAGCTGAGAAACAGATTCGATTGAGTAATAACAGTAGTATACAAGGTCGAAAGAGTGTTCTGTATTTTTTGTGGAGTGAACAGCTGAGAGTGAATCTCCCGAGGGCACGTTTCGTTTGGGGCATTTCAGTTCGCGTCGGAAAGTTGCTCATGTTCTTGATGCGAATTGGTGAGCGGGAGGGGCACTCTCCTACAGGGTGTCGAACCGAAAGGTTTTTTTCGTTCCGGTTTTCGTTTCGGTTCAAAGAAGACAGTTCCGTTACGGTTCCGCACCCGAGTAAAACCGGTTCGAACCGGTTCAGTTTCACATGGTGTAAGGAGAATTGATTGCAGCGAAAAAATCCCCTTTTTTCTTTCGTACAGAGAGAGGAATAAAGAGGGAGGTTACAAGGTCCTACCATGTGACTTATAGACAGAAACAAGGAGTCCGTCTTGCGCTCTGGTACTTATATCGTCGTAATGTGAGGTTCCTGAAATTTCTTATTCAAACACCTATGGATGCCATGTATTGTGCACTTGAGGTCTTGCATTACGTAACTTTGAGGACCAAATAGTTCAATTTTCCATTCGAACCGAAAACCGAAAACATATTTTCGGTTTCCCTCCGGAGCATAAAATTTTGTTTCGGTTTTCGTCCCCCCCAAATAACGTTTTTTTTTCTATTTTCGATTCAAGTTGTTTTGGTTCGCTCCGGAACCCTCCTTTGCTGTTCAGCTATTGAATCATGCTGGGTGGATGTAATATGGCAGTCATTTTAGATACGTTCTTCATAGCGTGAGAACTTCATTGACTTATGTAATCAGAGGCACAGGTTATTTCACCCATGCAGGGGTGGAGAAGAAAAACTCTAGTCCAGCAAACACGAAACCGCCTGAAATCTATATAAGCGCAGCAGGTAGAATCCGGGTCCTCCTTTCCCGCTGCTGATTGAACATCACCTAGGACTCGGGTGCATCGTGTTCGCAGAAGATAATAAGATTGTTGCGGATGTCGAAAACGTAATTCTTGCGTGACCGTCCAACATACAAATAGCAAAGAAAAGTGTGAAAGAGATTGACGAAGATGTCAACTGAAATGCTGCGTTCGCTGCCTGTATTTGGGTACTTTGTGAATAGCGGGACTGCTATTCACAACAAATGGCTTCGTGAGTGCGCATTGCTGCAGTATCCTGTTCGTTATAATATTTCATCACTCAAAAGCTCTTGTGTTTGAGACTTTTTTACTCGTAATGAAAGTGTTTATCAAGTTATATGGAGTTTCTTTCATTGAGGGAGTACGGAAACGTCCGCATGGGACGCCGTCCATCCGCCGTTGTAGAAACGCTCCATGCGGTTAGCTCTGGGCGTTTTTCGACAGCGTCGCCTGCCGCTGAGAAAAGCGCGGCGTTCTTCCGCTCGAAAAACGCCTCATGCGGTTGGGCCTTAACAGATAGCAGACATATAATGTTGAATTTGCCTAGTATTTTGGAATGTGACGTACACTGTCATGTCCATTGCCATGTCCCTGTGTCAATTAACTTTTTAAAAAAAGTATCCTGCACCAAAAATGTTCTCTGAGCAGTATACCATCGTCACACTGCACTAGATTCTATGGAGAACGCACATATGACGGAGCCGCAGACAGTGACACAGCGAAAAACCATTAATTTGGAGGCGAGCCGTCATTCCATTTCATGGCCAATATCGATTAAGTGTCTCGCTGGCGTTTTTTTTTTCTCTTTTTTCGCTGTTCTTTCGCACCAAGCAGCAAACGCCTATAAACGAATTCATTGGAGAGACAGGAGCAGGAAGCATAATGAAGTCCGTCAAAGTAATCTTGCTTTAAAAGCTAAGTCAGGACGCAGCTCCCCAACCGCGAGTTCCACTATCCCCACTACGTTCAACATAGAAACGAGAGGCTAAAACATAGAGCAACTTGAGGGTCGCTCTCTTGTGTGCGATAGCGAAATACAATTTAATTCTCTCTCTCAGTTAGGAGTCAAGGGAAACGCCTGCAGAGTCATTGAGGGCAGAGGCGAACTGCACTTAAACAAATTGCTCCTTTCCCCCACGTCACTGGGCAAGCTGCGAATGCCGACGAACGCAGCTTGACTTCATTACGGCACATTTCACGTGATCTACTCACCCTTTTCGGAGATCATATGATTGATTGATTGATTGGTAAAAGAAAAAAAAACTGTAATGCTAGTCCCAAACTACTCGGGACAGGGTACTCCAGGACCGCGTTATTGCCAGGTGGTCATACACAATAAGTCGTGTAGGTTTGCTCTCCACGGAGCCACGTATCACGCTGTCGTATCCTGTTTGTAGGGCGATCCTGTTCGTAAGCAAATATAAGCGGGCAGATATGTGTCGGTGGGAATCGCGAACCAGAAGCCCACATTAACCACATTATTTAGCCGACAGTACTTAGAGCACTGAAGACCTTCGTACGCTCTTCACGAGGCTGAGACGTCATTGTAGAGAGATAGTGGGAGAGCATGTCCATGACCTCTGTAACTACCAGGTGAGATTCGGCGCCCGCGGGTCATACCTAGACTTCCGGGTTTTCGGAGTTTATCTCAGGGCGTTACAGGAGGATATTTTTCGGAGTTTATTGGTTTTCAAAAAACGGAGTTTTTCGGAGTGTATGATTTACAGCTCAGGTAATATTCGAAATTCAGAGAAAACTTGACGACGCACGCACAGTTGTACAGCGAAAACGCAGTTCTCACATTTATTGCTTCAACACTAAAGAGACACAAGCTTAACAATACATCTAGTGCGGCGCACACTGAGGTGTTCCGCAATTTCAAATGCACGCTTTCCATGTGCAGCGCTCACTGTTATGCGGCAGTACTTACCTAGGGTTGTCAATCCCGAGCCATTTTTGCAGTCCCGGGATTTCGGGATTTTTTTGCTGGCAATCCCGGGACCCCGGGACGGGATTTCGGGATTGTGACGAGTTCAGATGGTGCTTCCAAGTATAGTCCTGCGCGGGCCAGAATTATCTACTGAAATAAAGTTAAAATCCGGGCAGGTTGGTGACCCATATTAAAAGCGATAAAAAACCCCAGTGCGAGGGGACAACAAAAAGGACGAAGGACAGACAAATACAGCACTGTATACAGTGCTTGCAAACCAAATACTTTTATTCATGAAACATCCCCCCTTTTTATAATACAACTTATCAGAATTATCTGACCCGCATTCGACCCGTACTCGCAGGTTCAAATCCGCACACGACACGCAACCCGCGTCCCGTTGCAAATTGAGACCTGCATCTCCCTGGTCTATGCCTGATAACGAGAGGATAGAGAGGTAGCAAGCGAGCTGGTGGTATAGATCCATAACTTAAAAACCCGAGACTAGGGGACAAAAAACGACAAACACAGACAAGGTCTCAAACACAGTTGAAAGTTTACTTAACAGCACAAACATATAAGGGGTTCAAGTGGGTGAGAAGGAAGGGCGAGGAGAACGTAAGAACATCCCCAAAACCAACGGGAAGGTCAGGGAAGGCTTGCTGACACAGTTCCCAGCAGAGATAATGGACAGCGTTTCCTTCATAAGCCTTTTGTTAAGGTCACTTTCACTGGACATTACAAAGGTTTGATGCCATCTGGGCGCACAACCTCTACAGACTTGTGTTTTACCAATTCGGAAGAACAATCGTTTTTTTACTTTACTAAATTTTTTACTTTGAGGGCATGCTCCCGCAAGCGATCATTTAGGCAGCGTTTACTTTGGCCGATATAACAAAAACCACAATCCAGAGGTATCTGATATTAGAATGACAGTTAACATACACAGTTCTGTGGGTTTTACACGAAGTAAAACACCTACAAGTCTGTAGAGGTTGTGCGCCCAGATGGCATGAAACCTTTGTAATGTCTAGTGAAAGTGACCTTAACAAAAGGCTTATGAAGGAAACGCTGTCCATTATCTCTGCTGGGAACTGTGTCAGCAAGCCTTCCCTGACCTTCCCGTTGGTTTTGGGGATGTTCTTACGTTCTCCTCGCCCTTCCTTCTCACCCACTTGAACCCCTTATATGTTTGTGCTGTTAAAGGAGTACAGAGGGCCATCCAAAAAAAAATTCAGATTAAGACATCTGATGAAAGTGTGTGTGTCATTATACCGAATAGCGCGAAAGGTTTTGATGTGTGCAATTTGTTTCCCAGAAAAAAACTCACATAAACATAGCTCCGCGCCTTCACCCTTAACTCGCCACTCCAGCTATAACGAGGATGAGGAGGTATGATGGCACGTCACCGATGACGGCATAAGGAGACTCGTTCTGGTTTGCCGATCAGTGGGGGTCAGCGCATTGTTCCTTTGCCGCCGTAAACCTGTTTTGCCAGTTTTCCCGGAGAATTGGGGATACAAGGAGCGCCCGAAGCATTACCGAGCAAGGAGAAAGGCTTTATCAGAACCCCGAACAGCCGAGTAGCAGACGACAGCGGAGTAGCAGACAACATTTTTCTAGGCCAATCAGCGAGCGTCTCCTTATAGCGTCAGCGCGAGGTCCCAGGCAGATCACAGGCTGGTACTGCTCTTCACCACCGTTGCGCACGGTCGCTTTTTGCGGCATATTTTAAATTCAGTTTCTGCGATAATTATAACTCTGTGGTGTAAATTACTTCGCATGGTGCATCTTACTGGCAAACTTAACAGTTTTATAAGAAGAAAACTGGGTGTTAAAAATGACTTCTGTGCTACTTTAAGTAAACTTTCAGCTGTGTTTGAGACCTTGTCTGTGTTTGTCGTTTTTTGTCCCCTAGTCTCGGGTTTTTAAGTTATGGATCTATGCCTGATGATTAGACGTGTCTGTGTGCATGGGTTCTTGTACCACATCAGCGCAGGGAGCAAAAAGGTGAAAATGCGTGTTATTAGTTTGTGATTTGAGGCATGGTGATACGAAACGCGACATGGACAAAGAAGGACACACAGGCGCTGTTGCACCCCAACGGTATGAATGTTTGTTCCGTCCTTATCAGCGACGTTTTACGTCATATTTCGAGCGACTGCAGTGCAGTCGCGTAAGAAATTGAGCAATTCAGTGTACTTTCTAATAGTTGTTTCGTAAAATGCATCGAAACCTAGACCCGCCACCCGCAACAACATGCGGGTCCCGCGGGACTCTACTTCCAAGTTCATTTACCTCACGTGACTATATAGGCGTGTTGTGCGCAGTTCCTGTTCACTTTATGAATTCTACTTTTTTCTGAAGGAAAGCATTCGAAAATAAAATGTGCCATTTCCTTACGTAGAGCCGTAGCGGCGGCGGGAAAAAACCCAGAAGAAATCCCGGGACTTAGGAACGTCAAAATTTAGCCGGGATCCCGGGATATCCCGATTGACAGCCCTACATACGACAGCCTCTGCATCGCGATCGCGGGACCATGTGAACTACTCAGAATCAGGGTACTCCTTGATGTGGTCGCAGGGCAGCTTGTCTCGTCTTGTCGTCAGCACTGCAACTGGTTGCCCTTTCAAAGAGACCACTCCGTATGACCTCGGTTCGATGCTTATTTTTAGTGCTTAGGTCACGTGTCAGACAAAGAAATCGAGGAACAGACTGGGGGAAAACCCGGGCGGTGAATCCTCAAGTGGTCGAGATGACGGCCGGAGAAAACGGTAGGTCACGGAAACCATTATTATGTTGCGGTGGGGCCGAGAAGAAACACAGGACACAAAAGGAGGTCAAGAACAATAGCCCGGTTATCAGGGAAAACACCTGCCAAGCGGAGTTTTTCCGATTAATCCGAATTGCTTAAAAATTTACCGGAGTACGTTTTTCGGATTTTTTCGGATAAATCCGAAAACCCGGAACGCTCATACCCTAAAGGCAAATCCTAAATCTGCAGGTAATAAACGTCAGTTGCACTTGAACGACGGACGCGTCGGTGTGGACCGGCTGTGTTTTTTTTGCGTTCCTTAATCATGTTTCAGTATACAGCCAAGTCGTACTGAAGACTGTGAGGTGGTGGGTTCGAATCCTACTACCGACTGTGCTGTCTGGGGGTTTCCCGGCAGGCTCTCCAGAAGGATGTCGGTACAGTTCCGCATGAAGTCGGCCAAGGACGAACACTATACGACATAGTGATATTTCGTCTTTTGACTCGTGACGTTACGGTTTGCAAACCGTGCTTCGGCCTGTAGGAACCATAAGGCGGGCTCTGCAGACCAAAACGATGGGAGCCGGAATGGGGGAGCGCCGGCAGCGATGATCTCCGGTGGTCGCTCAGCTTGGTCCCCCGCTTGCGTAGCCATGAGAATGAAGTGTGCCGAAGCCGAGTGGAAGTCGCTCGTATCACGTTCGGGTCACTAATTTAGCAAATTGCTAACCAAGGAGTCTTGACAACATAGCCCAAAACATGTAATCGCGCTGTCAGTCACGCGATGATGATGATGATATTGACCGCAAAAAAGGATCATACCGATGGTGATCGGGTCGCTACAAGGTGATTCACCGCAACAATTACGGTACCATACCTCAGTGCATGTGGGTGACGATGAAAAAGATGAGACATACACACTCGCACACACACATGACACACGCAAATGAGATATCACACACGCGGGTGCGTCTAACTGATGGGGATAACGGATCACAGATCGCATACGTATTCATCGATTACCGTCTGAATAAGTGCTTCAATGCGAAGGACGGAATTTTCCCACCACATTTGGAGGTTTGACCCGGAGCGATAAGCTTCACTCCGGGGGCTCAGATCGCCTTCCTGCAGTCATTACGACGAGGAAGTAATTCGAGGGAAGAATAGTAGAGAGAAGGAAGTAATTTCCCTCGTCGAACATTTCAGAGGAGATTTCTCATCAGGAGAGCTATTATGAGAGATTTGGAGGATGACTGTTCTATAATTGATGCTTGAGAAACACACGACGGCGAAACACAAGGGCAGACACGGGGAACGTGTAACAAGAAATGACAAGAGGAATGCAATAGACATACAAAGCAAATATCACAGCGCCCTCCAGCAAAACCTGAGATATCCCAACTCCTCATCAACCATACCTTTCGTCTTTAAGATTTCCTGTTTGTGCGAGAGCATCGCCATAGGTGTACTAAGGCACATCTTTCCAACTCTATATGACGTGACTCAACCATGTGCCTGAAATGGTGATCTGCTGACTTGCACAAGATTTCTGTTGACCCAAACAACTGTATAGTGATGCTTTTTGTCTCTCCCAATTAAAAGATGGTTTGCCTACACCGTAGGAGAATAAAGAAGGACATTACAGTGCTGTACAGTATGTTTAGAACTGTCAGTACAAAAAGAAGGCAGATAGGTATTCCTGCTGGTAAAGGAGGACTAACAATTCCCTCAACTCGCTTTTGTGAGTGATTTCGTAGTCACCCAGACACAACGACCAGAAGAGGCCGTGGAGAGGATAGCGTAGGCACCTGTAAAAACCGATGCTCAATATAATTGTTAAACTTAGGTAACCCCATTTTCTTCAACAACAACAATAACAAATACTCTGATGATGATGCTCCAATCTCCTTCTTGTGCTACGGTTTCTTTCATCATACCTCCAGCGTTCGATCGATGGATACATGTTTAAAGAAAAACTCCGCAAATGATCCGTCTATTCCATTGCACTAAAAGCGTACTGGTCAGCGACCCCTTGGGTACGTGAACAAGTAAGATAAAAGGAAAGGTAACGAAAGGGTGCAATGTCGCACGCACGTGCAGAAACAGAGGAACGAAACCGGACGGGTTTCAGCTTTCTTCACCGGGGTCCTCAAGCTCTAGAGCTTCGCAACACTTCTGTTTCGAGCGAGATGAGTTTGTTTTCCTGAACTATACCGTATAAATATTGCAAGGAACATAGGGACAGAGCAAAGGTCACGGTTTGAACACGAACGCTTCGGAAACTTGTTTCCAAGTGAAAGGAAAAGTTAGGCTCCCCAGCGTTATTGAAGCAAATACGGTTCGCACGAATATCTCGCTCCAAAGAGCACTCCTGCAACGCTTTTCCCTCGAAATCGACGTATTTCCGGAGCTGTACGTTGTGATAGCCGGCGGGGGGCCCGCATCCACGGGGCTGAGCACCAGGTATACCGGAGAGGATTCACCCAATGGAGGCAAGGTGAAACGAAACGCCCCTGTGTCGTCACAATGTCGTCACACTGACGTCGTGTACGCATGACGTAGCAATCCGCCATTTTCACGCGATCGCTGTGCGCATGCGCATCCCGCGTCTTCTGCTCTTCTTGTTCAAAACAATGGAACCATAGCTGAAACCATAGCTGAAAACAGCCGCAGCCATTACTACGTTAACGCTGCTATATACACCATTTTCCCGTTCTTGAATTGCTTCCGTCAATGAGTGAGGCTACGCTTCTCGGCACCAGAAATGTATGAAAGGACTCAGGAACGACAACGATTAGCTTTAGTGCTGGCTGACTGCACTGCACTCAACAAGCGGAAGAAGCTTCTTCCTCTTTTTCAAAACAGTTGTGCACAGCTTATTGGTCTGGCATGTAATGACACGGACACGGTTTGCTCCAGGGTCATGTTGCATGCATCAAACGACACTTACAAATTGTACAGGGAGAAGCAGCAGGAATAGGCCTCGAAGCCTAAGATGGATACTCAAAAAGTGAATGCACGAAGTATGCTGGAAGGAAAGACACAGATACCGCAGCGCTCCTCACGTGCATTTGTTTTCAGCCAGTAGCAGACGACATTCGAGAGGGCGCCATATCTCAGGAAGATGGTCCATTGGGTTGGTAGACTAGTCGTGCATACATCTCTTCGCGCGGGAATTTCAAACCATGCGAATTCCAATGACATATAAAGCCAATACTAAATTACATATCGACGAATAACAACAATACATGAATCAAGGAAAAGTGACATGGGACGGTTCCCCGCAGGGCCCTACGCCACTAAAAAGAGATTAATATGAAAGGATGAATTAAGTCGACGAAAAAGTGGAGCAAAGATACGATTAATTAGAGAATGCCTGTGGAAACCTGGAAGCCCGTGGAAACTGTTTCTTTTTTTCTTAATAAACATATCCCCCCCCCCCCCCCCCCCCTCGTGGAAACTGAGAAGATAGACTAATTTACGCTCGGAAAGCGAACCGGCTCCCTGTAAACGTGTGCTTAGGTTACGATTTTCTGGAAACTGCAATTCATCAAACCCTAGAAACAAACAAACAAGAAGGAATGGATGTAATATAAAATGAAAGATATGATAGACAAACGAGATGAAAGAAGAACAGAAAGACGAATTTCGAAAGAATGAGGAATAGCGAGAGATTGGAACACACTTAAAAAAAAAAGTGCACTTTGCCCTTCAGTATAATTCACTGACCTCTTATCACACGGAGAGCTCTTTGTAGTTTCTATTTTCGATGCATAGCCTCAGTGTATTCCGCCAGTGCATTAAACGGGTTATATTGAGTTACCTCAAGGGTCTTGGAGCGACGCCTTTTCAATGCGATAGCGACCACCAGGCGTGCTTCGCTGCCGCGATATTGTTCTTTCACTAAACGAGCGTGTTCTCCCGTATCGCTGACCAAAATCAAAACCAAACGTTAGAAACTCAGAAATGTTCGCATGCGCGCATGTTTTCTCCTTACATGAATAGAGTCTACTTTCCTGAGTCACGACACATAGACTTTTTCCGCAACTTCATGGACATTGCTTCCCTGCGCATCAGTGCCGGGCTCTTCGCTCCCTTTTTGCTTTCGTGCAAGCTACTGGTCTCCTCGAACAGCTTTAAACAGAACTCAGACCTGTCGTCGCCCCCGCGCGCACCATTAATTCATCCTCTAATAGTAACCTCTGTGAAGTGGGGTAGGGTCCTTTGGCTACCAAGGGGAAAATTTCCCGTGTCATCATCACTTCTCCTTCATTTATTGTTGCTGTTGTTGTGCAGCGTGATGCCAGTTAGTTATTCATGATACCTCTACATGCGTAGTCAGAGGGCACTGTGAATCGAATTTGCTGAGTTCGTCTAATTAACATTTTTTTATAGTTTTCCAGCTCTGTGAGGTACCACTAAGACAGAATCGCATCGCAGGACACAAGAAGCAAGTCTCGCTCGTCTGGACGCCCGGCCATTTGACCTTGTAGAGCCTCTGGGCCGTCAGCCATTCAATCATCAAGCCGCCGCATTGAAAGCGCTCCTACGTTTCCTTGAAGAGACGCATCTGATTGAAATTTTGTGACACTTTCTGGTCCCTCGTTTGTGATAAGTCTTCCCACTAGTTTGGGATGTTTGTCTCCCGCCCCCCAACCGCTGGGGTTTCTCCCTTTTTTTATTTATTTCAACTATAACTGCAGCTAAGTGGTTTGCGGTAGCCAGTCTGACTTTGTCGTGACTTCATTTTTCCAATTTTTTCGCAATTTCCCCCAATTTTTTCCCCTTTTTCTATCACATTACACCACATCACGTAATGAATACCACGCTCGAAATATCGCGGGCAAACGACCTGAGATCCTTGCTTCAATGTGTCAGCTAATCCACCTTTAAAATCGTTATCAATTCCCTGCGTCCAATGGCACAGACACGGAGGGGCGCCGCATTGCGGTTAGGCGGTTCCAAAAATTCCACGCAGTTTTCACGGCTACCGAGAAAGACAGAGAGATAGAAAGAACGCTACGTGAAAGGAAACTGCAGAATCTCTCTTTTTGTAATACGTTCCCTCGGCGCACGCTAGGTGAAGTAGCTCATTTGAGAACTCCACGGGTAACGAATTCTTCAGTCAGACGCACACACACACGTACCAGTGCCTTTGTGCAATGCGCGTTTACATAAGATACAGACAGCTCGTCTCCTGTCCACTACATCATCACTACTTATTTGTTGTTGTCTTCTGCCTGCTTCATGAGGAGTGCTTTTACGGTCGCAACCATGTTTGCGTGCCGGCGCCTTGACGAAGGGGCAAAATGTATACAGGAGATGCAGCATTAAGGAAAGGCCGACTGTGCACATGGTGTTTAACTTCATCTCTCTAGAGAAAAAAAAAAGTGTCACGCTGTCGTAGAAAGGCACTTGGGTTTCACGTCGAAGCTAAAAGCATTTGGGTTGCTTCAATCGCATGGCGATGACGAGGGAAGCTGGCAGATTACTATAAAAGGTCCGAGTGAGTCGGGCTCAGATTTTCCGGCCTCACTCACTAAGCAAACTTTCTTCCTCAAGCGCCTCAAAGCCCATAAGAGGAATACGTACTCTGGATGAAAGCCAAGCTGCGTCATGTGTCATACGCGACAGAGAATAAGCGGGGATATGGATATGCCCGGTGCCCAGAACGTGTACCTGCTCTCAGATGGCTGTAATGATTATAATGCGCATATTGGTTGTGAACGTTCTCTGCATCTTCTCGCAGTTTTTTATATTTTTTTACAAGTTTACGCAAGTACAAGTACAACAATCAAAAATACCAAGATGAAGCCCAGCCCTGCAGCAGCCCTTTCTTCTCTTCTTTGCGCAGTTAAATTCGTTTTTTCCACCGATTTCATACAAAGTAGTGGTGGCTTCAACAGCTTGCAGTTGTTGGCCTTATAATTGCCTGCCAGATTGAATAAACTATTATATAGCATACGGAGCAAAGAAGGCGAACAAAACGCAAAAGAGCCTGCAAAAAATATCTCGCAGAGAGTATCCACGCCACCGTAACATCTACCTGCAAAAACGATATCGGTGCTGCTATCATATATTTTTCATTAAAAAAACTATCTTTCTCGAATAAATTCAATACGTCCCGTATATTCATTTACGCTACTATTCTAACTAGTCTCGCAAACCGATTTATGCTTTATCAAGATCAATCCCTCCAACCGCGAGAGGGGGCTTCTTTATGTGCAGCCGGACTAGGAAGAGGAATAGCTCCGAAACCCGAGATAAGAGAGACGGCAGCCGGCAGAGGAGGAAGACTTATCGACATTCATATATAAGGCACCACTCTCGCAGAGCCAATAACCAGCGTGCCTCCGTCCAGCTATCCACCCTGGACATCTCGAAACATTCCATTCTGCGCAATTTTTCTTCTTATGCACTAACGACATGGCTGAGGTCACGGCGCACAGCAGACCTGAATATCTCCATTTCGAGTGCTCGCAGAAGAAGCTTTATTGCCGCCAATAAACGCGAGAAATATTTGTTATGCCCTTTTTACGAGGGCGTTCCGTTTTCTCATCTACGGCGTCGCTCGTCTGTTTAGGTTAGGTACATGTTCCGTGATAGTATGAAGAGGCTGTAAAGCACACTCTGTATCCACACGAGCGACATCCTCACCGGAATATTCCAATGGAAGAAAAAAAAACGTGTTATATTGCGCGTTTGCACATTGCAAGAATATTGAGAGTGGCGAACCACTCACTTATCAGACGACACGACGTCGTCTGCGTTTTATTTCTGTCGTCTGCTTAGGAATATCTTGTGGCAGCGCCGCGGGACATTCCCCCACGGTTAGCTCGTGCACAAAGAGACATGACGTATGAGCTCTCTGCGCTTACGTAGCAGCAGAAGGTTATGAGATTTTTCGCATCTTCCGCTGGAGTATTCTGGGGTACGTCGCTCCTGTGAATACACGGACATGGTAATGTTCTCCACAGCTAAAGGTACTGCTACGAGGGCGGGGAGAACACAATAAACTTGTTTCTGCGGGCCAGGTGGCGCGAGTGAGCAGCAACATCAGCGCCCCAAAATATGCAACACGCGGGAGTTTAGCAGACGACGCGTCACTGTGAAATACATGGTCTCGAGTTGTTCGCACTGGGCAAGATGCACCCCTTTTTCTGTTGGTTTCCTACAGGTTCTTTTTTTTTTTAGCTTTCCTTGGCGCCATACCGCTTGAAACACCACGCATGACCAGCTGATGAAATTCCCTACTGTTTGGATCCGTGAGCGCTTCGGCTCGAAATGGCGCTCTGCAAACTTCGCTGCAATAGTACCATGCGGACGAGGGGCAAGATACGGGACTTAACTTTGGTACAATGGGAAATAGTTTATGCACATTGCAACAGAAGACATGTAGATTAAAAGTAGACTAAACAAAACAATAATGCAAGGCAACTGTCCTGAGCCTGGAAGACACAAACTGACAAATACACAACACAAGCGTCAAGGTGCCTCAGAACATGAACGATGACAACCCGAACTATGTGAGCACGTGCGGACAACAGGACACAATGATGATCTGGATTGCCCGAACAACCTGGCGAGTGAAGGACATTGGGGAGTGCGAAAGCGTCAGGAATCGTGGTGTATCAATGAAGACAAAAGAACGTATGAACAATAAATATCCTGGGCCACTTCCGTATTACTACACCCCGTTTAATAAATAACGAACGGCTGATTGCCGGCCTTTCTGATGATGGGTCCCGTATGGGTCCTGAAACGTCATGGTTTCATTGTTTTCAAGCTGTTTTCAGTAGTTGTGTTGCCGGTATGCCCCTTGTTTTCGTAATGAAGAATGAAAGGTGAAAGAGCACGAAAGAACTCGACGAATGTCGTATTTCTAACAAAATAATATACTAGGTATCCACTTTTGAGGAAAGAGTACTCTTCCAAGCCAAGTAGGTATGGTGCACGTGGCATATGGTGTGGTAGAGTGCAGCGTTCGAGGAGACGGCGCAATTCCTTCCAAATAATTACAGTAACACCAAAATGGTACACACTTTCTCTATTTTGATTCACAATTTCTTTCGTCTTTGCGTGTGTGAGGAGTGCCACAAGAAAACTAATAAAGAAAAAGTGCATGAAGAAGTTTCGAGAAATGTTCCATTGTTATTCTACTAGACAAGTAAAAAAAGAAAAAACCGACAGAAATATCAGTTCGGATTGCTGAAAGCGCTTCCGAGACCTTCCTCATTGCGTCTACAATATCATCTCTTCTGAGCATCCATTCTGCTACACGAGGATCACTCAACAGACGCGCGGTACACACGACTTCATTATAGATAAATGCAAAGTAAGCCCTCACACAAAAGAATCTACCAAGGGTCCCGAGATACTAATAAAAGAACAGAAAACGAACATATTCCATGCGCGGAGACAGCGCCAACCTCAAAATAGATACAGAAAATATTGACGCATCCAGCTTCGCACACATGGGTTCGTGATGGATTGGAACAACTTGATCCGTCCTGATTCCCGAAGCTGGCTGAAATAATGAACCGTCGCTAGAGAGAAACTCCTGTAGATGCCAAAAGCGTCAGGGGGAGTTTCCATGCGACAAGGGTTGATAACAGCTGATTGACGGAGTAGCAAGTCTTCGGATGCGGCTCCTTTGCCCGACTTCCAAGTATAATGGCACTATAGAAGGAGAGGATTGACGTAAAAATATTGCTCTGTGGCGCGCAATAACAACGTCATAAATAAGATCAAGACGAGATTTGACACCGCCGGCAATGCAGGCACACACACACACATACACGTAGGATGATGATGTAATAGGCCATACACCAGCGCTATGGAGGTTTTTGTGGAAGGGGTGAAAGAGGGATGACTGTAAAAAAGTGTCATGGAAGAGCTCGTCTAGTAGACCGGTGCAGGACAGGAACTTCGTAAGAATCAGGAGACCCTACATCTGTCGTATGGAAGTCGAGGCAATATAGGCAGATATGTATATGATAAACACCACCTAGGGGTGATTTACAATATGCTGATCTTCAGAGGTCCTCGGTCTAGCCATAGTTGAAAAGATGATGATAATAAGATAATAATTGGAAGTAGGTTTACACGCAGGTCGAGATCGCCTGTATTTTTTGTGGCGACGTGGTTCGTGTGCCACAGGGAGAAACTATTGCAACGGAAGGACAAGTTACCAAGCGGAAGTCGTCCACAGAGGCATAAAATACGTGCTGCGAAAACAAGGGAAAGGAACATATACGTACTTTTTATACATTACGTATTACTGCGATAGCTGTATTAGGGATGTTTAGCAGCGTTGACGTTGATTAGGGCTTCGCACATTGGTGACGAAAAGGAGTGTTTTTTTAATGCCTACGTGAGCACCTTTTGCTTGGCAACTTCCTTTTTTTTTTTCATTGCTAGATGCAATCGAAAAAAAATATTATAGCGATCTAGTGCAGCACGCCGAGCTGCCCTTCTTAAGGTAATAATAATTCGTGGCTTTATGACACGATAGAGCTCTGATCGTGTTCCCAATTTAACCCAACTACAGATATGCCGTGTTAATAATGCCCTTCATTCACATCAAGAAACCTCTCATAATGTCTTTTTGTGTGTGTGTGTGTGTGTGTGCGCGCGCAGAAATCGGTTTAACTGAACATGACTCATGTTGACTATGAGCGAGCATCCTTCATTGCTTCACTTTCGACGCCTCGGGTTCGGTGAGTGTACGTTGAACGACCATTTTGTCAAACATAATGGACCTCTTAATGCGTCAGCTTGTCAATATAATGGTTCTCTATAACGGGCAGGGATGCTTTGTGACGCTGCCCGCTTGTAATGGTTTGAAAATAAGTACGCAAACCACACCATTCTACTGTGTCAGCGGAGCGATCTGGCAGAGAGAGAGAAAGAAAATGAGAGAGATTCTGACAATCATAAGTCGTCAGCTTTGAAGTGTAGGAAGAAGAAATTAACGAAACTTGTGTGCACACGTCAGGCACGTGTGCTGGGATAGGCACACATCTTTTAATAATAATAATAATAATAATAATAATAATAATAATAATAATAATAATAATAATAATAATAATAATAATAATTATAATTATAATAATAATAATAATAATAATAATAATAATAATAATAATAATAATAATAATAATAATAATAATAATACCCACTCTATTTACAATTGCAAACTACTGCAGGCCCGTCTAAGCCGAAAGGCTTGTGACACTGGGTCTGAGGCAGTCTAGTGACATTCACAGAATAATTCATGGGAAGTTAAAACAGGCAGTAAATAAAGCAATTCTCTTCATACAGTACTGGCAATAATACAGCTTACGTAATTGTTTTTTCAGCCTGAACCTTGAATCGATTAGCAAAAATACGGGAGTGAGTTCGTTAAACAAACGTGGAACATAACACGTTCTTCGGCAAAATCCGTATTTCGTAAAGGAAAAAGGTACAGTAAATTTAAAAGGTTGATTTCGTGTAGGGCGGGTAACCTCCGCTGAGAATTTGAAACGTGACAGCCAAAAGTGCTTAAGGACAGTGCAATATTTAAAAACGTTAGCAAAACAAGGGAACTGAAGATCACGAAACCTCGTAATAATAATAATAATAATAATAATAATAATAATAATAATAATAATAATAATAATAATAATAATAATAATAATAATAATAATATTTATTTATTTGTTTGATCACACGAGTGATTGGAAGCAGATACAAAAAGTCACTTTTCCTGACTTGACGAGGCATCTGCTCCCACACAGAAGCAGCACAAACAAACTTGTGTCAAGATAACAACAAAATTATTTTTAAGGATACATACCATATCGGCATGGCAATAGAAAACAATTTATTTTAATTGGAGAAGCATTCTCTAACCAATCTTTTGGAGGACTTCAGTAGATCTATATCAACATTATTGAACAAAGCAGGGAGTGTATATTGTAGACTCTGTTCACCATATGTATTGTTCTACGTTTTTGGGATAATCCAGGTTAGCGGGTGGCGATGAAAATATGTGTAAGCAGATTGCGATATATTTCGTCACCTTGATCAGTTGTTTCGCACATGGTACACGAAAATATTGTTGGTAAAACCTCAATCTGTTTTGAGAGGAGAAGGCCTTATATATACGAGAGATATATAGAGAGTTTTTCCGTGTCGTTGCCTGTAAAGCGTGCTTTCACCGCACTAGCGCACTGTATGCAGGCGAAGCGACCATGCTAATGCAACGGAATGTGATGGCAGAGAAGCGGGTCGTTCAAAGGTGCTTAGATCCCAAATCCAAATGCCACGGACGATGTAGCTGTAAACACGGCATTAGTCAAAGCTACATCTAACTCGGATTTCAGTGAATGCTACGATGAGGCCCGTCGCCTTCTGCAATCGGAGTCCGCAGGACTGGACAACGGGTGTTTCAGTGTGCACAAAGTACCGTGGTGGTGGCACCTCCAAGTCAGGCATCGTGCATTCCTCGTCCTTGCCGAATACCTCCTGGCACCTCCAAGCGAACCTAAGGTTCGGCGCATAGCAGCATCACAGCGGTATAGATTACGTTCCAGTGACGCATTACCAGCAATACATCACATACTGATAATGATCGAGTACGGCTAACGCGTTACATTTGTGAAGGAGTAATGTAATGCCATTACATTTTGGCCGGTAATGCGTAATGACATTACTCATTACTTGGGTTGCAAATTCATGCATTGTCCAAAGCCGGCAGTTACGAATTATGCTTGGTACAGGCAAGTTCCCCGAGCTGTATTTCCCCAGCAGTCACCTTTGCCACCGACCAGGTCATCAAAAGGGATGACGGTGTCCAAGTGGAATCTTTGAACAAAAACTCCTGGTACGCTGAAATGAATCTTATTTATGGTTGCTCATTTAGATTATGCATACTGCTCTCACCCCCCAACGAAGTAATTAATGTGTAGAGTTTCTGGAGAAACTACTGTAATAATTACTATAATTGGTAATGTTGTAATGAAGTAAAAGACTCATAACCTCGTGACAGTACGCAATTAAAATGCCACACAGGACTGTGTTAGAGACCTCCGGGAAAACGTTATTCCAAAGTACGAGGGGTGTTCAAGTCAAACCGGGACTTTCTGTCTCCTGAGTGTACAAATGGCTCGCGCTACTTCTTTTTCGTCATTTTCACACGCGACAGGCCCCGCGTTTACCACGTGGTGGTCCAAAGTTTGTGCAAAACAGAAGACACGTGCTGGACAAGATAGCCGACAACGAGGTGAGCGCGCACATCGAACAGGGAATTGTCATGAAGTTTCTCGTGAATGAAGGCCTAAAGTCATCTGAAATTCACAGAAGACTTCAGGCTCAGTATGGCCACGATACACTTAGTCGCAGCAAAGCGTTTGAGTGGTGCAAACGGTTCCGAGACGGCCGTACATCAGTGCAGGACGATCCCGGCCGGGGCGGCTCAAAGCCCAGTGTCAGAGTTCCTGAGAACATCCATCTTGTGGAGCGCCTGGTCCTCAGGGACCGACGGATAACATGTCTCGAACTGGCTCGAAAGACGGACCTTACTGTGGGAACGTAGAGCACTATCATTCATGAACACCTCCAGTTTCGGAAAGTTAGTGCCCGTTGGGTCCCGAGGCAGCTCTCCGTGTTTGACCGGCAGAGAAGACTGGAAATCTCCCAAGAGCTAAGGTACCGTTTCGACACTGAAGGACAGCCGTTCCATGATCGGATCATCACGTGCGATGAAAGGTGGGTGCACCATTTCGCTCATGAGTCTAAACGCGCATCAAAACAGTGGAAGCATCCGGGCTCGTCAGCTCCCAAGAAGTTCCGAAGCACCCCGTCTGCGGGTAAGTCATGGCCTCGGTTTTCTGGGACAAGGCTGGCGTTGTTCATGTTGATTTTCTGCCCAGTTGTACCACCATCAATAGTGCATATTACTGCCAGGTTCTCGGGGATGTGCATACCGCGCTGAAGCAAAAGCGGACGGGCCTCATCACCAAAGGAGTCCTCCTCCTACAGGACAACGCACGCCCGCATACCGCGCATCTCATGACACGCACCTCACAGGAACTTGGCTGGGAGTTGCTACCACATCCCCCTTATAGTCGAGACCTCGCCCCCAGCGATTTCCATCCCTTCGGGCCACTGAAGGCGTTCCTTGGGGCTGAGGGCCGCCACTTCAGCTACGACGACGAGGTCAAGAATGCGGTCCGGTCATGGCTGCTACGCGCCGGTAAGGATTTCTACGCTGCTGGCATCCAAGCCGTCGTGAAACGCTGGGACAAGTGCATTAGTGCAGCTGGAGATTACGTTGAAAAATAAAACTAGTTTCTCGCCTCTAAGTTCATTTTACTTTTGCGAAAAATGAAAAGTCCCGGTTTGACTTGAACACCCCTCGTATAATGTCATTACTTCATGAAAGTAATGACGTTAGTAATGCATTACTAAGCGTGAAACGGCAATGAGTAACGGTAATGCGTTACAAAATAAAAGTAATTTCCCCAACTCTGGTCAGCGGTCACACACTGTAGTCACCCGCACGCCCTTTCCCCATTTCAGTCTTTCATTTTCTTTCGTGTCGGTTCATCATATAATCACTAGTGGTTGGTGGCGTTGGTGGCCCTCCAAACCCTATTGGTCATTACGAAGTTAACTGTAACCGTTCCGCAGTAGATGGCTCCACATCCGTGGAAACCACAAGCTCCATATTATGTTTCCTTGCAACGCAGCCAGCTGTCTTTCCAGTCTTTTCTCGCTATCGGCAGTACGGCGCTCACGCTTCTGGCGCGTTTACACGAAGGCGACAAAGGTCGACCTAGCCAGATAGGTCGACCTCCCTTCTTCACGTAAACCGGCCTACGTCGACTGAAAAGGGAGGTCAACGCAGAGGAGGGAGGTCGCTAGGAGGGGGTAGTTCAGTCGACAATGGTCGACTCCCCTTTGCCATGTAAACCGGTTCAGTGGACCTGGCGATCGGTGTCCGTTCGTCATCAGCGAGCCCTTCCCATATTGCCCGCGAAATTCCGGGTTCTCGGAGGAAAGCAAGCATGGCGACGGAAGCAAGCGATGCTCCCGCTACCTTTTCGAACCCACCGCGATGCGTACGAACCGACGAAAGCACTAAATTAATGTTGTTCGTTATTCGGGAATTAGACATCGCATCGCATGCTGGATTCGAAGCGGCAGCGGAACCAAGCTATGTTTCAGACTGTGGAACGAAAAATGGCAGAGGAGATTCCGCGAAAAGTCTGTAAAATGCGTTATAGGACACTTCGTAAATAAATATACTGCGAAAATAAAATATATTTACTCCCGAGATAACATTTTAACGTCGTGGCGGCGCTGCTGCTGGCGAGTAAGGTCGACTGAACTTCGGGAGCGCTAAGGCGCCTTATCTAGTTACCATGTAAACCGTGGACGGTCGACGCTCCCGATCAGTCGACTGGGGACTTCATTCGACGTTCGCGCCCATGTAAACGCAGCTTCTGACACCTAACGCCGTCTAATCACAATTATGGAAATCGTGCTGCGGAACAACATCCCGCGTGTTTATCCGCGATCTTCGCGTCCACGCGTTACACATTCAGGACACCAACTCAAGCATTCGGCGAATTGGGCCGCGCATGCTAATCACAGAACAAGATCCGAAACAGCAATCAAGCGAACGAAATAGCACCGGTCAGTCAACGGGCTCGCAATCCCATCGTTCGTGTTCTCCTATTGTGCTCTGTCTGGCTTATTGGACACGGACTCATGGCATGGCATGTCAGGGCGGGAGAACACGCGAAACGACAACGCGGATGTCTGCGTGCGGGGGTTGAGGGAAACAAACACGCTCAAGATTACTTCGGGTCCTTTTGGCTTTCTTCTTCGGGTTCTTGGCTTTCGTTTCTAGCCCCGTCGTATACAAGTGTTACAAAATCAATTAGGCTAATTGAAGCATAGAGGGCGAATCCGTCATTGCTCTGGTCAAAATACTGAGGCGCAGCGCTGTCTCTTACGTTTCGGAACGTTTAAATTACGTTCCTACGTCTGACGTGGTCACATGCGGTTACGGCACATCGGAGTGGCTTTTCAATGAACTACACTGTAAGAAAAGAGAGAGAGAGAAAGAGAGGGAGAGAGAGAGAGAGAGCGTAAGTTTAGTCCTTTTGGAGACTAAATGCATTGCCGCAAAAATTAGTCTCTTTCGGGACTAATTGCACTACAGTTTATGCGAAGTTTAGGGACTATTTGCAATGTTGGAGAGTCAATTTCACGGTCAGGGGAATAGAATGGGCAGTAATTGAAATTCAGGTGACTAGAAGTCCTAATTACTGCCCAGTTTACTCCTTTTCATTCTTAAACGTACAGTGCCCCAGGTATTTTACGTATGAGAAAGAACTTCTCCTCACCCGTGCGAGAAGATGTAGAGCGTGTTGGTTACGTAACATGGTAACAAACACGTCCTCTCTCCGTCCTTGTTTCTCCGCGTTTGTTACCATGTTCTCCTCACCCATACGTTTGCAAGGCAGCCCGGCAGGTCAAGGGCACAAGGCAAAGATGAGGACATGTAAATCTCACGCTCGTTAAAAAAGAAAAAAGAAAGAGAATAAAGAAAAATGAAAAAAAAAAACTACACTGTAAAAGAAAAAAAAAAGAGTATGAAAAGTTTTAAAGTATCATTACATAATATTTGCAGTCTAAGGGACCACAAGCTGTAATTTCTCCACAGTTTCCTTGTTTTCCTCTTAGAGTGCAAGAAGCTCGCAATTAAAGGAGACGAAGAGAAGCCACCTAAACGGAAGACTAAGCTTTCTCTCTCTTCTGACTGATTCTCTCCTTTCGGCAAATGTTTCGTACATTCAGAACAATCTGTTGCTCTGCAAGGCAATGGAGCGTAAGCATCAAACGGCGCCCAGAGTTTGTGTGGAACTATTCTCGATAGCGAAAGGGTAAGGGAGGTCGAACACGCCGACGCGCGCGGCCTCCTCTTTTGTGCAGCGACTAGCGCTATTTTGAGGAAGGAGAAGACAGTCAAGAAACCTGATGTTGACAGCTCCGAGCGTGATGCCAAGTGGGACTCTCCTGGGTACTACACGAGCACGGCCTACACACTCGTACAGCTGCACATCGTATTGTGACGACAACAATGACTCACGTCACGGGGATTCTCATTCTGTCATCAAACCATTGCCATTATGACGCCGTGCTGCTCGTAACATTTTGGTGAAGGTGCTAGGTCGGCCTTTAGACGCCTGAGAGAGCCTCAGAACTTGTACCAAACCGACCCCCCGAATGTTTTTCCTCGCTGCACTACCTCTTCTTGTTCTACCCCCTGACCTATAGTCGTAGTTCGCTAAATACTCCATGGCTTACCATTCCCGGAGGAATGGACTAAATGTTACGAGCAGCACAGTGTCATGACGGCAATGGTATGATGGCAGAATGAGAATGCGCGTGACATGAGTCGCCGTTGTCGTCACAGTATTATGTTAAATATCGATTTGTGACGAGGATGTCAGAAGAAGTAGGGTTATTACATGCTAACATGATAAAGGCCTAGCGCTCTGCTAAGTGTATCTATACCACGATACTGACACTCTAAGCTGTACACTCTTACGCTAGAAATTTACCACATAGGACGATGGGGGTCAACCACTACGTAGAATGGTACCATTATCACTCCTCACCAGA
Organism: Ornithodoros turicata; assembly: GCF_037126465.1. Classification (NCBI taxonomy): domain Eukaryota; kingdom Metazoa; phylum Arthropoda; class Arachnida; order Ixodida; family Argasidae; genus Ornithodoros; species Ornithodoros turicata. Next base: position 42,270,102 of record NC_088207.1, read on the forward strand.
GTTGTACACGTTACTCGAAAAAAGTATTTGATTACAGTTACTGTTACTGCTGCACGAAAAGCCATTCTTTACCGTTACAAATTACTTCATCAAAAATGTAATACGGTACGTATTAAAAATGTAACGCGTTACTTTTCCTGTTACTTTTAAATTGTGGGCCATAGCAAAGCCAACAAGCCTGCAGTGAATGCAACCATGCAGCTCTTGTTGCAAATTCTAATATGAGACACCAACATACATGATAAGTGAAATTCACAAATACATTTGAAAGCAACGTACAAAACACATACACGCGTTCATTACAGATTTATACACACATTTAAAACAACATCGAAACTTCGGCTTCGTTTTGTTGCTATTGTTATGTTCAGCCCCCCCCCCCCCCCCCCATTTTTTCAATACAGTCACCTATTTTACTGTTGCTCCAGTAGGTCGCGGTTGTAAGGGATTATCATATTACTGTGGTAATAACGCGTGTGTATAACACGTGTGGACTAGAGACGACCGTCACAGTGACCTCTGCGTCATTGCTTCAGTCGAACTGGTGGTGGAACAGAAGAACAAATTGGCTTGCTGAAAAGGGATGCCAATGTTAACAGAAGGTTAAAAAAGTAATCGATTACTCAGTAATTGATTTCCCAAAAATTGTAATCGGATTACTTGGAAAATTACTTGCTCAGGAGTGCGCCTTCCGTTTGCAACAGATCAGGGCGGAGAACGACGTCATTGGGGATGGTGCTTGGATAGGAGCGTTCATGCGGTGATATGACTGTGGGAAATAGTATTATACCTGGCTGATCCATGGGGATCAGCGATCCCCCTACCTGCAGTGTAGTGTTCTGGTACTAATCTTCGGGTATAACGTGCAAGGAAATTTCAAAGAAAAAAAAAAGCACAAAAGTCAACAAAGATTATACATTTCTGTGCATTCCTTGCTGTTTCCTGAAAGATCACAAGTCTCAATAAACAATATGAGAAAATAAAAATGGATAAACCACAATGTAAAGCTTGAATATGATGAACTATGGCCTGCAGTAATGTGCTCTATGTGACCAATTAAACAAAAAAGGTAAAAGGTAAAATGTAAAAATCAAAAATGAAAGCATGCGTGTCTTTCCGTCTGTTACTTTACTTCATCATGAAATACTTAAAAGCTTATAACACATTGTGATATAGAATGATTATTAATTGCCAATGGAGGAAACGATATAAAAGGGCACTGGCATTGGGATAACTGAAATTACTAGACCAAGTCATCGTGCTGCCTTTCGCAGTGTCATAATAATGTGCGCGTGTCTTTGCATTCTAAACATTTACCTGCATAACATTGAAGTACTAGTTCCTTGTCAACATTTCAAGTCTCTCAACAATAGATTTTCTTCTTCGGAATTGCTCTTTAAATGCAGAAAAATTATTTTTGGTACTTTACGACTTTTGCCTGGGTGTCCCTGTTGGGTACTCGAGTACTTGGTAATGCAAGTACTCCCCATCGCTGAGAGAAACCATGTTTTTCCTTTGCGATTTCGCTCAATCACCACATCTCGCCAAATTGAACTTCACGTGTCCACTTGCCATCGCCACAAGATGTTGTGAAGCTACTGTTAGCGTCTGAACGACCTTCCTTTGTTGTGGCTTATCACACGCGGTTTTCGAGTGAATGAAAGCAGACGAATGGCTTCCCTTTTGTGTTCCTTCGAGCAACACGAAGACGATTGCTTTTGTGCGAGACAAACTCAAAGGTGCACGATTCCATCGGAAGCATGATTTTGCTCCGAAGTGGCTATGAGAAAAATACAGAGAGAGAGAGAGAGAGAGAGAAAGAGAAAGGTAAACTAGCAAACATGAGGAAAGCTACTTCATCAAACACAAAAGCGTATCGAATCGAAGGGAAAATCATTAAACGTCGGTAGCTCAACTATAACAGGAACAACGCTATAGTGCTCGAAGCAGGTGGAAGGAAAAATTTCGTCGTCCCCTCGAACGGAGTGTAATAGGATTTCCGAGGTCTCTGCGCAGAACAAAGGGCTTTCAAACTAATCCTAGAATCCAACGGCCATTTTGCCATTATTCTTTAAAAAGGTAGTGCCCCTGCAGACGCGTGCCACAGCGGAAACAGCACTACATTTATCTGAAAGAAAACGATGGATTCGGCGGGAAAGCGGCGAAATATTGGCCGCGTCCAAACGTTTTGTTCACCTCTTGCCGGATACAGAATGTAGCAGGCACCGTACCGGTTGTTTTTCTTCTTTTTTTTACTTCCGTGCTATTGAATTCATAAGAGTATTATTTGGGCGGATTCCGGAATTCAACATATCCTGCGGTAGACGGGTATTCCACTGTCAATCTTCTACGCGCCAAGAAACACCAAGAGAGAAAGAGAGAGAGAGAGAGAGAAAAAAAAGAATACCGAACACACCGTCCACGCGACGTTTATTGGAGGGCGCATTCAATTTCACCAGGAATTCGCTACAGAAGGCTTCCGGCACATCAGTGCAGGAAAGTACTGCGCGCTGTAGGCTTATTTTGATGGCGTCACGACTCCTGGTGAGGCTACATAACCCTTGTTCTTTTGTGCATTGAATTAGGTTTAGCGTCTGCCAGAAGGAGCGGTTGCAGCATGCAGTGGAAGTATTGTACTGTAGTGTTTCAAGCTGTATAGGACGATATACTACCGTACACGCCGTACTGAGATAAACTGTGATGCACTGTACCGAGGGAATGTCGATAGCGTCGGAAGGGGGACCACCGTATCGAAAAATTTTCTTCATGCTTACGTCTCTCCACAGCGCTAGTGGGCGCTTTCAACTGCCGGGGAGCCAATGACATCTTACCCCAACTACATTTGAGTGATGCTGCAGGGGCAACGTCAAATGTCACTGACATTTCGACGGCAGTCGACTTCAACTGAGACCGGCGATCTCAGGAGAGCCAGTCTACTGGCAAGGCTCAGTCGGTAACCTGTTGGCTTGCCGAGCTAAAGATCGCGGGTTCAACCCCGGAGGAGGACGGTAGCAATGTAGGGAAGGTAAACATTGCTTCCAGCAGCATGTGTCGGAGATTTTTGGCGCACGTCAAAAGAACCCCAGTTGTGGAAATTATCCGCAGTCCTACCCTGCGACACGTGCAGAATGTCGCCACACTAGGCTGTCACACCTTACGTTTAACTTTACTCCAATTACCAAGTTGGCGGTGTTGGAGTCCAACAAGCCCTTTTGGACGCTTAGGAGAAAAACATTTCCTGAAAAGTGCGCCACTTACGACAGAACAAGCTGAGTTTTATCGCCTCTGCAACTATCGTGTCGTATATAGGATCTCCCGGTCGCAAAGCTCTAACGAACCGTTCGAACGACACGGTGGAAAGATCTGTGTGAGCGTGGAACCGCCGTTCAGTTGAAGGGCCTTTGGGAAGTTCAACAACCGTTGACTTGAACGACAGTTGAGCCTGTCCGTGAAAAAGGAATGGGACAAGGAAATGAAAGAAAGTTCCGGAACGTTTCATTTCACTGTCAATCGTATGACCCTCGTCCGCGGAATCGAATGTGATTAACATAAGCGAAAACTGTATGTGGATGAAAGTAAATATTCTTCTTATATTCGAACTCCAACGAGAACTTTTCGTTATTGGAGAGGCCGAGTTCTCGCGCAGGCAGGTTCTGTGGCGAAATCATCCTTCCCTTATTGTGAGGCGAGGAGCTGTGAGCATCGTTGGTTTCCCTCCATGAATTTCATTTCCACCACCACCTTCGTCATCTTTCTTCATCTTTCTTTCATATGTAAATACTTACCGGAATGAATGTACATAATACTGACTGTAGATATAACCTGTAAATATTGTAACTATTGTCACTGCCTCACGACAAGTTGACTCCGGGTTTTTAGGGTGCGTTGTGTGTTGTTGTGTGTAAATATTTTCTGAAACGAATGTACATAATATTGTCTCTAGTTGTAACTGCATGTTGTATGGTAGTGTTTCGGGTGTGTTATATGTTGCGTGTTGTTACCGTCAATAAATTTTCCTATTACAATATTGACACGACATCCTGCTATGTAAGGACGCTGCTATATGACAGAATCAATCACACAAGGGAAATGATGTACACGATAACGTGCTGCAGTATAAGCTATTGCCGCTATTTCAGATGCATATTCAGTTCGGAAATGCTATACCTTACAGCTTGGAGGATGGTAACCATGTTACAAGACCTATCAACACCACACCACACCACACCACAGCACACCTAACCCCCCCCCCCAAACCCAACCCAACCCAACCCAACAAAACGGTGGGAACAGATGACGTCATCCTGGAGCTTGGGCTGCGCTACAATTGCACTGTCTCATTATCAAAGCAGCTCATTCGGCACCGTACTTCTAAAATTGACGTAGCAGTTCCTGAACAATGTGTGATTGCATGAATGAGCCAGTTCACTACACTACGCGATTGGCTGCGCCATTATTACTATTATTATCATCATGATAATGATGATATAGAACAGAAAAAGAAGAAAGAAAGGCTGTGTGGGCTCTGTTTTCTTTTGCTCTGGGAAGCGCTACTCCCTTAACGCATTTTCTCCCATTTTCGTAAGGCGATACAACCCTGCACTCGCAGTTTACACACGCTGTTAAGGTATGAAGTGAAAAGAAAAGTTCAGGCAGCAGTCGAACCAACACGAGCAAGAAACTTCAACAGCATTTGCATGAGGCAGATGCAGTTGAACATCGCCTGCCCATCTACATATCAGATGTTACAGCGGTAGTTTTATAGCGCCAGCCACAGTGTAGGTTCGTCCGTGGTTTTACAGGGCCAACCAACACGCGACATCCTTTAATCACGTGACATGGCCACGTGACGGCCCTATAAGGCTACCGCATTTATAGGCACAGCGCTCAACGATGGAGCCAATTTTTTCTTCCGTAATGCACACCCAAAATGTAGGGGTGCGCGTAGAGGGCGCACAAGGTCACCATCTGGAACCTTCAACCGGAACGTCACGCACAAGCCGTTCTATGTCATCGTTGTTGTTACGGTTCGTCACAGCTAACCTTTCCTTGATCGGGGCACACACATATCGCGAAGACTCGCATCGGTTGAGACGGTGTATCAAGTCGTAACTCAACCGCATCCCAAAGCTGTCTGTACGGAGAACCGAGAACTACCAGCCCGCCCACGTCGTGAATGCTCTGAGCGAGGCAAGCCCATCATAGCGAACCCGGGAAGCGATGAAACATATGGTATTGTATTTTGTAGCTTTGTGATATTTTTGACGTCAACTCGGTCACACTATCATCAGTGAAGTGTTGGTCATGTTCGTGTAGAGGTAACGAGGAATTAGCAGAATGCCTATATCGTAGAGGCAGGCAGTAGCAGAATTCGTCGGATGACGCGTTGAAATTCTCCGCAATTAATTTTATTGTTTCACAATTCAATGCAGTTCTAAATCGCCACTTAAATATATTGATGATCATGTTGCAGAACTGGTAATGAAAGCTCAGGGGCGTATTCTGCGGTAAGAGAAAAGTGGGGGAGACGACATGAGTAGTCAAGGACAAGACCGTATGTATAGACAGGGTTAAGTCAGCCATTGTCAGCAAGGAGTACCACCAGCAGTGAGCGGATGGGCAATGACGTAAACTGATGAGAGTCGCTACAGAAAAGCCTCTCATTTATCAAAGGGGCTCTCGCGGGGATACCCAGGCATTGATTCCTACCGAGCTCATAGTATGTCAACGATCAAGTGAAGTTGATCTGTACAAGCGCGGGACAAACACAAAGTTGCAGAGTGATCCACTCGAGTCCGCAAGCTGACGCTATCAATAGTTGTAATCAGGTTTTGTTTTGTCAAGCCATGCGAGAAAAACAAAACCGAAAATGGAGCGAGAGAGAGAAAGAGAAAGAAGACAGCGGTTATGAGTGAGGGGCGGGATATGTTTATTAAGAAAAAAGAAAGGAAAGGTCAGCCAGACGGAGGTCAGCTTGCTATTCCAAAAAAAGAAAAATGGGGAAGAAAATAAAAGGGGAAGACAAAGAAGAAAACAAAAAGAAAATAAGAAAAGAGGATATGAGTGGTCTATGCAAGCGAACACTGGGAGGGGTTTATTTATTTATTTATTTATGTCATGTACCCTACAATTCCACGTGAGTGGCACTACGTAGGGGAGAGGAGAACATAACAGTACAGTGCAGTGCAGTGAACCACCAGAGCGGCGGTGAATGGCTCATCATCGCCCCATGCACATACATGTGTCTATTTCTGTTTCCCGACCGCTAACAAAAAAACAAAAAACAAAACAGAAAAAAAAAACAAGTATATACGTATCGCACTTGCTTCAACGTGTGAAAGTGGAACGACTATATCAAGTTACGTCCCTCATCTGAAACTCAGCATTCGTAGCACGTTTCGGCGGTTTGATGATGCATTTGTGCACAGGTGCTGTTTTCTCTTCTCCCTCTAGCGTCGTACTCGGGGTGGTTTTATGCTATTATGCAGACGGCCTCTATCAGAATGCGAACGAGAACCCCCATTCCCCACACTTCGCATAAACATGTGCGCGATGGAGTGCGCAACTTAGGGTATGCTTCCTTCATCATTGTTTTTAACTGGCTCTCTAGGGGTGCAGGTGTCTTCAAGGCAGTAACGTTTGCAGACATATTTTCTGAATACATTACAGGGCTTGTCATGCGTTGGTATGTGTGGTTAGTTCCATCGTGCACACATTGTATACTGCAGGCAAGAGTATCGAGGAAGCGAGAATTATTTCTGTGCGTGTCGTACTAGCTCGATTTATAAGCCCTTCAGCACACGTATGATGAGTCAGAGCCATGGCCAGTCCCATTGGTAGTAGTAAGCACGTGACCTCTACTGCGGGCTCCGCTGTACTGCTGCCATGAAACTGCTCCAGAGGGCGCTGACGTGGCGGCTGTTTTAGCCCGTTTAGATCGGGTTAGGTTTAGTCAGGTGATTATAGGTAGGTTAGTCTCAGGTTAGGTTCGTCTAGTGCCTTGGGAGGGGGAGTCAGGTGGAGGGGCGCATTCTAGGCAGTGCCAGCATTAGACTGTGGGGTACGTTATTTTTGTAATAAAAAAAATAATGTCGTAAATATTGATTGTTTCGGTTCATCGGCCACAAATATTTCATACGATATTCGTACAAGTGCCATTTTTTCTTTCCGCTTTGTTACTTCAGAAGAAAATGCATCGGTCATCCCTTCTTTCTCCATTTGTTTTCTTCTACTTTGTTTTTGTTTACTCTTGTTTTAATTTCCTTCCGTTTCTTTTCACTTGTTTCTATTTCTCCTTTATTGCCCCCCTCCTCGTCGTCGAACTTCAAGGTCAACTTTGCATTCCGTGTGCATTTGACTCCCATAATGTCATATTTAACGTGCGAACTGTTAAGATACACCCCTAAAGCCCCACTACTGAAAGAACACAGCGCTCCAATATTTCAGCTAACGTGCGGTTGCCCTCCTTAGGGACACTCGCCGCTCTCTTTTAACCGTCAGTAAGGCCCTGAGGGATATTGCTGGATTGCTGGAAAGACGCATTGCTTTGCCCGCTTCGTTACATCTCAAGAACATAATCTTCGGAGGCAGCTCATTAGGGGTAACGGATATAAATTTTCCAGATTGATTATACGCATGCTCTTTGTTCGCCTTTTGTGTATCGTGCCCGGGATAGGTATTTGAAATTGCTGTATCGTTCTTAGGCGGATATCTGTACCGCTGAGGGAGTACCTGAGCATCCTCTAACGAAAGGCTGTCTTCGATGACCTAGCATTGTGTTAGATAATCGTGTGTGTAGCTGTGCACTCTAAGGAATAAAGCAGTAATTTTAGTCATTGAAGCGCAGTGTCACAAAAATTAATGCATTTCAGGACTAAATGCGTGGGACTAAAGGAATATCACAGAGTGAGAACTCAATTTCTCGCTTTTATCCTGAGTCCTACGCACAGTATCCATGTCCGCGAACGAGAATACTTTGACTTTGAATTAAACAGTGATATGTCGAGTAGCAATGTACACATTTGGAATAAACCGTCATGGAATTAACCTTTAATAGACAAGCCTTCGTGTAGAAACTACACTTCATCAGGTCGATGTAATATAAAATCACGTGACATGCATAGGACCTAATTTGTCAAGAAAGAACTGTCAACCATTTCTTACTCTGTGGTCAGTAGATTGTTTAATTATAGTGCCTTGTTCCATTCATTTCCCGTAGAGTACATATTTACGTAGATAGCTGCATCCAGGGAAGTTGCTATGCAACGTATTGACAAGCGGCCGTTCAACCTCGCGAAGATCCTCGGACCGTGGTCGAACGCTGCCCACCAGATGCAAGGCCTTCGTCTTCTTGCGGGGTACTTATGCTCCACCGGTCTGGTAACGGTTCTCTGAAAGTGCTCTCCCATCATCATCCCCTCATCCATTCCCAGTGCGCCATAGGGCAGTGTACCGCCTCAGCGGAGGTGAAGCGCCCACCTCATCATCATCCTATGTATATATGTATGTATGTGTGTGTGTGTGTGTGTGAAGTTGCCGCGGTGAAACGCCCCATATCATCATCAATAATTAACTTGTTCTTATTGCATTCACAAAACGACGCGAAGTTTAGGGACTATTAGGGAAGTTCAGGGACGAAATTCGGGAGTAATTGTCGTTTAGGGAACTAGCTGTAATTACTCCCCAACTCACTCCTCTTTTTCTTAGTGTGGAGGTGGTTTGCAATGCGTCACTGGGAAGAAGCCGCGACAATTTTATAACAATATCTTATCTAATAACCTAATCAATGTTGGTCACCCCAGTCATTGTGGTGTGTATAAACTTTATCTTGGATAATCCTGGATGCCACTGTCCTTCTGCGGAAAACGGTATAGCCTGCAGAACTGGACGGCGCCTCAGGTTTGTGGATATGCGGGACAAGGTGTTGGCCTGATGAGCACGTCGGTGAATGCTCGGGATGTGTACAAGAGGAGGAGAAGGCCGATATCTCACAGAGTCATAGCGAGCAGGGATGGCTGGAAATGTTCATAACTGAAAGGAACAGTTGATTAAAGCAATACATATAGTGTAAAAGCTGACAGTATGAGCCATGTAGGCGATGAAGCTTATCAGCACGTGAACACATTCGTTAGGCAGACGACACCGTTAGTCGCTACACGAGCGAGAGATTACGCCTGTGTCCCGTTAACGAAAAAAGCGCCTCACGTGAAACGTGTCACGTGTTCGTGTTAGGGAGCGCCCCGCCCCTCGTTAGCTCGCGAGCGACGGAAGCGATTAAGCCGCATCGTTTTGTGCGACACTTTCTTTTCTGAGCACAGCATTGGATATCCGGGGAGAGAGATTACTATAGCGGGAAAGGATTCGGGAGAGAGATCGGAGAGAAAGAGATGGCGGAGGAGAGTAAGTAGGAGACTATGCACCAAGAATATATAGCGGAAAAACAAGAGCATTTAAAGGAGTACAGAGGGCCATCCAAAAAAATTCAGATTAAGACATCTGATGAAAGTGTGTATGTCATTATACCGAATAGCGCTAAAGGTTTTCATCTGTACAATTTGTTTCCCAGAAAAAAGCTCACATAAACATAGCTCCGCGCCTTCACCCTTAACTCGCCACTCCAGCTATAACGAGGATGAGGAGGTATGATGGCACGTCACCGATGACGGCATAAGGAGACTCGTTCTGGTTTGCCGGTCAGTGGGGTCAGCGCCTTGTCCCTTTGCCGCCGTAAACCTGTTTTGCCAGTTTTCCCGGAGAATTGGGGATAGAAGGAGCGGCCGAACCATTACCGAGCAAGGAGAAAGGCTTTATCAGAACCCCGAACAGCCGAGTAGCAGACGACAGCGAAGTAGCAGACAACATTTCTCTAGGCCAATCAGCGAGCGTTCTCCTTATAGCGTCAGCGCGAGGTTCCAGGCAGATCACAGGCTGGTACTGCTCTTCACCACCGTTGCGCACGGTCGCTTTTTGCGGCGTATTTTAAATTCAATTTCTGCGATAATTATGAATCTGTGGTGTAAATTACTTCGCATGGTGCATCTTACTGGCCTACTTAACAGTTTTATAGGAAGAGAACTGGGTGTTAAAAATGACTTCTGTGCTACTTTAAAGTAGCACAGAAGTCATTTTTACCTGCGTTTATCTTCACTTGGTTTGTATTTGTTAAACAGACAGACAGACACAAACTGTAACTTGATGGTAAGATATCATGAAAGTAACCAGTTCCTTTTAAGGTTACGTATGTAGTACCCTACTCAGTTACTTGTTTTGCCTGGTACTCAGTAACTTAACTTAAATACTGTGTCTGAGTATCTTGTACAATACCATTTAAAGTCATAGCTGTTTGGCGGCCTTTAAATCTCGAAGTAATATTGCTATTTGGCATGGACGATGCTTCGCTTCCAACCGTTTATCCATCAACACGACGCGTTATTTAAATATGATGGCTATGATAGTTCACATGACTTCAAAATCGGTGATGATAGATGAGGATTTGATGTTGATAACCTAGAACATTAGAATTAACCCCTCATAAACGAGGCGGCAATACAAATTTCTTGGAGGTACTTCCGAGTTTCATCGCCGTCCTTCCCGTGGATGCAGTGTAAATTTAAAATTGGAGGTCGATGTACTGAATAAACTAACTTAGTAACAACAACAACAACTTTATTTTGAGATGATGAACGGGGAGGTTCACAAATTTTCTTATAGCAGCAATAAACTAGGGCACCGTAGTCGCAGTCATCGTAGCCATTGTTAGCTTACCGAGCTAAACATACATTCATTTTATGCGCACTTCAAACGTAACGCAGGCCCTTCAATGAGATTGAAGCGCAGCCAGACAAAAGCGTGCACCTCGCCATCTGTAAATTCAATTTACACATGAAAGGCACGAGAAACTGCGGAAACAATGTACCCCGAACAATGTGCAAATAGCTCAGCCGATTCCTTCGACGGTATGCATTCAGCTCGCTGTTCATTTGTGTTTCGGAAGTCTGTTTTTTTTTTTTTTTTTCAAGAATAAACTAAAGGAGAATGTGCATGGTGCATGCAACACCTAATAGTCTGCAGCTAGAATAGTTCAGGTGGAGTATATTGCATGGCACGCAAACGACATAAATTGCGCACTGGCATAAGTAAAACAACCAGCTACGTCTTTAAACTTTAAAAAGCGCTAAAAGCCCTCAGTACTGGGGAGCTAAAAAGATTACACAACTGTGGGTCAGTGTTGTGTCGTCTTTTCAGCTCCCCGGCACTGGTTTTTTTTTTTTTTTTTTTGCGATTGTAAAGATTTTAACCCTTTTCAGCTACTGTCATAAGCAGCGTACTGTTACATGACCTCCTAGATGGCAAAAAGAAGAAAAACATGAAAAGCGAGAGGCGAAGAAATGCTTGTGCAGTTCGTTATTTTGCTTTGGCAGAAGAAAAATTAAATGGAGCGAGAGGCGCTCACCAAGAAGGCCGGTTAATCCAGTCTTCGTAACTCGAAGGGAAAAGAAAAATGAAAGACAAAAAGAAAAGAAAAGAAGAGAGAAAGAAAATAAATCAGTGGACACGGGTGATGGTGTGATGGTCACACTAAATCCACAAACTTGGTGCCCGCCATAGAGCGCACAAGAGGCCGGAGATTCTTCTTGGAGATGTTTGATTGAAGCCGGCCGGGCCCAGGCAGCCTGGAGATGATGTCGATTTCACCTCATTGCCGGAAAGATGGCGGGGAAAATCCATGGACAGACCACTGTGGCGTTGCGCATGATCATGGTCGTCTCGCTACGTAAAGCTACGCATCATCACTTCTTCTCTATTATCAATTATCATATTCGAATTATCAATTTGCTCTCTCACGATTGTCGTACCAGCGAGTCTATCTCGAGCGCTGTTGCAGCTGGCCATCACACTCAATTTTGTTCCGTTATCATTAGTTCTGTCTCGATTTGTACTCCACTCGTGGAACAAGAAACAACCGCTACCGTCTAAGAACGATGGGTTGGGGGTCATGTAAAGAAGTTTACGGATAGATGTTGGCCACAAAATATCAGGACCTGCTATCACTGTTAAAAAACTTCACCACACAACATCGTTCTAAGCCGCCTGTAGTTCAGAATAATAACGTTCCCTTTCCGGATTAGGTGAAGGTGAAGGCGAAGATAGATAGATAGATAGAGAGATAGGTAGATAGATAGAAGAAAAAATAAGGAGGTGAGTGAGCCACAACATAGTGAATGAAAATAGATGAAGTGAAACGGATTTCACTAAAATAGAATAGTTTGGCCTATTTTGAACATTTCGCGTCTTGCATAATGCGTCTAAAATAGGCGGATCCACCCGACCGCCGGAAGTCCCAGTCCCAGGAACCATCTGTTTTAACAGTGGTACTTCGCATTCATCGGCCGCTAGCTTTCAGCAAAAGAGCCAGCGGGTAATGTAGGTAAATTGGCTCACCGTTGAGTCAGGTGTTACCAAGGCAAAAACAGGGGGCGCTCAATAGTGGGATGCTTTTGACTTTCCCGGAATCACGGGTTAGTATCCTTCGACAGGAAAATCCTGATTGGTACATCTATACAACCGTGCAGGAACAATAACCTCCCAATGATCTTCCCGTAATATTTAATTCAAAACTACGCCGTGTCAGAAAGACATCGTAACAATTAACACACTGCATATTTCAAGCGCACTGGTGAAGTAATCTTCGCAAACTCAGCAGCTCTGAGCGGCACTCTGACGTTTCATCACACGAACTCTCGTCACACTGCCACCGCCTCCAAGACGAGGCATCACGCTTAGAATGGACTGGCAGAACATTTTTTACCGATGCTCATCCCAAAGGGACGTCTGCAGAAACGAGTCCGCTTCATAACACAAGGCGGACGAGCGAACATCACGCAAAGAAGGTTTGAATATGCGAATCTAAAGATCCATTAACACTAACGAGCCGCTTTTGCGGGTCAACGATTTTCAGCCGTAATGAGGCTCCCTGAACAAAAATTAACTCCCCTGAAGCCAGTCTTACACGTGTGCGAGGCCATCTAAATAGACTGGAATGGTAAAGCACTTTCGAGAGTCTGCAGAAAAAGTGAGAGAGTATATGATGATTCCTCCATATTTCTTTCTTTTACCATCATCATCGTCCTGGCTTTATTTCCCGAGAAAGCGTGATCACGAGCGACGCCACTGTGTTGCGGGGATTGTTTTTAGCCACCTGAAAGTTTTCTAATGTGCAGTGAACTGTCGGTACACGGCACTTCAGCATGCTTAAATGAGCAAGGAAGTGACATTTATCATTTCTCGAAACACTACTACATTCATGAAGCGATCTATCGGGTACCACCATGCACAATATTTTTCGCCGTGCGGTGTCTCGTCACAACGCAATTAAATTTACAAAGACGGACTGAAAAAGTAGCCACGAGTGGTGCGGCGTGATTTTGGAGGGCCGGCCCGATCTCCTGGCGTTACGTAGACAGGTCCGTGTGACGCAGCGTAACCGTTTAGAGCAGCCGCGAGGTCTCATTTCCCACTGAAAATTTGCCTGCTACGGACACAAAGCGGTGCTAGTTGTGGCGGGCGCTCCACGCCATGGCGTGACGTTAGTATCACTCATTCTCTTATGGGCTCTCTGGACGAGGGGTTTCTAGAGTGTGTGCAGATCAAAGCCCACCCCTTTCTCTCTCTCTCGCACGCGCGCGCGCGCGCTACAGGTTAGATACGATCATCACTGTTGCGCATGAGCTCATGCTACTTGTTGCACAAATCGCCGCAGTCAAAAAAAAAAGAAAAGAAAAAGCATGGAGGATGTTACTGAATGTCGGAGGACGACCTCGGGGGTGGGAGTGGGGGGTGCGAGTAATCTGTACGACGACGCCAAGTCACTTGCGTCCTCCCGATGGTTCGTATCGATAAGCAAATTCCAGTTACGAAATGATCCACCGAAGCTGGACCAGAAAAAAAAAATAAATAAAGCAAAAACTGACGAACAGCGAATTCTGAAACCTCAGCTGACGGGACCTCAGTGTTTGCCAAAATTCCGAGGGAGAGTACAGTCTCAACAAATCTATAGGTTTCTGTACACTCCTGTAAAAATTAAATTCACGGAAGTAAATGACTTATAATTACAATTACATGAGCATCAAAGTGATTAAATCACAGTTACACTTAAAAAATCAGTACTGTAACTAAATTATAATTACAGTTACTCCGAAAAATAACTGATAAAACTTCACTGCTCCCCCCTGAGGAACTCATGCAAATGTGCAGACATTTGTTGAAGGGAATTATTGAAATGACCGACCAGTGGAGTATGGTGAGTAGAAAATATATGCGTAGGAGAGAACATACGAAGATGCCAATATGGAATGCAATCCTGAAATTAGTCCTGAGAACGTAATTAATTACAGTAATTGGGCTATTTGTAATTAACCATTTTGCTGGTCTGTATCTGCAACAACACACACTATCTCTCAAGCAAGCCGATGTAACAACAACGTTTTTTTTTTATTTCTGTGTTAGTGGCGCGAAGCAACTGTGGCTATGAGCGGCGTACAGACGTGGACAGATGGAGAGAGGACAGCAGGAAGGGGTGGGGGACAGGAGGGTGAGTATGCGTCCTGGGCCGACTTCAAGGGGAACTGTGCCGACAATGACAACATTCACCAGTGAGGCCCGCATTAAGCGATCTTTCCGATATGCTCAAGTTCTCCCTATAGGTAACATCTCCATTTTTCATTTACCAATCAATCAATCAATCAATCCCTGTAGGTATACCGAAAATGTCATGAGCTCGTCAGAAGGGCTTTTCTTCTCTTCGTTTTTTTGAACGGAGGGCGGCTCCGTCTCATCGTTCCTAAGACGAGAAATAGATTGCTTCGGAAGCGGGTACCTCTCCATCCCCTTCCAACAAGGAATCGATTCCTTTCCCCCCAGCACATGAGCAGAGTCACCGACCGGCGATGGGCGATCGCGTATATGCTTGCCTTATACAAGAAGGCGAGAGAGGCATACTGATGGGGGATGGTGTAGCCGGCTTGAGCCCCATTCTCTCGGGAGCTTTACATACTGAGTACACTATATACACGGAAAGCTGGCGGCGAACACGGAAGGAAACGAGGAAAGAAAGGGTATGGATTTCTTACAGCGACCCTTCGTTAATGATGAGCACACCATGAGACGGTGCACGACAGATTGCGAGAAATCAGCACAGCAGATGTACAGATAAGTAAGGGAACGTGAGGCACAGTGAGACATGGGGTAGAGTGTGTTATATTGCCGTTATCTGCCTAATTCGGGAACCTTATAGAAAAGCGAAACTGTAATTGTGTCCGTCAAACAGCGCGACATCGTCATCAGTTCGTGCAAATCGGCAAGGAATCGGCAGGCAAATCATATTGGCGGACGTATCTCGACGTGGAAAAAATATTTTCATGACATTTCTTTGTGGCATACAACAATAGTGACTTGAATCTTACGGGTTATGACTGTAGTAGATGAAAGCGGAATCACTCAGAATTAGAACCAAAAGACGGCATGCGGTTTACTCGCGTTCAGCCACGTGCTGATACGCACATCTTTATAGCTGTGTGGCGGGACACGGTGTTACGGGAGCACATGGGGCACACTGCCGGTGCCGGCTGTTCTGTCTGGGGTTTTTCCTGAGTTTTCCTCAGACGCTTTCAGACATATGTCGGCAGAGTTCCCTTAGAAGTCGAGTAGAACGGCGAGCCCTTTCGCCATCACCACCACCACTGCAGCAGTGTACTTCAGGGTCTTGAATAGTACGGCGTCCACATAAAGTCGGGTTTTTGACAGGAAAGAATGACGCGGGGGAATACGAAGTTAGTTTTCCCGAGACAGAGCAAGAAAAGACTGAATTCGTTTGTCGGTCCCGACATTCCTGATATGACACTGCTAAATGGGAGCGGTATTGTTGCCGTCTTGCCGACCCCACGCTCCCGCAAGCAGACGCCTCGAGCCCTGGTTCACGTTCGAAGTTGACTTTGCATATACTAATTTATTGTATGCTCTTGGTATCATATTGCCCCAGTGGCTGTAACACTCTGTCCGAACCTGGGGCACACAATTACAAGAGTTAGCTAGCTATATTTTCGAAATTAGTCGAAGTATATCTTCAGAAATAACGTTTATTTTCTATGACCAGTATAGAATTGTTCTAGCCAGTGAAGTTTAAAATGCAAATTTTTCTTTCCTGTACAAAAATACAAAAAGTCGACAAACTTTTTCGTTTCACTGTGCCTCACATTCCCCTGCAGATGTGCTTAACGCTTTTAAAAGAAGAAAAAAATTCTATACAGATACACAGATGCTTGGTCTATGTTCCTGTCTTTTGATTGCCACTTGCGCGATATTGAATTGTTCACCTTGTTCCGGAAAGATGACGACAGCCCGAATCACTGTGCGCTGTTTACCCCGTGACTGTACTATATTTATTGTTGTTGTCAAATAAGTTTTCAGTTAGTTGCGAGTCCGCTGACGTGTTGTTGCCTAACCTTTTGTTTCGTCTACCCTACTGCGGAAAATTCGACGTCTATAGAGCATGTAAATATAAGGAGCATTTGTACTACTGTAGGGTACAGAAGGACCAGCAGACAAGGCTGAATGCGAAGTGTTTATTTGTGGCAGCCAGGCCACACCTGAAATAATCAATGATACGCGTACTCGATAGAAAATCATGCGCGAGATACGCGTCGCGACGAAACGTCCATGGCGGCGCTCGTCGTCCATTTCCGTCGGCAGCTACATGCCCCCCCCCCCCCCCCCGCTAGTGGCAGCTGAAAGCTGTGGGCCCACGTGACGTGTTTCTCGATGGGCTTCGGGCATAAAGGGGAAGGGTTGGTTGATGCCGGGATACCAAGCGTTGGAGGGAAACGGTTCCAGGCTGAGGAATCGGTGGTGTAGGAGTCGACGGTGGCAAGGTCCATGTAGGCCGGCTTCAACCTGTCAACGGCAAGCACGACTTCTCGGCCGTTGATAGAGATGCGCAAGTTCTTGCCCTAGCGGCCGAGGACGGAATGTGGACCGAAATAGGGCGGCGTGAGAGACTTCTGCACGGCGTCCGTGCGCAGGAAGACGTGCGTTGCGGATGACAGGTCTTGGGGGATGTGAGCACGGCGGGTGGAGGAATCGCGGGTGGCAACGCGTTGGAGTGTGTCAAAAAAAAAAAAAAACGATGAAGGCGGTCCATGTAAAGGGATGGGGACGGGTCGGGAGAGGGCGGCACGAAGAAGTCGGCACGAAGACGCAGAGCACAGCCGTCAGCCGCACTGCACCCGATGTCGGTCTTGACGCCTGCGCGGATGCCTCGCCCTATCTTCGTGGGCGACGAGGGCGGCCTTTAAGTGGCGATGAAGGCGCTCTACGAGTTCGTTGGATGCAGGGTGATAGGATGTGGATTGGACGCGAGTTGTTCCGAGGAGGTCGGGGAGGCCCTTGAATAAACGGCTTTCGAACTGTGGGCCCCGGTCCGTAGTGACCTGGGACGGCACGCCGAACAGAGAGACCCATGACGCGACGAAGGTGTTGGCGACGGTCTCGGCGGTGGCGTCTGCCATCGGCGTGGCCTTGGGCCAACGTGTGAAGCGGTCGACAGCGGTTAGGATATAGCGGCAGCCATCAGATGGTGAGAGAGGGCCGACTCTATCAAGATGCACGTTGTCGAAACGCGATACCCAAGACGCGGCCATACCCAAGATACGTCTGGGCGCTTTTTTTAGCACATTAATGATCAAACATCAACCAGCGTGATTTTGTCAGAGCGTTCCCGCAATACAACTTTATCAATTTTTTAAAACCTGCTCACGTTAATATATACCCCCGAATTCGAAGGCTGAGGCAGCAACAAACAAGCAAAGCAATGTCTCACGCTTTTTGCTACTACCTACAATGGTCGAAAGCTTGTTCCTTTTTCTCGCATTCAATCCTCCGCTCCGTTATTCCCCGAGGGCATCTCAACAATCACGCGATGTTACGATGCCTTTCAACGTGCAAACACATTTCAGTTAGATTTTCTCGCCTGTAACATTTCGACACGGCCAGAAAACGCTTCATCACGAAGAGTTCGGGTGAACAATTGCGAGTGCATGAAGACCTGAAAGCCGTTTTTCTGTTTTTGTTTTGTTTTTGCACCGCATGGTGAGGCAGAAATAAAAATAAGTGGAGAAAACAACTCTGGTCGCGTCGTGTTGTGAAGTCTTGAGCACGTCTGAAAGAATGTTTCGAGCGCGATATCCGTCAAGCTAATGGCCTCGCGTGTTTGAGGGGGCACGAAAAGAGTGGACTTTACTTCTGGAAACCACTTGGAATGTTTTAGCCCATTAGGCTCCTTTCATAGCCCACCTTGCAATTGGTGGCGTGCAGCCCGACTTGCGTGTTTCAGACTCAAGCGCTTTCTTTTGACCACAGCTTCTTTGTGTCTTTCTCTCCGGTGCATGCAGACGCCGAGGGAGGCAAAGTACAGCCTTCTTTGTATTTTGATCCCCTTACTTGCGCGTATACTGCATAGCAGTGCAAAGACCGTTGCGCGTTTCTTGTCCGCTTGCTCGCTTCGTTTGGGTTCGACGACAGGGATCTGAAGCTGACGGTGTTGAGTCACATTCACAATTATGACAAGGAAGTAGATGCATGAGGAATAGCATTTTACTAGAAATACGCAAATGTATTTCTTATATATCACACACAACATGATTGTCAGCTAAGGTAAGCGAAGTTGGTAAATTTCTTCAGATATGTCCTGAATTCTTCTATCCGAAGAAAGGCTTTGGAGAACGCGGTGTAATGGAGTAGAAGATGAGGCAATATCTTTAACTGCCATTATTCAATTGGACTACCATTTCAGAAATTCTACCACCATTTGTACAAGATCGGTGAAAGAGGAACAGGTCAGCGTATCAAACATTTTGATATGCACATTCCTGGATGTTAACGAATTTGTTCTCAGCTGTAGTCGCCACTTTTTGTGATTCAACATTGTAATAATGGTGAGTAACTTTCCTATAAGTCGTCTCTTGTAACAATTATTCATCATGAAGACCACGAAACAGACATCTTAAAACAGTGAACAGTGCTGGAAAATGTTTGCGGAACACACTCCAGCCCATTCCTTCCTCAGAGTGACACGCTAGCAGCGAATGGTACCGTACGGACTTGCAAACAGGTCACTGGGTTACCTATAGGCACATGTCTCTAAGTCCGTACAGTCCCATTCGCTGCTGGCGTGTCACTCTGAGGAAGCAATGCGCCAGAGCGCATTCCGTAAGCTTTTGTCCAGCACTGTACAAGGACCTGATGTACGTGGTGGGGGTGATGTCTGAGACAGCAAGAACCTAAATACCTCTGCGTCTCTTGGACATCCTATACTAGTTCACTTAAATTAGGAATGGTTCCTTAAATCATTCAGTGCTTTCACACGTCAAGCGTCCTGGAACAGCTGGTCGCACCAGTGCGACCTACGTTTCCATTTTCTCCTTTCTATTTCTATACTATTCTATAAGAATAGTTCCTGTCAAGGTATAAAGTGCGTTCCATATGGTGAAAGTTTGTTGTGAATATTCACTCTTACAGATTATGCGAATGCAGAGATCCTTGTACACGAAACCATCCCGTAAGAATGTCCGGGGGACGAATCACACGAACGGGTACTTACCTGAAAAGAAGAAACAAGAAATTCAGAATCACTTCAATCTTCACTTGCTTAGTATACATATGCAATTATGCATTAACACTACAAATCCTACAAACTGAACGCTACGAATACAATAAAAACTGAATCCTACAAACACTATACATAACCACGCAGTATTAGCATTTCAGCTGTACAGCACTGATAATCGGCTTGTAAAGTATCTCATCGACTACCATTGTCATTGAGTGATAAAACACTCAACATGATTAAGGCATCATAGAGAAAGCCACACACCGCTTTGATTGTCCCCTCTCTCGTTCTGGGGAACCATAATTGTAATTTATGAAAGTACGTCATCAAAAAAAGAGAAAATAAAAACGCAAAGCGAAAGAAAGAGTATACACACAGTTTTGTTTTCGCCGTTTATCTAGTGGAATGGAATATCGATTCTCTTAAAGGCGGTTCCAGGCTTCCGTCGCTTCAAAATATTCAGCAAGGAGTCGCTAAGTGAGTAGCTATCAGGCGTCCGCAGTCGAGACGCTTGTATCGATTGAAATCAAATAAAGCACCTCGGGTCGAGTTTAGTGTCGCAGAAGAAACGTCAGTCTCATTAGCAACCTTCTTTACCTCGGCGCGATTGGCACGTATCCTATGACGAGGAAGACAAAAAAGGAATTATCTGGAAGCAGAGCGAGGACGTTTCTTTTTGTCTCTATGCAAGTTTTATGTCTCTGGGTGTTCCTCCAGGAAAGTACCGCACGCTATAATAACAATAATAATAATAGAAAAAAGACGAAACAAAGAGTAACCTTTTACTTAGCTCACTTATTAACCCGTCTTGTTCTTTTTGGAGACTGGTTTTGTATTCCCATGGCTTCGGTTACACTTCTAAGCCTTAGAAGTGTAACCAGAGTCATGTCAGTCAACCGGAGATGGCCAGCCTAAGTGACATGAAGACGCATTGGTCATCAAATTAGTCGCCCGGGAAAATTGAGAAGTAGTTGCTACTGCGGTTGCAGAATGAGATTCGAAATGCACGCTATATGCTGACTTGAGTCGGTCGAGAGACAGTGTCCTACTTGGTGATCCGTCGACAATCGGTGAATTGGGCTAAAATAGGATAGAAATCCGGCTTTGTGGTAGTCCAAAAGAAGCTTTGTAGACGAATTGGGCTGGTCGCGAGAGAGTGGAGCAGCGGAGTCGAGCGCGTGCTTCACGCGCGGAAAGTTCCCAGGCCAACCGGGATACGCGGAGAAAAGGTAGAAGTAGAAGTAGAGGTAAAGGTAGAGGTAAGAAAAGGTATGTTAATGTAACGAGTGTCATTCAAACGCGTCTACCATCACCCGCAATCATGATCATTCACATATTGACAATATATTGACGGCCATTCGCCTTCTGGGGCAAAGTGTATGTCTGGTAAGAGAAGCATACGTCGCCCTCACGAAGCTGATATTCGGCAGATGGTCAGGATGGAACGCTTAGCCATGACAACAGGCGATATGACGTTCTAGACGTGCCCCAAGGGATTATTGCGTTAGTTTGGCTGTCGTCACAGAATGGTACTTCCGGCTTGGGGACCTCTCCGGTTGTTCCGGAAACCTGAGCAATGTTTAAGCTTCGCATGATGATGATGATGTTATTGTACATGAAACCTTTTGTGGTTGCCTGGGCGATAAAACCTGAGTGTTAAGGTACAAACAGCTAGAGTCAGATGGGAACCCGGGAAGAGAGATGCGGCGTTGTCAGCGCTTGTCAACTTCATAGTGAGCAGTGAGATGGTATCTGTATTTTAGGACCGCATTCTAGGCATGTGTCGTCGAGTTCCCGGTTCCTGTTAGTTTCTTCCACTTCAGCTCACTTCTAGGGGATGTAGCTACGCATATGCATGTACAGTTCGGTGACTGGGAGGGGTGATGTCTTTCTATTTTTACCTTTTCATCTTTTCAGTTTTCTTTCTCCTTTCATTCATTTCATTTCCTTTGTGGGAGTAGCAGAATTCGTCAGTGACGAATTCAATATCTTCCGTTTTTTTTTCTATAATCGAACTCAAACTCAGCTAGAGTCAGAGTATCGACACTGAGGCAAAAGGGCGAGTTGGAGCAGCCATGTGGTTTCCGCTTGACCTCCAGTCCCACCTCTACTTCGGCAGCAGAAATGGATGATGATGATGATGTTCGGCAGTGGGAGAAGACCACACTTCGAAGAACGCTCCATGGATGGCGCCGGAGGTCAAACGGAAACAATATGGCGGCTCCAACTCTCCCTTTTGCCTCAGTGTCGATACTCTGACGCGAAGCTTATTTAGTGACTCTAGAAATACCGAGTCGGAATATAATTGCTACGAAATGGTAGCTTTTCAACTGGAGGGAGGAATCGAAATTCGATATCAGATGAAGCGAACGTGCGTGTTGTCAGTCGTCCAATAGGTGATTTACAACAGGCATCTGCCCTCGTGTCCAACGGGCAAGCAACGTGGCAAGCATATGCTTGCCTCACCGGCCTGGAGTAGCAAGCTTTCGCATATGGGCTGACCAAACCTTTATCTACCCTTTTTCTTCTTTTCTCGCAATTCAATTCAAAAACCTCACCCATAACCGAAGGTAGAAGTGATGTTGGATGTATTCCCTTCTCTAGATGAGGCCTGCACACGTATCCCGCGATGACTATATAGCTTCTATCTTAGAGATTTAAGAGGTCGCAATACCAGCAGTCCTAGACGCTCACAAAAAAGAAATGAAGAAAAGAGAAGATGGAAAAGTGGGAGACATCGAGGCGGCGGTGGCGGAAGACCCATATTGTCTTCCTCTTTCCTTACTCTAAAGTTGCGAGACAAAAAACAAAGGAAGAAAAAAAGGCAGTTATCGCAGGCGTCTACGTTGCCATGGTGTGATTGTGCCTTCACTTCCTGCCTTTATGCAGTGCAAAGAAGGGAGCGATTTGCTCAACCATTTGCCCCGATGTGCACAACTATATAGAACCTTCATACGAAAAGGGCAATAAGGCAAGGTCCACACTCAGGGGCAGCGCGGGTAAACATTGAACGGACGCATAGTCTTAGGTAGAGCCAATATCCATGCTGGACGAGATAGTCGACGGCGTAAGTATTTGGCGCCATCGGCGATGTTTTCCACACACGCATAGAATCGACCTTGTCGTTGAAAGTTACGCAGGACGGAAGAAGAAGTTGAAGATGATGATGATTAAGGTTTATGGCGACGAAGCAACTAAGGCTATAGTGTGCCAAAACTGTGGTGAAAATTATGACGGAAGAACGGACGGACGGAATTAGGACGGAAGAACAAGGCGGTTTAAAAGGGGAGAAACGAAAACGGAATCAAAGATGCCGTTACCTTCAGAGCAACGCAAGAGGAAAGGAATTCATCCTTCAAATCAAATCAAATCAAATCAAATCATACAATCCAATCCCGTTCCTCTTGTATTAGTATCGTCGACAAATGAGTGCGTCAAATTTACTGACACAGTCACATATTTTTTTCTCGCCTTTATATCACAAACCCATACCCATCCCAGTTCTCAGCAGAAAAATAAAATTAAAATAAAATAAAAGTGAGGAGAAACCAAGAGGAGAAAAAAAAAATAAGAAGAAGAAGCGAAATTGTGAAGGGCATGATTTACGTAACGAACTACCAACGCAAGGCGCCCAGATTTTATCGCCTCCTGTGGGGTTTGATGAGTGCCGCTGCGGAGGCTACGGGTTTATCTCTCATTGTACTACATCGTCCAATATGCAAAAGATAAATTTAAGAGAAAACAATGGCTATAAATATTTTAATGCAATCACTCGTCGGCTGCTTAACTTAATTTTCGAGACATTTATACTCCTGTGTTCGCAACTCCCGTTGTTTACAGTAGAGACATCAGAATGATGAAAGTCGACATCGACATGCCAAGTGAACAGGGGTGTTAAGTAATTGAGTAAGAGTAACTGAGATACGTTTTGTATATCTTGAGTGACATATTAGATACACTTTCATTTCGGCACTTTTTTCTATAGCCCAGTTACTTTTTTCAGTAACTTTTACTCTTTTTCATAGTACTATTTCTCATTAAAAAAAGAAAACATGAGCGACAACCGTCATCAACAAGTGATGCATTTCGGCTAGGCAAGCTGACCTGAGTGCTTTGCAATCATTCCCAGTACTGAAGTCTGTATTTCTCAAATATAGCACTGGGTTGCCAAGCTAGGTGCCGCTGTGGAGCAGAAATTTAGCTTGGGGGGTCTCATCAGCACAAATCTTCGAACCGGCGTGACGGAGAATAATTTTGAAAGGACTGTGCTCCTTCGTGCTAACAGAAGATATGCAAGTGAAGAGAAATGATAAAAGGGAAAGCAAACAGCTGAGATAACTTGCTGGTTCATACCCGGGTGTGTGTGCAGAATCCCTCAGAAAGAACAGAAAGAATACATTATACGTTACCACATGATGCTACCTAAGGTAAGCTGCTTTATGAATCGCAGAGCAACTAATAACCGCTCGCTGAATCAACCCAATCAATTTAATAGAAAAAGGAACTGTAAGAGTACATTTTTGGACGTATCTGTAGTGTATTTCCTCCCACGGGGTATCTGTAGCTGTAACTCAGATACTTTCAAGCCAATTTATCTGTATCAGCAATTCGGGTACTTTTCAAAAGTAACCTTAACAACCCTGCAAGTGAATTCGAAGCAATGTAATGTCTATTTGCATTGCTTAACCGGGCATTTGATGCCTTTATGTAAGGAAACGACACACAACTTCCTTCCAAAACACATTCTCAGGGACAGATTGATTGATTGGCAAAAGAAAAAGAAAAAAAGAGATGTTAGTTGTTTCAGGGACAGAAATGACACGCATTGTAACCTTTACTGTTTGTGTTGCACATCGATTTCATGTGAGAGGTGTGGCGTAATGGAGCGTAACAATTGGACCACATCTGCTTATTACAATGGTTGCCCATACCTTTGTAGTTCTTCCGTTCACAGAACATGCGGCATATAACGCTCGTAAATACACCAAAGCACGTCGCACAAAGCGTTCGGTATTTCCGTTCCTTACATTCGACGTTCGCAATGAGACAATCATGTCGAAAGAGCCGACTAGAACTCGAGTGCCCTAGAACGGCGGCGTGCACGAACACAATAGAGAGTGCATTTAAGGGGCTTCGAGATCCGGAAACTGCTGAAACCTCATTCTCGATGCAGCACCGAATTGTGCTGTAAATGTGACACAATCGGTGCCTCTTTGGTTGACGGGCTTGCGATGGTTGAGAATAATGGAGCTTTCAGTATACCCATTTTCTCTCTCTTTTGGCAACGTTTTCCTTGGAAATAGAAGCATACACAGGTGCTGGATAGATGTGGGTGGTCCCTATTGCGTGAAAGTGGATGTCTTCTAGGCTGTTCGGCCACACTTGGAGCTCATCTGATCCGGGGGCCGTCATTGTACGGACTTGCATAGGGCACCCCCAAGCAGTTCTTCCGTTTCATGACAACACCAACCGGTTATATAAGTTATCTACTGAAGGTAAGAAGTCCCCTGCACCTGTGGGAGGAGATAGTATGTCTGAGTATGGTGCGTGCGCGCGCGCGCGACATAGTATGCTTTCGGGATGCCACAGAGACCGCACCTAGGACTGGTTACCATGGCGATAGTGTGCTGAATCCTGTGGTCGCAGAGGTAACCAGTACTAAATTTACAACTTGGGAGAAAAGAAAGCGCCACTGTCGTATTTCTTCATTGGAGCAGGCCTCTGCCAGTTATTAGGAAGAGATCGAATAGTGACTGAGTGAGTGAAGGAAAAAGAAGAAGAAAAAAGAAAACTGACACCACCAACGTGGAAGCCGGCTACTCCATACGACATAAACAACTCAGAACACACGAATGTGCTAGGCACTTGGAGTGCAAACACTCAGATACGAAGAGTCACACAATGTCACAACAATAAAAAAAAATAAATAAATAAAAAGAAAAGAGCAGAACAGAAACGGAAACGGAAACAGAGGCACAAAAGTAAAAAAATCACCGTCGGCACCAATTTCACACAGGAACGAGACCAAGGCGCGCAGCGCAAACTGACTTTCATGCGGGGATCGGGGACCCAAAACCGTAGATAACCCAAGAGGGCGACTGTCTAGGGCGACGAGCGAGCGCTGAAGTTTTGATCGGGCATCGGGAGTATCACGTGCGCAACACCAGTATATGCTCTGAATCTTCGAGGACACCACAGTCAGGGCAGTTGGGCGAGCCCGCCTTCCCCATCTTGTGAAGCAGCCGAACAGTATAGGTAGCATTCAGGCGGAGCCGGTGGATAAGGCACTCCATGGAACGCGGAAGAGACTGAGGGGCGCGGAAACTTAACTCAGGGTCGATGGTAAACAGCAGAGAGGAACGTGCACTCCCAAGGAGCACAATGTACTGAAAGTCGAGTGCAATGGGGGTGGACGGTATGTGCCTTATCAATGTTCTTTAGTTTCACGGGTCTGTTCAAGACCTTCCACCTACCCGGCCACCCCATTGCACTCGACTTTCAGTGCATTGTGCTGCTTTGACTGCCAGAAAACCACAAGTTCCTACTGAGCCGCTGTCGAAGGGAACGTAGCATGCATTCCGCGTCCGATTGCGAAAAGAACACTTTCCGCGTGGACGCAAGCTGGCGTGCCCGACACGCTGCAGCGTCAGCTGTGTCATTTCCTTGAATTCCACGTTGACCAGGTACCCAGTGCAATATCACGTCGTGGATTAGAAACCACTGCGACCGGCTATTCTATCCATATGTGTATTCTATCCTCAGTATGTGTGTCCGCTCCTGTTTGCTGCTGGGGTGTCGCTCCAATGGAGAAATGCGACACGCCGGTGTTCCGTAAACTTTTGTCCTAAACTGTAGCCTGCGAACGCTTTGGGTTGTCACGAGGCCCCCAGCACATTACTGTACACTTACACAAGCTTAAGATGGCCACCTTCTACCACCTCCTACCACCCACCCATGAAGATCTTTGCTCCTCAACCGTCTGAAGTCGCGAGGGTACCTAGCATGTTAATGCTATTCATCATGTACAAATATGAACAGGAAGAGAAGTACGCACTATGCACCTAACGTTTACAATAGAGTAAAGAGAGTTTGTTGAATGAAACACAAAGTGAAAACATCTGACGGGAATAAAGAAGAAGGGGCGAGAAATAAATCATGCAGGATATTTGTTTTCTTTTTCTTTTCATTTCTTTTTTTTTTCACACAGCCCACCTAAAGAAACGTTCCAGCGTGGCATACAAAAGGAAACGAAATTGCCCTTATGCAATACCTGCTTTGGACCTTTCACACGGCAACCCCACTTAGTCATCGATTTCTCGAATTCCATCACTTGATTGATTTCTCGTCAGACTTCATTTGTAGCGGGAGGGCCGGCGCGCGTGTGCATGTGTGCGTCAAGCAGAGCGTTCAGCAAAGTGTGGACTGTGGAATAAAATTGGGTCAATTGGATTACCCGGCAAATTTAATATGCTGCCCAACACTCGGAGTTAGTCGTTTATCCGTTGTGGAGATGCGAAGCCGCTTTCAAGTCACGCTTTCCCCGCTTGCTACATTATGCACCTATATCTGTTACAGCGTTCGCGCTGTGTGCGCGACTGTTACGTGCCGGCCCTACTAATGCGCGTACTTATATTTTGACGTTAAGTACTGCTAGGCTATCAGTCCAAGCGGATTGGAGTGTCTTTGCTGTGGCCGGCGCTGGCTGGTTTGCGACGGATGGGTAGGAAGGCTTTTAGCAGAGGGGGGAAAGCGGTCAGACGTAATGCTGTCCGACTGTCAAATACACCATAAAGAGATGAGAGAGAGAGAGAGAGAGTAATTTGAGCCCTTATGGGGACTAGATGCATTGCTACACCCATTAGTCCTTTCTTGACCAAATGCGTGGAAGTGAATGAGAAGTTTAGGGAATCTTTGCTGTGCTGGGGAGTAAAATTGAGGGTCAGGGGAGTAATTGCAATCTAGGGAACTAGAGAGAGAGAGAAATACATGATGACGATGATATGGGGATGACTTCCGCTCATTGAGCAATGCTAATCTAGGGAACTAGAAGCTCTCATTGCTCCCCAGTTTTCACGTTCGTTCCCCACGAAATTCGGGGTCATGGGGGTAACTGCAATCTAGGGAACTAGAAGCTGTAATTGCTCCCCAATTTTCACGTTCGTTCCCCACGAGCGCAGGTGTAATCATACCACAGTCGTTAAAACAGAGAGAGAGAGAGAGAGAGAGAGGGGGGGGAGGGTAATGTCGAAACGGCTTACCGCGTTGCTGGCCACAGGGGAGTGGGCATCGTCAAAGTTATAGCAAAAAAGGAAGAAAGAGGGGGGGGGGGGGGTGTCGAGGTAGCTTGCCGTTGTTGGCCGCACTCAAGTGGGCATCGTCACGACTATAGCCAAAAAAAAGGAAAAGGTGGGAGAAAGGGGAGCTGAGGGCTTCAAAGTGATGTAGAAGCAGGATGACCGGTACTGATGGGACAGAAGCACACTGTAGGTGAGAGGTGCATTAGAGTGGTCTCTCCGCTAGGCCCGTTGCTTGGAGAAAGCGCACGAGGCCGCGAGTTTTTGAAAGTCGTTCCGCACAAGAGCCTTCGGGGAAGAGGACGTCCGTCAGTATACCAGGCCTGGCGTGGGGAAGATGGGTTTCCCGCATGGCATGGTATGCACGGCATTCTGTCAGGATATGCGCAATTGTCTCCGGATGATTACAGTGTCCGCAACTGGAGTCCTCCCTGGAGCCGATCTTGCACAGTTGCGAGTTCGTGAACGCAGATCCTGTGCGTAATCGATGGAGCATTGTCTGCATACCACGGGGAAGATCTTTCGTGGGAAGAGAGGGCCGGTGATTCTGCATGATGTCCTGTATGCCAGGGTGACGCACCTCAACTAGCTGTTTGACGACCATGAGCCTGTCAGTGTCGGCCAGGACTGCTAAGGATGGGCTGCAGCTGTTGTGTGCTGAGGAAGCTAGCTGGTCCGCCCGTTCGTTGCCTCTGATGCCGACATGAGATGGGATCCATTGGAGCGTAAGCTCACCTCCGGTTAGCCTATGCTGGGCACACGATCTCCTTATACATCGGGCCAGAATGCTACCACACATGGGGTTTATCACGTTGTTGAGGGCACTTCTGGAGTCCGTAAGCAAGACGGCCTTAGGTATTCCGGTGACTTGAAGCGCAGCAGCTGCGTGTAGCAAGGCCAGGAGTTCGGCCGTCGTAGATGAGATTGGGTAGCGAACTGATTTCCCTTGCCAGGCCTTGTTTATTGACGGGATGTAGTACGCACTGGTAGCACTTTGGGAACGGTGGTCAATGGAGCCATCCGTGAACACCAGAGTATGTGTGTGATAAACGTCGCTGATCAGGTTCTCAGCCGCCATCCTGGCCACTAGGGGGCTGGACTCGCTCTTCTTCCGTAGACCCGGGATGTGAAGCGTTGTTGCGGGCACGAACTCCCGCCACGGCGGCGTAGGTGGACTAGCTGGGAGCCGAGGAAGAGCGCCCCTGTTGGCTAGAGAGCTGGTGGCACTAGCCAGGCGTCCTAGGGATGTGTGTGTCCTCTGTTCGAGGTCGGTGAAGAGGGAATGCTTGCTGATGGATGTTGATGCATCATCCAGAAACTGGAGTCCTTTGAGCTCAGAGTGGACACTAACAGGCTTTTCCTTAGCTTCCAGGTACGTTTGGGTGACGCTAGAGAACGTTGGGAGACCAAGCGCAGTTCTTATGCCAGCGCGATGAAGGCGCTCAAGGGCCTGCCATTGTGTAGGCGCAAGGAAGAAAGAACTCCACCGCATAGCACGCTGCTAACCAACCATCACCCCGAATAAGATCATTCTGGCGACTGACTTGTTGAGAACGGGAAGCGTGCGCCTTTTTGTGACACTTATGCAGTTACGTTAATTGTCACAAAAAAGGCGCTCGCGCCGCTTTCCACAAATCAGGAGTGATAACGACATCATTCTGCGCAGTGGTTGGCCTCCACCGTGTTATGTGTTGAAGTTCTGTTCCGGAAGGTACCAGGGTTCGTATTCCAGTGCCGGCTGTGCTGTCTGGGGGTTTTCCTGGGTTTCCCTCAGACGCTTTCAGACATATGTCGGCACAGTTCCCTTAGAAATCGGTCCAGGACGCACATTCCCCCAGGACGTCAGTCGTAACGTTGCCCACCTGTGCGACGCCGACAACGGCGAGCCCTTTCACACCATCACCACCACCACCACCACCACCACCACCTCTGTTCTAAGGGTGCACGACATGCGGTATGTTTATAGCACCAGAGTTTCGCAAGTAACACGGTCCGCATTCGAAAAGAAGAACTACAACGACTGAACGCTGCTTCGAAGTGCCACTTCAGATTAAAAAACAAATTAAAACATATGTATTCTATATAGTACTGAAAATCAACCACGCTCAAAGACTCACGATGTGTAAGGACGGTTTTACAGGGTACGCCCTAACAGTCCCACTCTGTACTCTGCCTTGCAGATATATGGAATATACAAATCCTTGAATCCTAATTACCCAAAATATAAACATCCTCAACGAACGTTACGGGCTTTCACGAATTTTCGAAAGAACCCGCAAAACTTCATAGTTTCGGATTTTTTGATATGTGACGTCACCGGCAGCTCTGGCTTCTGTCTCCTAGCAACAGCCGCAAGCACCTTCTTGGTCTCCGCTCTCCGTCCCACGTTGGAAGACCGCCAGCAGCTGTGGCGGGGAAGCGGAAAGAGAGACCTTGGAGATGCAATGTTCCTAGGCGAATTGCAGATGGCGCACATTGTGACGTCATCACTTCTCAAAAGTAAAAATTAATTTCATGATACTTTCGCGTCACATAGGGAAACAATGTTTTGAAAGAATACAATGTGAGGCAGGTGCATTTCAACTGCAGAAATTAGGGGGCGGGAATTTATTGGCAGAAAGAAAGAACAAAAAGGAAAGAGAAAGGGGGAAAGCCAGCCAGACAGCACGCCGGCTTGCTATTAAAAAAAAAAATGCATTCAGACAGGAGGCCCGAATCACGCAGAAATCGGAGCACCGCCTTTGTGACAGTCCACTGACTAGTTCGCTGCACGGGGCCAAGGAGCGTTCCGAGGGAGACGCTCGTGCACCCAAGCGGTGAGAGGAGCTGCTAGAGCACGGCCCGATGATGAAGGTGACACCGACAGTGGAGGAGGAGCTGATGGGGGATGTCGTCTTCTTCGGCGCAGCAGGGGCAAGTGGGCGATGGGACGCGGCCCATTTTGAACAGGTGTGAACGGCTGGGGGCAACGTTCAGCCTAAGATGATGAAGAAGTGACTCTTCTTCGCGGGTACAGCGGCAGGCGATGACAAACTACAGTGAGGGGTCGATGGACTGCAGGAGTGAATTAGGGCTGACTATATAGTCCTAGAGTAGCCACTCCCGAGTGTTTTAGGACTAACATCTCCACCTTTTTCTTTTTTTTTTCACTCACTCACTCAATCAATTAATCAATAGCATAAATTCGGTATGATCCTGCAGGCACGAGATTCAGTCCATAGCGGGGCTTAAACCACGGCCTGCGAATTTGACAGCGTGCAGCAGGACTGTGGCAGACAGCATGTACCGGGGCGCGGCGAGCGGAGGTCATGGCGCTTAACCACTGTAGCGAATATATGCGCTTCAATTATTACCCGGTACAAATTTGGGAGGAAAAAAAAAGAAGAAAGAAAGCGGTCCTTATTTGTCTGCTACATGGATTAGAGAGTGCTGAAATTTTCCGTAAGAATGCATATATGACGTGCGAATTGCATCATTATACATACCACGTAACGATTAGCCTCGTTCCCAACCTGATCAACACAGCCACTTCAGAGTAGAGCCGGGTAGACTAGACTTTTCCGGGCCCGACCCGACCCGGGCGCATAAAAAAAATGGCACGACCCGGGCACGGACCTTCATATTTTAATGCGGCCCAGCCCGGCCCGGCCCGGCCCGGTGGCCCAGTGAGTAGAGCCCGGCCCGGCCCGGCGACTCGGCGAGTAGATCCCGGCCTAGTATTTCCAGCCGTGATGTACGCGTTTCTGGCGCTTATCAAACAAATGTATAAGTAAATTTATAAGAGAAGACAAGGCCAAAAACATACAAGTACTGGCGGTTTAACACCGTAACAGCACGAGACCAAATTAAGTCCAGAACGCACGCGGGCATGGGCGTTATCGTTACACTGTCAAGTTTTTGCGCCAGGTAGAGGATGCTGTCGATAAACTCCTTCTCCCAGTCCCTACCTCTCTCACCAAGCTTTGCCAACGTGATTGTGAAATACGTGAGGAGTGAGGAGCAATGTGAAGTGGCTTTGAGCATGTTCTAGAGGGTCGAATCATACGCATAATGCAATGTCCTTTGCTTGTCTTCGCAAATACACAGGAAATGCACAGGAATGACGCAAGCGCGTGATGATATGAACTAATAGTCCTCCATTGTGTGGAATTAGCTGCCTGACGCGGGCGAGCCTAACTCTTGGAGACATGTTTGTCGGCCCGGGCCCAACCCGGCCCGCGGTGGTGGCGTATTTTGACGGCCAGGGCCCGGCCCGGCCCGCGGTGCCGGCGTATTTTCTCGGCTCGGCTCGGCCCGGAGCACACAGCCAATAAAAAGCCCGGCCCGGGGCCCGTGCAGGGCTCTACTTCAGGGCTAACCATCTTCAACACAGCAGAAACTCACCCTACGAGGCCATGTTCAAGCACGAACAATCAAATTCAACGAAAGAAAAAAGCAACAACATCGGCTGTCATACCACAAGATAAATATTTTTTTTTTGATTGGGTCTTTGCGCCGCGAAGTAACTTTGGCTATGAGCGGTGTACAGATGTGGACAGACAGTGAGAATACAGCAGGAAGGAGTGGGGGACAGGGGGATTAGTACGCGTCCTGGGCCGACTTTAGGAGGAACTGCGCCGACATTCATCTGGAAAGTCTTCGGAAAACCCAGAGAAAACCTCAGACAGCACAGCTGGCGGTGGGATTCGAAACCCACCAGCACGACCTTGGTTACCATCAACGAGCGGACGCCCTATAGCCCACTCGGCCATGCCGCTGGTAGGTAAATAAATAGAACATACGATATCGGGAAAACAGTTTCGACGCTGCGATAACGTTTCCTTTGCAAGAAATGCACTACAGTCATCAAGTCAGCGTTCAAGGAAAGCTGCGACTCAAACTATATACGCGGAACTTTCTAGCGAGCGATAAATGAAAATGAATAAGACTAGATGAGTATTAGTCGAGCGGTCTGATGCATTATACATGCGAGCAAGAGTGCGAGGCACATGGCGGCACACTGTATAAGTTGGGCCAAGGAACAAGAAAGCAAACGAGCAGTAAGGAAGAAAATGAAATGCACGCATTTCGGACGGGCTAAATCGACGTCCCACAGGACGGCGAATGCATCTTTTGGCTGCAGGAATCTGCATTCACTCGTATGAAGATGAGGCGCATGCGCTGTACAGTTTATCTTCAAACCCGTAGCCTTTCCTGTATAGTTCTCGTGCGTGCATTGTAAAGCCCCACTCACTTTCTGTTGGACATAATGAAAGTGAGGATTAGAGGCAGTTTAATGCACTTTCCACGTTAGCACCACGCTTTTTACACTAGAGTGCGCTGATGGGCGTTACGCATATATGATTCAGGTTTTGCGATTTTCTTACACCTGTATCCACTTGCAACATCAATGTGCGCTGGACCATACATGAATTAGCGGGGTACTTATATGGGCTCACTAGGTAGCCCTAATTGCGTGAATTATTTATTTTTGCATTTTTTCCCCGCTCTTTGTTGGCATCCCTGGCCCCTTATCATGCGCCACCGTCACGCACTACTTTCCTTCGCGCAAATTTCCAGGGACGCTGGTCGCGCTTACACCCTTTCGTATTGAACCGAACTATTATTGTGACGTCTATGCCTTTGTGCAGTGACATTACTGAGCCATGAGGGCCTCATGTCATTCCAAGGACTTGTATGTACAGTCATCCCCTGTTTATCTCTGCTTCACTCATCCTGATCCCAACATCCGGAAAGAATTATGTGGACAGGTTTCAGGCTATGCATTTTGCATTCATTTATGCAGGCTTCAGTTTCCGAATCAAGACAAACATTTCTAAGAACTGCCGAGGAGGATACCCCAACACCGCCTTCATTGATCCGGTGTTGAGCGGAGACGTGAAGAAGACCGAGAGACACGGACGACGAAACACGCAAGTCTTCATTCTCAAATTTTATTGCTGTGTCTCAGAACTTGCGTGTGCGCTCTTCTATATGTCCGTGTCTCTCGGTCTTCTTCATGGATCTATACCAGCAAGCCTGCACCCTTTCCCTTGTTTCATTCAGTCAGAGACAATGTACAACCTCCGTTTTATCAAGCAGGGGCGACGGCCTCGTGGTACTCTTTTCCCACGTACCACAGTCCTCTGCACGGGAGATGAAAGCTGTTCACTTGTAGAGCTGCGTCCTCTAAAGCGGAGTGTAAGTTCGACAGCTGCGGGCGACACTAGAGTCCTGGAGCATGTCAGCATTGACTGGCATGATGACACCTCCGCCGCGATTAGGGATGATGGAGATTTCAATAACATCGTCGCTCGCACTGACGATCAACATGAATCCGACGACAGTGAAGAACCCAGTGTTGCGACTCTTGGGAACGCGCGAAGTACACAGAGAATACAATACAAGAATGTTTCGCGGTGATAACGCTATCGGTAAGAGTTTACAGGAGCTGAATTTTACGCGAATGACAACGGAGAGTTTCAGATGCCCTTCCAAATAAACGCGGGCTTTGTTGCTAACTGAGGGCTCGTCTGCTCTCGGGTTTCACTTGTTCCCCCGCTTAGAGTCTCTACCCCTATTTAGTGACTCTACCCCCGTTGTCCAGACATTTTCGATTCAAACAGCCAGTGCAGGAAAGACGAGTGTCCACAAAACTTACCCACCCATCACCCCATGTCTTTACAACATGTCCTAAAACCCACCGGAGATGAATTATTATTATCATTATTATTATTTCTACATTACAGAAACGCGGGTGCCGGGTATAAAGCACAAGCCTGACAAAGCACCCGGACCCTTGTGGCAGTACAGTGAGAACTATTCGTGTAATCCACAGATATACTGTACAAGCCTCTAACAAAATAAATAAATAAATAAATAAAATAAAATAAAAAATAAAAATAAAACAACGAATGGGAACATACGCGGAGAAACATAGACAGTACTTATTAACCTGATAGCATTAAGCATTTGCAAACAGCAGATGGTTGTATAGTGATTTCTTAAAATTAGTAACAGAAGTGGAACTATTAACAATGTGATTCAAGACGGTTGCAATAAAAAAATTAGATGATTGCGCACCATAATTGGTTCTCAAACGCGGAATGAGACCATTGTTGCAATTTTCCAAGGCCACATTCTTTGTTTTCTTTGTTTCGCCGTTTTCCATACACTCTAATAAAGCAAATTGGGGAGCAATCAGACCTGCTAGTATACCATAGATTGAAAATATTCATTTTTTTTCCTTTGGTGTAATAAATATATCCCCCCTTTTTTCTACGTCCCCTGATTGAGGAATGTGCTCCCCAAACTTTTATTTTTATTTTGCACTGTACTTTTACTTTTTAGCCTCCTTTTTACTTGCTCCATTACTCTTTTCCTTCTGTACCGCGAGGCTTATCACCGCATGTACCTCCTGGCTATCCCTTCAGCAACAAAATAACGCCTTCTCTCCTGGATTTTAAGCGAAAAGGTAAGTTCTACTCCATGACATTTATTGAACTGAGGAGAAGGTGACATCTACGAGACGACGGGACCGGACAGACGTCGATGGGGAATGGCCAGTATAAAATTAGATCGTTGGCGCTTGGGGAACAGGAGTGAAGGATACTGCGTCATTCTTCAGACATCGGCCGTTCAAACTATGGCGGGCTAGCCCGCCATATTCAAACCTCGTAAGTACTCTTCGTTTTCCTCTCTTGCGGAATACACATTGCTCCGACACATTGGTGCGACAGTTTCTTCGACAATATTAACCCTGTGACACTAGGGCTACAGGCCCTTCACAGAAGATGCAGTAAGCAATGTGTATTGCATTCGAGCAGGCCTCTTGCTTTCTGCTTAGAATTCCTGTGTCCGTGGCGTACGAAATATAGCCGAACATAGGAAACAGAAAAAGCACCGCTAAATTAAGTTAAATTTAATACAGCGGAAAGAATCTTGCCGCTCGATTTGTTTGACACGTTGACATCACGAGGTAATGTTCTTACGTGTGAAATGATGGTTAAGGTCTGTTTTAATAGTACAGCAGGACGGCCTACAGAATACTTTACCAGCTGTCGCGAATAATCAAAAGAACCAAATGCATGATCCGCTTCTCTTTCATTCTCATCTTCGTCATATATATATTTTTTTCTGTTCTTGCCACAACGGCACACAGCATATACTATAGAGATCTGATAATTTCGCGGCAGCGTTGCCCATCATAAGGCTTTCCGCTGCCCTATAGCATTCAACCGCGGTGATAACATGATTACGACTGGGATTAAATTAGATGAATGCATGGTTGGCTCGGTATAGCGAGACCTGTCTTTGCCAGGAAATCCACTAATAGATGCAGGTCGCGCAGCTGCTACCCGGAATTGGTCCACGGCTGTAGTGGAAGGGAACAGATCAATTCGTTGCATATTCCCCTACGCGACATCGCCGGTAACGATAGCGAAATTTAATATGGCGATAGGATTCGCATACCGTGTCGCGAGTGGGACAAAGGCATGACGTCGCAGGGACGTAATGCTGCCTACATTCTGAGGGAAAAAGGAGTAATTTGGGGAGCAATTACAGCCTCTAGCCCCCTAGGTTGTAATTACTCCTCATTTTAGTTCCCTGGTCCTGAAATTTATTCCCCAGGGGGTAACGTTAGTTAGTAAATTAGTAAAATAAGATAAGATAAATGTTGGGGAACAAACGACGACGACATCTTTTTGGTACGTGCGCATCTATGCATGCGCACCTGCCAACGTTTTCTCATTCTCAGTAAACCTGTTGCACCCGCACTGTTCGGCCGTCTGTCATTGCAGATCCAATAGGTTATGGGCCCAAAGTCACGGAACTGACATCTGCGCTGCACAGGAGGGAAGCTGCTACAGGGTCAGCCGCTGGAACTAGCTTCGTCTCTTCACAGTGCTCGAATTGGTTTCGGGACAGCAAGGAGGTGGGAGAAGCAAGCAAGTTTTCGGTCCCGAAGCTGACGGACAGTAATTACCAGGCGTGGAAATTCAGGATGAAGATGCTGCTAATAAGGGAGGAAACTTGGACTTTCGTAGGAGATGAAGACCCGGAGAGACCAACAGTTGCCTGGATTTCCGGCGACCGGAAGGCGCAGAGCACCATTTGCTTAAGCATTGACGACAGTCAAATAATACACGTCTGCAAATGCTCGTCGTCCACGATGATGTGGGAGGAACTTC
This sequence comes from Ornithodoros turicata, assembly GCF_037126465.1. Taxonomy (NCBI): domain Eukaryota; kingdom Metazoa; phylum Arthropoda; class Arachnida; order Ixodida; family Argasidae; genus Ornithodoros; species Ornithodoros turicata. The sequence goes on from NC_088207.1 coordinate 42,307,226, forward strand.
GCAAGGTACATGAGGCGGTTAACCTGAACAATAAGTTGTACCTTTTGAGGAGGTTATATCAATCGAAGATGGACAGGGACGAGGACATGCAGGGCTACATACGGCGTGTTCTGGAATTGGTGGAGCGCTTGCGCGGCATTGGAGAAGAGACTACCGACTTCCAGGTTGCTGCTCTTTTGCTTAGTGCGCTTCCTGACAGTTATGAAGCTCTTGTAACCGCCCTTAATGCTCGTTCGGACGGAGATCTCACGCTAGCTTACGTCAAAGGGAAGCTGGACGATGAGTATAACAGGAAGCAAGGGTCTGCTGCCGCTACGGGCGACTCAGAATCAGCGCTTCGATCAAAGGCCCAGAACAGCGCGAAGAGTTTAGCCATGGCAGCCGCGACGGAATGCTTCTGGTGCAAAAAGGTTGGCCACTTCACACGAGATTGTCTGGGAGCTGCAACTGTCTGGGGAGCGAGGTGCAAGGTTGGTATGCTACGCAGACGCAGACTGGGCAGGTGACATCAGGCACCGTAGATCAACAAGCGGCTACTTCATTAGTCTAGGAGGAAGCCCAGTTCTGTGGTCCAGCAGGAAGCAGACGTCCGTGGCGCTTTCATCGACAGAGGCTGAATACGTCTCAGCGGCGCATGCCTCACAGGAAGTGATGTGGCTGCGACAGTTGCTCACCGACTTCGGCCACAGCATGGATGAGCCGACGTGTTTGCTCGAAGACAACCAGGGTTGCATCCAACTGTCGGTTAACGAGGGCATTAGCGCGAGGACGAAGCACATCGACGTTTGTCATCATCATCTGCGCGACCTAGTTCACCACAGAATCATCGACCTCCAGTACTGCCAAACTAGCGAGATGGTCGCAGACATTTTTACGAAGCCACTGTCGGGAGCAAGACTCCAGAACCTCAGGGGCCGTTTAGGCCTCGTTGATGGCTAGTCGTCGAGGGGGGGGGGGGTGTTGGGGAACAAACGACAACGACATCTTTTTGGTACGTGCGCATCTATGCATGCGCACCCGCCCACGTTTTCTCTTTCTCAGTAAACCTATTGCACCCGCACTGTTCGGCCGTCTGTCACTGCAGATCCAATAATAAATAAGATAGATAACATAAGATAAACGTTGGGTAGACGAGCGGTCTGCCTGCCTAGACCTACGGCACTGCAAACGTGCCTAAACCTCGCATAGACTTTCTTGTATTTAGTCCTAAAAGGGACTAACTGCCGTTGCACTGCATCTAGTCGGCAAAGAGCGCTAAAATTACTATGTCTTTCCGCCTTATAGAGTAAGTACTAGTGTGAACACCATATTTAACCGCTTTGCGGCGAAAAAATGGCTTCAAATGACTGCGATAGCCATCTGGAAAACGAAAACGACGAAGCTTATAGGGTGCAACAAAAAATATGTCATGCTACCGTTGAGGCAACACCCTACTGGCAGCACCAGCAGATACCAAAGATTCGCAATATCCCACATGATGGATAGGGAAGACGAAACGATGTAAGCGCTTAATCGGCGCGATCTGCATCCTCACCAATACGAGTAACATGGGCTCTTATACGTAACGCTACGCAGTGCCACAACGCATTATCTCCATTACATAATTTCCAGAATACGAGTGGAGTACTCGTCCAGGATATTTTTTTCAGCTATCATCGTCATCATCATCATCATGGTACAATTATTATTATTGTTATGCGCGAATACATGTGAATATGCCCATGAAATAGAGCAAGCTGTGTCTGTTGAGCGTGTTGTGTCTGTCCTTTCGTGTTCCTTAGTCTCCGGGTTTTACATTATAGAGCAAGTTGTTCACGTTGTCTACGCTTATTGAAATAAAATAAAAAATATTCTCTCAGCATCACATAAATTCCGAAAAATTTCATTGTTTCTTGGAAGTTGAAGGCGTATGTACTTGTGTCGTCTCTAGCTGGAGCTCGCCTCGGCAAATTCTCATTACTTGTAATACTCCTAGCTGTGTATATAGCAATATGACAGGTATTTTAAATGATCTTTGTTTTTGCCAGGAAACTTCCTCACCATCAATTATGCCCTGCACATAATTTATACAAAAGATACCAATTTCTTTGATGTCCAATGAGCAGATATTTCTTCATTATGTCCCTTCCTTTCAGTGTTGTTCCGGGAAGATCTTTTCTTAGATCCTTTCAGTTCATCGAACGTCCTACAGGAAATTCGTTATTCAGAAAAGCGTATGTTCTCAAACTTCCACGCAACAGGAAAGCAAACAAAATCTGCGAAGTTTCTCGTGGAATACATGGAAAGAAAAGGAGACTGTACCTGGCAATCAGGGAACTCGACAGGCGGACCTATACAACCTGTCATCGGTTTTCGATGCCCGAATCACACAGCCTAGCGCGATGTACACGTCGCGGCCAGAACCGTCGCACATATGACGTCTCGAAAGAGGAGAAGAACGGCAAGGATATGAGCGCAGCCCCGCTTATTATGGAATGTGCTACAGTCATTTCTGAATGGCGCAGAGTGGAATGCACCTTTACGCGATGCAAGCATATTTAGGCCTATATAGTAGAACGCTATTGTGCGGCGTAATCGCCATACGACGTTTTCTTTTTTCTTTCTTTCTTTTTCTTTCACGGAAACAACGGCGACGGCTTAACGATTTTCCGCTCGACTCCGACAACAATACGCCTCGGCCGATTTCCTACTAGCGACCAGATATACTTGTGGCGAACGACGGAAGTGACGCGTCCGGCTTGACCAATCAGGTGCCTGTCGTGAAGTGGTCGCACGTAGAGTCCTGGATGGCGTCCTGGCGTGTCCTGGCGCGTAGAGTCCCCGTATACAGTGACTCTAGTCGCGCGCACAGCCAACGCCACCTAGATAAAGAAAGCCGGGCTGACACCTCCTCTTCCTCCTTCGCGAGGTGGACATGATGGTGGTGGTGGTGATGGTGAAAGGGCTCGCCGTTGTCGGCCTCACTGAGGTGGGCAACGTCACGACTGACGCCCTGGGGAATGTGCGTCCTGGGCCGACTTCTAAGGGATTTGTGCCGACATATGTCTGAAAGCGTCTGAGGAAAATCCAGGAGCCAGGTGGAGTGGTGGTGGTGGTGATAGGGCTTGCCGTTGTCGGCCTCACGTATGTGGGCAACGTCACGACTCACGCCCTGGGGGAATGTGCGTCCTGGGCCGACTTCTAAGGAGCCAGGTGGACATGGAGTCGTGACGTCGTCCGTTTCAGCCAATCACCGCAGACGATTTGAAGCACAGGCTTCGCGTGGCTATCAGTGGCTGCGCATGTGGCTCGTTTTCATAGCTAACGGCCGCCTCGCGGTCCTTTAAGCGGTTAGGCTTCGTTTATTCTGGGTGGTGTTGGCATTAGGGATGGGGAAGTTACTCGACAAAAGAAACTCGTCACCTAAGCTAGCGTGCAAGAAATGTAACTACGTTACTAACGACGTTACAGGTCATGAAAATGAATTTGAAGTTAATAAGCTATTTTGGAAAAGTAACGAGATACTTTCAAGTTACTTGCTATACCTAATATACACTTTGCAGTTCTTGATATCTGTATAATTAATTCAGGTATTGATCTCACAGCGGGCGGTGCAGGACGTTTTATAATAGCTTTGATATATGAAAACCATACCAATATCTGATGTGACGAAGGAAGCCAGCCTTTATGTGCTTCTGTAGGAAGGGATTTGATTATTTTAATAAATAATAAATCTAGTAATAAGGTTCTTGAACGGAGCACAAAGCAAGTAGTGCACAAACACGAAGTAGAACCGTGCCAAGTTTTAATCCTGCCACACAGCGCCCTCTGACATTATAAATACACCGCTCCTCGTTATGATGAGCGTCACTTGAACCTCCTGGTGAACAGAATTTGTAACGTTCACCGCGTAACAATAAACGCCGAAACGCATGGGGCGCTTTCCCAGCGTCAAAACGTCGCGAGTGCGCCGTGACCTTGTACGGGCGGCGAAGACCAGCCCACGTGACGATCACCCGAAACAAATGGAACGCGTACAGAGCGAGTGACGCGCGCCAATGTTGCCACGTTCGTCGACCACAAGCGTTTGTTGGAATGTGCCGATGCATTATTTTCTACGGTTTCTGCCTTCATTCGTTCCAGATATCGTTGAAACGTAGAAGTAAATTTACTGTGGTGGAAACTGTCTCAAAAATGTGTTCGAGTTACTCATACGCAACTTTGTCTGCCACACGGCGGCCGTCGCTCTGTCCATTCCTCGGAAAAACGACAAAAACGACGAAAAGCGACGAAAACCTACGAATATCTGTAGTCGACAGATGTCGGCGTACGCTCTCCGCGCGCGCTGGAAAACTAGCTTTGCCGAGGTCACACGCACGCCGTGCACGCGCGCGTCGTGAAATCCTCAGAAAAATGCCCCATGCGTTTCGGCCTTAAAGGTACTGTAAAGCAGCACCGATCAAATGTCATTTAGTGTAGCTATTCGATAGTCCAAGCCACCAGGACAAAAACTGCGCAAGTTTCATTCCAATTGACGGTGCGATTAATTAGAAAATTACAATTAAAGATTACCGGCAACACTGTACTAGGTATTCGAAAGGAATCCGTACTCCTGATACATACGGCGGCAACCACATTGCATGCGTATAACACTGGGCCCGACATAACAATCCACCACAATCCACCATAAAATCCGCCCCTGCAATCCACACAACGATCCACATCTGAGGATAAACGGATAAGCGAACTGAAATGAAATGCTGAGCCGTTTAAAAAAATGTGTCAGACGTTCAAGAAGTCAGACACAGTCGGGACTTGTTTGTTCACAGAGGTTCACAGAGAGAGTTTGTTCGTTTGAAAGAGGCCGCGAACAGAAGGAGCGCGCAGGCGCAGCAGAGAAGTAGGGAGAGCCTCCATCGAACAGCGGCCAGCGGTGTGTTACTTCGCAAAAACAGGGGTTAACGGTTTAAACTGTTAACAGGGGTTTCAGAATGCATAGGTAAAGAAGAAAACCAATAATATGGTTACTAAAATAACGAAGTTCCGATGTAATAGTGTGTAATACCAATTTTCAATGTTGCCCGCTGAACAGGAGGTTGTTTGACTCCAGGCGTCGCACCGCCCCACTACGCCGCATCTTTCATGGCAAATTAAAAATATTTATAGCGCGTTGTCGGTCGTATGGTTGCGCATATGGTATTTAGAAGCAACAAAGTCTCTAGTCACATCACCGGCATATCATGCTTGTCTACTGCTTTACAGTACCGACAGCGACCGGAGGCGGAATATGTGCGTCATTGTGTAACGTGTTTATTACCGTACGCGTAGAAATCATACATATGCAGTAATACACGGTATATCCATGTGGTCGAGGCTCGTTACAGAGCACGACGCTGAGGAGCGGCCGGACGGTAAGCACGGCGTCGGACCGCGAAGTACCGTTGTGGAAGCGTCGGTTGCGGGTGGGCACGGCACTTTATCGTCAAGCTGACGGCACGACCGCTCAACATACCGGCGTCCAGAAAACGCAGGATGGGCAACAACGATATCAACGTTATTGATATTAGAATACACTCGTGTACATACTGTAACTTCTGTGTTTTTGGCTCAATAGTTCTCAAGATAGTTCTCACAAGCACTAAGATTGTTCACGAAGATACGGGAAGTAAAAAAAAGAAAAGGTTATTCATTTGTATTTTGTTAAGGAGACGTAACGTTGACAACCACGTCGACACGTGTTGATTTTTCAAGTAATTAGCTGGTTTCGGCTTACGTATTTCTTGCGCGGAGCAGCGTACTAATGCGCTTTTTCGCTCAGCTATCCGGCTGCCAATTCCGTGTTCATACGCATGGTTCACACGCGGGGATGACGGAAGATAAGGAATAGCCGCCAGGGACGCTTCGGTATGCCTTCTCCTTCTCTATACTACTAGTACACTAGGCCTGGTTTCACCAACTCTGGTTAACTTTGAACCGAGATCAAAAGTTGCTACAACTTGAAGGTAACACTGAATTCTTTTTGCAAAGGGTAGTTGGTGGCGTGATGAATGTTTCAGTGACAATAACTCCCTAGTGAAACAGAGTTAAGTGTTGAATTCAAGTAAAGGGACCATTGATCCCGGTTCAAATCTTAACCGGCGTTGGTGAAGCCGGTCCAAGGTGGATTCGTCATCGCCACGATAAAGGCACGGAACCTCACCTACAGACCGACAGCACCACGAGCGCTGCGTACCAATCGGGTAAAGAAGGAGAGGGAATTCCGAATACTCTCTTGGCGGCTGTTCCTTATCTTCCGCTACCCCCCTACCCCGGTGTGTGTGAACTAGGCGGATGGAGACGGAATTGGCAGCCGGACAGCCGAGCGAAAGAACGCTGCTCCGCGCAAGAAATATGTAAACCGAAACCAGTTAATTACCCGAAAAATCACAAGCATCGACGAGGTTTTTTTGCTGGAATATTTTTCGCTAGAGATTCCGATCTGTGGAACAGAGGTTCCGAAAGCGTCCGAAGTGAAATTTAAAGGTTAGGAATTTTATTTATTTATTTAGCGTATGCAAATGAGCCGCTCACTGCTGAGTTCTTGGCCGATGTCTCAGGGATGCTCACTGAAAAGAAAGCTTTTCGATAGCGCCACCTGTTGGCGAATTATACAGCAGGGGGATCATTGTGAAACACCCGCACTCTTAAAAATGAACTTCACCGCATAGTACGCTCCAAGCCAATCATTATCTCGAATGACATCGTCCTTTTCCCTAATTTGTTGAAAACGGTAGGCGTGCGCCTTTTTTGTGACACTTATGCAGTTCATAGTTCTCACAAAGATGGCGTACGCTTCCCGTTTCCATCAAATCAGGGGAGAGAATGATGTCATTCTAAATGATGGTTGGGGGGGGGGGGGTATATGTTTATTCACACAAAGGAGGCTGATGGTTGGCTAGGAGCGTGCTATGCGGTGAAGTTCTGTTTTAGGAGTGCGGTGTATAAAACCCAGTAACACAAAACATAGAAAACATTGAAAACAAAAGCACTAAGATTGTTCACGTACGATAAATCTTTTTTCTCACAATTACTGTCGTAATATATGCAAAATATGCAAAATGCGACGCGCCATCTCACGGTAACGGTTGTGACTAGGGCGGCCATATTGGTAGAGTCGACATGCGCGCGCGTTAGGGTGCTGCTGTACTACATGTCTCGTCCTGTACGTTCACATACACTGCGGGATCGTACCTATTTTTGACAAGAATGCCAACGCACTGCTGCGTTCCATTGTGTAAACAACGTGGAACCAAAGACAGCGACGGGAACAAGGTTGGTGTCACCCACTTTACTCTGTTCAGTGTGCCTGGTAGTAACCCTAGAAGCGGCCGTGAAATGCAGTGAATAGTACGCACGCAGTATACCACGGGCTCTTTTTAAGAGATGAGGGTGTTCTACGTTGATAATAGAGAACATAATGAAACAGGGCTAGGAAGAAAAACAGCTAGTACTTGGGTAGTACTTGGGTTACGTGCAGTCTCGTGTGCCACTTAGCTTGTGTCTTTGTCTTCCAACCGCGCTTGAGCTTCTCCCCAGAACATCAGCTGCTCTCACCAAGCCATAGCCTCCTCCATACTGAGTATATAGGAGGTTACGATCGAGTGATCGCGCATAACGGTCGCGTATCGCGTGACGCACGCGAATGAAAAGATAGGTGTTGCATAGGAGGGGAATTTTGCGATCGCGCAATGTTGCGATGCTGTGTTGGCTAAGGCATTCATGTGCGGACCTCGTTGTCGATGCATCCTGCATGACCTGAACAAACAGGGCTTCCACAAGGGCATAGCTTATTCAGAATGAAATAATAAATACAATTGTTGTTCTCCTCGAGCCTTGCTGGCACGCAAAACATGATATATGCTAACAGTGTTCTGTCTTTTGTAGGTGTCCTTTCACCTTTTTCCAAATGATGAGACACTATACAAGAAGTGGATTATTGCCATCAAGCGAGACGTAACTTAGTCACATGAAGTTCATAGCATACATGTGGCGATTACAGAAAAGGACAGACGGACACGGGCTATCCGTGCCCACCCCTGTCTTTTGGTCAATAGCCATGTGTAACCAACACACTCTTCACATCCTTGCGCTGATAGCACAGTGTGTTTATTTTGATTTTCTCTTCTTTTAACTCAGAACGTCATAGAAAGAGCGCTTATACCTATAGCATACGATACGCAAAAATGTGACCAGAAACTTCGGCGGACGCACATTTTACCGTAGTGGTGAAGAAAGAAAACTGCCGTCACCTCGAATGCACGTGAACGGCGCATGCACTAAACACCGAACGTCATGTGACTGCTCGAGCTCGATTGCGCGCACGAGTCAATATTGTGGACAAGGTGTTCCACCACAAAACAGCAATTCACGTGCCTCGAGTCACAGTTGTTTGTAGGCGGTGAAGAAGGCAGTGTATGCTCATCCACGGCGAAGGCGTAGGATTTCTTTTGCTGCCGTGACGACGGTGCCGAAAGAGCACAAAAACTCTCTAACGTATTATCTGACAGGTATGGTAGAGCGCCTAAGTCGTTTTTCCACATGTTGTCATCGTACGTAGAGAAACGTCGCAGTTCAGTCATCTCGGCCGCCAGCTGAAACGAGCGGCTTCCCATTCACAACTCCCGAATCCTGACTCCACCAAGATGGCCGACCAAAACGTCCTGACCAGAGTTGCCCGACGTGAAAGTAATTTTGCATATTACCTATTTGATGACGCTTTTCGTGACTGAGTTACCAAGTGACCAAATGCTAGTTGTGAATCCTAAATATCAAGTATGAAGTAAATATGAAGGTATCACTTGTGTGATACTGTAACCTAAAAAAAGAGAACGTCAGCTCTAAAGCGAACAAAACACTCTGTGCACATATGATAGGAGTGAGCAGAGTTCGAGGTAACTCGTTACTCGAGTAACGAGTAACGAGTAATCATAACGAGTAAGTAACGAGTTATTCGTGTAACTCGTTACTGTAACTAAGTTCCTTTTTTTGGTAACTTGTAACTTAACTCGGTACTTTTGCGCCGTGGTAACTTTCAAAGGAACTCGTTCATTTTTCAGGTAACTTCGCCAAAGTAACTTAAGTTAAGTTCCAAGCTACTTTTAACTCGCTTTTCACTCACGTCCACATATTTTCTTACTTTCTCTCCGGTTCCTTCATGGCATTTTTTGCCATAAAACGTGATATTCAATCAATGACAGTATTTTATTCAGGAAGTAAGAAACGCTGCCTTGAAATGAAGCTGAACCGTTGTGTGCCCACAGGGAGTAAGATGTAAAGCGTTCGAATAGACCTCTACCAGAGAAACGTCATCTTGACATTGGTAGACAGACTGAAACCGAAACAAATCGGAGGGAGAGGGCTGGGTTCCACGAACGGGCACTTGTTCGCTGCCTCCCAAGCAGGACCGAGGGTCGCGTCCCTTAAAGGGACCATATCGTAATCCCCTCAAGGCCGTGGCTTTCGGGCGCGACCTTGTTCACCTCTAGCTTCGAGCGTAGTTCAATTCTACCCAATTTTGGCGCTGTCGAACACTATGGCGTCATTTGTTTACAAACAGGGAGAGGTCTATTGTTGGACATAAAGAAAACGACCTAAGCGTGTTGCACCCCTCCACAGGCAACTCAAGGCCTAACTCAACTGCTCACGCGCGCCGCACCTGCGTATCACTCTAAATCTTTTCACATCCCTAAAGAAAATACAGAAACCGACACTGAAGATTTTTGTTTAAGTTTAATTTGTACAAGCTTTCGCGTGGAGGTCCACGCTTCCTCAGGTACAAAGTCAAGTGGTGACACACATAAGTATATATAGTATAGCCATATACACGACTAAACATACAGCTGTACAAAGAAAGGGAAGGGGAAGGAGGTATGGTGCCACATGTCTGTGCACAATGAATAGCTGGGCAGACGGATAAGTGACCTCTAACCGTTTAAGAACAGTAAAAGGTGTTATTGTGAACAAAAAGGCTCGCCAACCCAGTTTCGCGGAAGGGGGGGTCAGGAGTATGGGAAACGAGTGGCCCAGAATGGACAAAGGGGAAGGTTACGGATTATCTAACGGAGTGCCAGACGATGACTGAAGCGAAGATTCAAGAATTGTGCACAAATAAATATAGATATATAACTATTAAATTGGCATAAGCGGATATAACGAGCCAGGACTAAGATTCAGACCATTTGCACCAAATGGTCTGAATCTTAGTCCTGGCTCGTTATATCCGCTTATGCCAATTTAATAGTTATATATCTATATTTATTTGTGCACAATTCTTGAATCTTCGCTTCAGTCATCGTCTGGCACTCCGTTAGATAATCCGTAACCTTCCCCTTTGTCCATTCTGGGCCACTCGTTTCCCATACTCCTGACCCCCCCTTCCGCGAAACTGGGTTGGCGAGCCTTTTTGTTCACAATAACACCTTTTACTGTTCTTAAACGGTTAGAGGTCACTTATCCGTCTGCCCAGCTATTCATTGTGCACAGACATGTGGCACCATACCTCCTTCCCCTTCCCTTTCTTTGTACAGCTGTATGTTTAGTCGTGTATATGGCTATACTATATATACTTATGTGTGTCACCACTTGACTTTGTACCTGAGGAAGCGTGGACCTCCACGCGAAAGCTTGTACAAATTAAACTTAAACAAAAATCTTCAGTGTCGGTTTCTGTATTTTGTTTATGTGATCTACAGGACTTGACTCCCCTCTTCGTATACGCTTCCACATCCCTAAAGGTGTAAAATGTGTGTAAAATGGCTGTACACAGCAGTAGTACACTCTTTGTGCACTAATCTGTTTGAGAACTCTTGAGGGTGTAAGAATTATGTATTACACCCTTTTCTGGAAAATCTCGGTGAGGGTGTGATACAGGGTGTATTTAGGGTGTGTTTGAATCTTGAACAAACATTTACTTTGTTCACTGAAAGGAGATCGAATTCTGCAAACATGACAGGGGAACATTATAAAGGAGCGCATTACATAACAACAACAACAACAATTATATTTTGACGATGAAGTGGGCAGGTTTTCCACATTACATAAAATTACTTACGAAACACTAGAAGAACGCATGACATAACGAAATAATAAGCACATGGCATGATTAACAGCCAGGCGTGGATTAATTCAGGCATACTAAGGAGAGCTTTCTTTTTTGACGGGTAACTTCTCAACCTATTGGAGTGAGGTAGTACATTCCTTCACACATCTACGTCGTCATACGAGTGATTCCCAGCTTGCTGATATTTCGCTCACGCTCTTGATTTCACTTCACCAGTGTCGTGTTTCCTTGTTGACTGCGGCTTTCCAACGTGCTCGCCGGCAAGCTTCTATAAGACCATCTGCTTTCAAGTGGATCTTTTTATAGGGTCTCTCACGAAGGACAATAACCGGAGGCCATCGCAACAGCAGAAGATCTGCGGACTTGAATTCCCTTGAGGGGTTGCATCACAGCGTTACAAGTGTGTACACGGTTCCAGAGACTATTGATTCAGCGGAGCGTCCACCCCTTTTTTTTTCTTTTTTTACATTTTGCAACGGCAGCGAAAGTGGAAGTTAAACATTAACAAGAACTAGCGACTGGAGTAAACCGCGTGTAAATATTTCAGCAAAGAGCTTCAGTTTTCAGCAGTTTCAAGTACTAAACGGTTTCAAACATGCAATCGCCTTGAAGACGAATCAAAATATGGGGGCGTTTAAAGCGCACTTCGAGAAAATGAAAAGAGTCTTAATACTTTAAACGGATTCAAAGGATAAACTCTGTAATAAGACACGTGGGGCTCTTCGCGTCATTTTCTTCCAGGCGATTTAAAATTTTAGTGCATTGTCCTATGACATTCCGCGACAAACAAGTAAAAATACGCGCGCATTAAAGAACAGGAAAGCGCGAAAATATTAAAATGATGATGCTGATGATGATGATGATGGCAGGAAAAAAATATGGAGATGTGAGCCCGCTTACCGCGGGAGAGGCAATATTAAAATGTCTTAACTTTCTGACAAGGTTTTTCTGATCAGATTCGCCTATGACTTTCACCCTTTAGTTATACGCGCAGTGAAGCTGTCACCAATATGCTATCTAGCGCTGTTCAAATAGTATTTTTAAAATCCAAATCGAATACGAAGGAAAAGCTACACGACAGTACCGAACGCATACACAGCACATTTTCAGACACACAGCACAGGTCCGTGATACTGCTTTTCATTTGAAGCAGCATTCACTTTTTCTTTTTTCTTTTGTGTGTGTGTGTTTTCTTATTTCTTCTGGCGTTTTAGGTTTGCGAGTGCAGCTTCAGTTCGAAATCCGAATATATAGAGTTCCATGTTCGATTCGGAATTCGAACTAAACATGCAGTAATTCGCTTCAGTATTCAAAAAAAAAAAAAAAATCCAAACATTCGCGCTACTATATGCCCTATGTACCCAGCTGTGCGCATGTTATGAACATGGCGAATACCGTTCGAGAATTAATGGAGTTACGTGGTAGCGCTGTAGTACAGCGCCTTCGGGGCGTACATTGGCAGTCCAAGAAGATTCTCTAGAAGCGACAGCGTAACAGCCTCACCTGCGGTTCCCACCTGCTGCATAGGTTACCTCATTAAGGTATCGTACTCAGTCTTCCACCACAGATATTCCATTGGATTGTACCGGTCAGTTCAGCAACCTGTCGTGACGCGAAGCAAACCAATTCTTTACGAAATTTACTCTGTGCTACCGAGCATACACATCTTCGAAACGAGGTTCAAATCACACAATCACTGTGTGAATCTATCGGAGAGGGCCACAATCGTTCGTTTCCTGGAAACGTGTACTGCAAATCTTTGCCCGTTCTGTAGCGCAGAGCTTTCAAATGCAATGTTATTCAATCACATGTTCTGTAGTTTCGTTGCACATGTGCAATGTGTCGGAAGACATTAACTTTATCTCGGAGACCACTGATAAGTGTGTCATTAACGTATCCGGACTGCGCCCTACGCATGAGGAATGCTCCTTCCGTGAATAATTAACGAAAGCGTGGGGCAGACACGGAATATCCTCGTGCTGGGGTCATCCACCTCCGTTGAGCCATTGGCGTGGTGAAAGGAACCCGTTCTCGCGGCATTTCAGCAGGTTCTTCGTGGGTTCTCCGTTCTGCGGGTTCTCTGTGTAAAGTATACTTTGTCACATGGTTTACAGGGGTTGTATAACGGAAATGTGGGGTGAACGTGCGCGTGTAAGAAATGATAGTTAGTTAGCCAGTAAATTAGCAAAAATAAGATAAACCTTGGAGCTTTCAGCAACGCACCATGGGTGGTACCTGCTCCATTGCAAAACCTGTATTGCTATTACAATAAACTCTGAATCAAAACCCTGAATCACAGCATGATCCCTCACATACTCACGGGCACTCGATCAATAGAGCGGGAAAACAAAATAGCACGCTACAGATCTACAAAATACGGTGTCAGCAGTCCACACTACGAGTGAGTTGTCACTTATTGTTCACAATACAGTTGTGAGACCAGTCTCACTCAGGAAGGCTACCGGCATGCGGACTGCCTTCCGTTGATTGCGCGGAGTATGCCAAGGACCCAATAAATGAGCCAGCTCCACTGGGCGGTCAGTCATGCGTAAAATGCCGGCAAGGAGTGACTGTCTCTCTGATCTGAATATAGTTCCGTCTTATCTGTTTGTGTTTGTCCTTTGTTCATAATTCATCACACTCAGGCACTTCGTACGCCCAAAAAACACCACAAGAGAAGGCATAAAACAAAGTAAGGGCTCCTTCAAGCGAAGATCCGTGTGCAATAGATCACACACACACACAGACATGCTGTATGTGCTCGGATCGGTTCTAATAGCCATTGGCTTCGGTTTTACAGAAGCACTGAGGTGATCCCAATTTTTTCTTTTTTTCGGTGCAGAGTGTTATCCAACGAATAAAATGAGTTCCTGCGAAAGGACGATGAGCGTAGGTGACCTACAGAGCGAGCGCGAGGGCTCTGTTCCGCACCACCTTTGAAAAATCCTTCTCGTGAAAAGAGCGCATCGCAGAGCGAGAGGACGATGTGACGTATGCTACTACCCTCACGTGACCAGTGACGTACGGCGACACAGCTCAGGCATGTATAGGCGGCGTGTGAGCTGGGAAGAAAAAACCGAAGAAACAAGGCACAGAGCCGTCTCCACGACACGAGAGCATCGTGTCTGTCGTCCTCGGCTGCTTCCTCCGATCGTTTTTTTTTTTTTTTTTTTGTTGGTGTAGTTCTAAATTAGATGGCACGGCTATAAAGCACCGTTAACGCACCGTTGAAAATATTTTGCATGGTGACTCCTGGTGGACAGCTTGACAGATCAGGCAGGATTCTAAGCGATGTTAAATGTCACCTCGTTGATCCTTTAAAATTACTATTCGCACAGCCCTGAGCAAAAAACATGTCTCCTGCTTGCAGTCTCGCCACCGGGAACGTACTGGTCGCGCCCTCTGCAGTGACATCCAGATGGATGCGAATTAAAACGCCAACACGAACGTGATCCGTATACTGCGTCTCATCCATTTATTCGCGGTCTGCGCGACCGTACGCTTGTTCCCAAGCAAAACAATCCTCTTTGGCACTTGCCAAACACCTTCCTTGCACTAGTGATCACGTGACAGACTGTTTTAGAAGGAAAAGAAAATCAAAGAAGGTCGACTGACACAGGGAACGCGAGACTCGCTCGAAATAGAAGCCACGATCGGGTACGTCAGTTCTACAAGACGAGCAAACGGTTTTCGAGGCCGAACACTAAGGCGTATTTAGCCGTCATCCTCGACTGGGTTCGTCAATGAAAATTTTCGTTTCGAACGCAGCGCCGAAGCATATGCTTGCGTTGAATATCTTCGTTCTGTGAAATAATCCCCAACAGAACATGAGAAATGATGACAAGCTAAATTTGTACTCACTATAGAGTCAACGTAAGATGATTTGTTCGAGAGAATGCTGATGTAGTCTCTCGGAGTTGGTTTGGGGGTTTGGGAGCCAAGGGAAATGAGGAAATGAATAAAAATTCGCCACGTGGGAGCAAGAAGAGCTGTATGCACTGAAAAGCGCACACAAAGTACACAAAAAAATGAATCACGGGGGGAGAGGGGGGGATTACGTAAATTACGTAATCGTCCACGTTGTCGTATGTGAGATTCAGATTTTGGATCCCAGATGTATTTTTGCATTTCTTCGTCACCCGATAACTGCAGCGCGTCACGGACCTAATCAAGGTCCGAGAGAGAGTTTGAGGGGGGGGGGGGGGCTGTTACGTTGGCTAGACGAGCGTCTACCTGCCAAGGCGGCACGCTGCTCGGCGGAGAGGGCAGGAGGCCCAAACCTTCAACTGCTGGATATTCCCTAGCAAGCGTTAATTCCCTGGCGTCACCCGTGATCGGCCCCGAGCTCCCGCGCGAAGTCAAGTCGCAACGTTTATAAAAAAAAATCTAGGCCTACGACAATTGCTGTCACATGCCGTCACGCCCTGTTCCGTGACTTTCGCTGCGCGCCAAGCTGATAACGCTCTTTACGTGCGAGTTCAAGATTAAATATTCGAGCGTTCAAGATTCGGATTCAAAATTGAAAAAGAAAAAAAAAAGTTCGCGAAATTCAAACTCGTTCGCCGAGGATCAACTCTATTGCGCGTGTGCGTTTGTCTCCTTCCCGGATGTAGAGGCACACGTTTTATGACTCGGGAAGCCACCGCGCATTGGTGCAAATTTCGGTCAGGATGCTGTAAGTCATGCCCCACGACTTAGCGGTCCCTATAGCTATACCACCAACAGTATTTTACCTTTCGATTACAATAATGGTCGAGTTAGCGAGCCTTGGCGATGAATGGACTCCCCTCGATGAGTCTGACGAGCAATTCGGAAGTCCGTCGAACCGTACACGGCTTTCACTGCGAACCTATAGGGCTCGCGACAAGTTTTTTTATATCACTAGTTTTGATATGTACACACAGCATTACCAGCTGTAGGGCTACCAATTACGCTGCTGTTGATGATGTTCTCGGGGCAGTAGAGATATCCTCCATAGTGCAAAAAGCCCGAGTCTTGGCACAAACGGACGGAGGACATCAACGCCAGATTCAAATGGTAAGAATTTGTAGTGATATCCCGCCTCTGCTGTGTTGTTGAAATAACAAATGCAGGGCCAGACCAGGATGCTGTCGTCGACCTATTTAGGTGAAACTTGCTGTCCTGCTATGGGGGGGGGGGGGATTTCTGCACAAACGGCGAGTACTGTTTCAGCCCTGAAGACGGTAGAGCTACCTTTCGGTGGTATACACCAGGCACAGTTTAGTTACACGTACGACAGCGTACCTCAATTCGTTGCTACATATTTTCCCTAATAAATATTTGTAATGTCGGCACTTCCGCAATGACCACGAGGTGCCGTGTGTTCGATCAGGAACGAATTTTGTATTTCCATGCCTTTGCCCCGATCACCGACAGACTGGTGGCAGACGGGCACTGTATGTGAGCAGGATGAAAAACTCGCAGCGGCACGTGAACGTTATTTCATTGGAACATACTGTTCGCCTCCACCACATAGAATGGACACAATACGGAGACGTCTGCGCAGTAATCTGTGTTTACAGAATAGGGTTCCGCGTTTCCGGAATTTGGCGAAAAATGCCGAAATATACCCACCAAATTCCTGAAATTCGGCATCTTTCGAAAACCCCCGAATTATGCTCTTGCATATGGTGCTGCATGCCGAAAATCCCGGTACCCGATTGCACTTTCGTCCTCCGGGGCATCATATTTTCGTTTCCCTTCACCTCGTTTCCAGGTGGAATGCGGAGAATACCGCCATGCGAAGCTGCTAGCCTCTCGTGTAAGGGAAAACCTTCCTCTGTAACACTTTGATTAGTGGGTCAAGAGGGTGCAAGTACACGTGGAACCCTCCAACAAAGGAAAGGACATTCTATGCGTTCTCAATGTCCTCCTACCAAGCTGCTCTCCCTCCATAGTCTTTCTCCCTAGTGATTATAGCTACCGATTTTTTTCGGCATTTATTTTCGGCGCAAACGTTTTAGAACGCCGGAAATATTCGAATTTAACCAAACACATAAACGCCGAAAGACTCCCGCCGAATCTCACCAGCAATAAATGCCCAAAACGCGGAACCGTACACATAAAATAGTGTGGCCATAAGTCCCGTAAGTGCCCTCTCTTAAGGTAAATATAAAAGAGGCATTACGCTGTGCAATTACCACGCCCAGGCATTTGAAAACATCTCTCGACGATGCGCGCCCACATACGGTGGTGATCCCGGCTCACACACTCCACTTTAAATATTTATGTAAAGTACTCAGAATGGATAGGCACGAGGTGTGCACAAGGGGGGAAAACACGGTGTGGTTGCCGAATGTGGGTGATCTTCCATCTGGACCACAACATAGGAAGAAAAGCAGAAAAAATTATGAAGGTCTGTAAAGCGTGCTTTGCATACATAACTTTGCCGTTTGCCGGAGAAGCCATCTTGGGAAAACAAGCAATCACTTGCCATGCCTTAGCGGCCAGCCCTCTCCTTTTCAGATTTCCGCCGCCAGTTCGCATTCCAATCTCAGAAATGAATTCAAAATATGTAGCACCAGCTCCCTTGGCATAGTGGTTAGAGTGATCGCTTTCCACGCCGAGACTGGGAGGTGACACGGGTTCGAATCCTGTCACCGGCTATGCTGTCTGAGGTTTTTCCTGGGTTTTCCGAAGACTTTCCAGACGAATGTCGGCACAGTTCCCCTTGAAGTCGGCACCAGGACGCATACTAACCCCCCTGTCCCCCACTCCTTCCTGCTGTCCTCTCTCCATCTGTCCACGTCTATACGCCGCTCATAGCCACAGTTGCTTCGCAGCGCTAACACGGAATTAGAAAAAAATGCCGCCATGTAGAAAAAAAAATGAAAGAAAGGAAAGCGGTGAGGAGGTTATAATCGCGTGCACCATTTGACGGGCCGTCAGCCGAAAAAGCAGATTCTGATTACGTTGTCAGATGACACGCAATTCTTCAAAAGCAAACAGAACAAAATAAAAAAATAAAAACTTTTTCAGTCGATTTTCGGAGTCACTTTTCTGAAATAGATCTTCCGGCTCTCAGAACACATAATGTTGTTCCCGATTTTGTCGTTTAGTTAAAATTCCGTCATGTACTTTCACCCTGTCGATCTCGTTGACAGGTGTCATGAAATCGTGGAAGGCGGTTTGGTTGATATCTTTACACAACCTTTGCTTATTGCTTCTATCGTAATTTATTTGTGTTCTTTTTGTTCGTTCGTTTGTTCGTTCGTTCGTTCGTTCGTTCGTTCGTTCGTTCGTTCGTTCGTTCGTTCGTTCGTTCGTTCGTTCGTTCGTTCGTTCGTTCGTTCGTTCGTTCGTTTACGCATGATTCTTAAAATGCGGCACATAAAAAAAAAGTTGATTGTGCGTGTTACGCATCTGCTAACCAATCTGGCCCACTTCGGGCCCTCACGAGTCCACATAAATGCTCTGAGTAACTAAACCAATTTCAGGCCTCAGTGCAAAGATGACAGTTGGTCTGTCCTTACTTCCCTCCATTCATTCCTCCCACATTCTTCCTCCTTCATTTATTTATGATTCACGGTGTGCACGACTGCGTACAAGTTGCGCAGAAAAATGATCTGTGAGCACCCACAAAGTAGACACCAAAATAACTCCCTCGTTGCCGAAGCTTTCTTGTGACAGGAAGCGAATTCAGTGTACGTGCTTTTGACAGTGATAAACACTGCCTATATAGTAAAAGCGAACGTTGTAAAAATGTGAAAAGCTTTTATCATGGTTTCCTTTGACCCGAGCGAAAAAAGAAAACAAAGAAAAGATTAACGACGCCAAACATGTGCAATAAAGTTCCTGTAGAATGAAAATTGTTTGTTACATGCCCCTCTAGAAGAAAGCTTCGAGCAAGCTGGTGTACGAGTATAGACTAGTTGTTGATAATACTTTCCTCTGCCTGGGGCAAGATGTTACCCGAAAAACAGCGTTAGACTCTGTCGATTTCATCTAACCAACATCCTCCAACTCGCGTAACAGAAACTAAGGACGTAACGTTTCCATGACGACGAAGCCTGAGCTTAAGCACAACAACAACAACAACAACAAGGACGTAACGTAACAACACAACACGAGCTCAATTCGTAACGTTTCATGATAAACGTGTATCGTCGTTTGCACCTTATACCCCTGTCACACCGCAAACCGAATGGCATTCGCAGCGAATGACAATCACACCGAATGTCATTGATTTGTCTTACATCGAGCTACACGAAGAAACAGAATGTCATTCGCAAACGATGCCAGAGTCGATAATTAAGACACCAGGGCCGAATATATATGAAGCATCATACAGGTACATTAGTTATATTTTTATTTCTTTCGCTCGAAACTAGCGAAACATTAGATTATTTCACAAATTAGTTGCCTTTTCAGAGACACTTATTTGGCGAAGTACCACAGGCAAATACACTCTTAAAAATGAACTTCACCACATAGCACGCTCCTAGCCAACCACAATCCCGAATGACAACGTTCTCGCCCCTGATTTGTTGAAAACGGGAGGAGGAGCCTATTTTGTGCCGTGCATAATGGGCACAAAATAGGCTCCTCCTTCCGTTTTCAACAAATCTAGGGCGAGAACGTTGTCATTCGGGGTGATGGTTGGCTAGGAGCGTGCTATGTGGTGAAGTTCATTTTTAAGAGTGTACAACTAAGAAGCCTATCTGCACCGCACTTGGCAACGTGACGACGTGGGAACGAAGGTAGTTCTCCCAAGTGTTTAGCTTTCCTTCCTTCGTGTCAAAAGTTATCAAATTCGTGATAAAATATTGGAGTACAACTTTTCAGTCGTGTTTCATTTCTTCGAACGGTTTATCGTTGTTGTTTTTGCTACCTCTCTACTCCGAGGGTACGCTGTCGGTGCGAGAGGGAAAAGCGAATGAGTTTCCCGAACTGTTCAGCTTCAGAAGCCGCTCTTCATCGAAGAAAGATTCTATCGGCACAGTTCCTCTTCTTGCAATGTAGCCGTTCACTATATCGCTTCCCAAACCCCTTTTTTGTTCATTAACGAAGCCTTTACCGTTCATTATCCTTAGCATTTTACTTTCCTGTTTCCACCATATTCCCGTGGAATATCCCCCTAGGGACATATTCGTCGTAGATTCTCCAAGTTTTGAGAGCTCCCTTGTAAAAAAAAATTTACTTCCTCGACTTGTTGTGTAAGAACCATTAAGAAATAAAACCCTCACGGGAAAAATGAGCACGTAAAGCTGCATCTGAATGGCATATATTATGCTTCCAATATTTTGAATATTTTTTTAAACGAAGTTTCCTTATCTCGAGGCAGCGCACCGTGATTGGTTTATTCGGCTACTGTGTTTCACATGGCTTGAATAATTCAGACCCTGATCGAAAGCGCGCGTGAAAAATTGATACAGCTGGTGGAAAACACGCACCACTGTTCAACAAGGATGTCCTAGGCAAATTTCTAATTTACGAGGAGCGCAATTATTGTACTATAATGTGAAATGACACGACATCACATTACTTAGTCAGTGCTTAACAATGGTACATAATGCTTGCCTCCAGTATCTCCTGCTTCTGTTCGTTCACGCGAGGATGACAACCAGGGGGGAAGGGGATATATTTATTAGACCAAACGAAAACGGGACGTCGGCTTGCTATTCCGCAAAGAAAAAATAAAAATAAATGAAAGTAGAATAAAATAAATAAAGACGAAAAGACAAGAATTAGGAAATAAAGGATAAACTAACAAACGGTGAAACAAGGATGAGATAGATTAAAGACAACGATGACAAAAAAAGATGACTAACAAACGGTGAAATAAGGATGTGATGGATTACAGAAGAAGATGACTTTAAAAGAAAAGCATCAGGTTAATGCGTTGAGGGTGAGAGTGGGGCACTGAAGAATGCGGGATGAGGCAAGGAAAGGCCAGCCAGCGGTGAGGTAGGAAACCCCTCTGAATGATCCATACACAACGTAACTCAGTCCGCGACACGGTTGTTTTGAAGCCTCTCAGCGAGAGCTGAGATGTTTACACGGAGCTTTGTGAGAGGGCCTTCGCGTCTGCCGTCAGCAAAGCGCTTGCGACCCGCATTCCGTCTTTGTTGTTTATATTGTTTAAGCAAAGGTAGCTGCTATACATATCTGTGCAATTTCCACCCTCAAGATATGCCTGCTTATTTAAAAACGTATTCTATTGTGTAGAACAACAACAACAAGTAAGTGATGACGATGTAGAGGGATGTTTCACAGCAGAGGCGGCAGCCTTTCCCATTGTTTGCGGGGGAGAAGATGGTGAATGATGGTGAATGCTCAGAGTTCCCGCAGGAGCCCTGTTGCTGCTAAAACGGTGATGAGGGCTTGGAGAGCTCGTAGCTGATGCGCTGGGTTGGCCGAAGTCGTGTGTACAAAGGGGAATGCATCAGTGGCAAATGCCTCGCAGTCCTATGTTAAATTTTGTGTTTCTATATATGTTTGAAAAACAATAAAATGAAATGAAATAAAATTCTGACCCCAGACTTAGTGCAACGCGCTGCAAGGCGAATGTCAGCACGGTTCCCTATGAAGTTGGCCCTGGACGCTCGATTCCACCGAGCGTCGCTAATCAAACTCCAGCAACCAACCAATGGACGCGTAAAGCTGGCTTTGCGTTTGGCGTCTGCACACCTGCTGTTGCCTTGCGCACGCAAAGTACAGGCTTTATGCGATACTATGCCTTTCTAATGGTGCATCGAGCATACTTCACACTTGACAGCTTATTTTTTTTTTTTTTTTCTGGAAAGCGCGAAATCACTTTGCTTCGTTTCCGATTCGGATGGTTTTCGCACCCTTAGCCGTGAAAGCAACATATCCTGCATAAGACGACATCAAGCGCGGAAACATGTCCCCTTTCCTACACGAACGAATTGGAGTATACCCTCGATATATCGTTTGTCTTTCATTGTTATAATACACTACTGTAGTGAAGAAAGGTATCCAAATCTAGAGGCATGTATCAGAGGAACATTACTGCGTCCTATAGCTCCAAATCACATTTCATGTTCCGTTCTTGAGTTTAATAAATTTTCCTTTAACATCACATTTAACGTACGTTTTGTTAACGCACCATATCTATGAGCAGCGGGGAGGAAAAAAAAGCTGAAAGTCCTCTGGTAAAATAGCTCTCCCGAAACTGCCACACTTCGCACAGTTTTCAAGACTGCTCGCCAAGAATTTTATGGCCCATAATTCCTTTTCATTACCTCATGTGGCTCCGTTTCAATCTTGGGGATGTCTTCCGGAGGTGCAACTCGAATTTACATGTACATGCCCTAAATGTCCGCAGACGCAAGAGTGCAAAAAATAAGAAAGAAGCCGCTGCCTTTCATCCTCTGGAGCCATTGGAGCAAGCGCCATTTTACAACCCACCATACAGAACAATTTGGGAAGCTGCCGCCGTCCACCATAAAGTTCAGCCCAGCTGCGTTAGAACTGGTTTTAGTCGGCATCCCGGATATTCATCCGTGAACCAAGTGACTTTACGACCAGAGATTTCTCTTTCTGCGCATAACCGCTTGCTGCGAACGTCTTAATTGAGAGAGACTGTGTGGGCGGTTAAGGGCCTCCAATTAGGGATTAATTGCATAAATGGAGCCTCGCATATAGGGCGAGAGATAAATGGGAGCGATCCTCGACGACTGCTAACGAGCATGAAGTCGTGTTATTTGAAGTGCGTGGCCCATAGCAGACAATCAACAACAACAACAACAATTAAAGGGATTCAGAAACCATCTCTAACCGCGCGGTTCGTAATATTGTAATCCACATGTTCAATGCACAAAGGTTCATTGACGTCGCGATCAAGTACGTGTTCCAACGTGAAGCGCAAGATAGTTCCATTAATTTTTGAGAAACTTGGGGGGGGGGGGGGTATTAAAGTGAAGCTGGTTTACCAAGCCTCGAAGGGAAACGTAAGTGTTGACCTCCCGTGGAAGCCCAAGGAGAAACCTGCTTGGTGAAAAAAAATAGGATGAAGACACTCCAATCATTCTGCTTTTTTTTTATTCTCTCATTCATTTCTCATTTCATCTCGGTGACGTGGACTACCTATACACTCATTATTAGAGCTCAGTAACTTTTGCTGAACATTTCTACTTGTTTTTTTTCATGCTCTGCATACCATACCGTACCATTTCATGCCATACAATACCGTACCATCTGCATGCCATACCATTTCTTACTTTGTTTAACTGCTTGCCCAAGACTCGGATCAATATAGATATTTAACTCTCGAACTAGCCATTGAACGGTTAAGACCACCATGCTTCCGCTGTAGTTTAAAAGGAGCAGTCAAAGACTCCTCCATAAATTTTTCGTTTTTGCTTTCGGCATGTTGCACGACAAACGACGTGCTCTCTTGCACATAAACAATGGTCGTATAGCTGACGTGCAACGCGCGAGAGAGGTCGTTGATCTGTATACCCTCTGGTATCGCGTCCACTCTTTCCGTAAAATAAGGATCTCGTAAGACAACGTGTGAGGTCCACGTCACATGGAGTCACGTGACAAAAATTATGGAGATGCACTGGCCCCCACAACCTAGGGGCTGCCTTACTCCAAACGGCTTAGAAGAATGAATTTGTCCATCCAGTATATACATGTATGTGTGTGTGAAAGAGGGAAAAGATTAGAACTCTTTTGAAGGGCCATGAAAGTGCAAAAATTTCTCCTCGGAGAATCAAAAATACGTTACCTTGATACCAACACAAAAGGAACCAAATTCATCCGTTGCGTCATTCGTGATTTTTGATCGATA
This sequence comes from Ornithodoros turicata, assembly GCF_037126465.1. Taxonomy (NCBI): domain Eukaryota; kingdom Metazoa; phylum Arthropoda; class Arachnida; order Ixodida; family Argasidae; genus Ornithodoros; species Ornithodoros turicata. The sequence continues at coordinate 42,331,081 of NC_088207.1, forward strand.
GAAAAAAATGCAAGTGACGCTCTCCCTTTCTCTCTCCTTCCCAAAAAGCCCGACAAACCGGAGAGGCCTCGGACTGGTCACTTCAAACGGATCTCCCGCGATCAACGAAATCGTTTGCGGAGACCAATGAGAGCGCTCTCCGCACTGTCGGCCTTCTTGAGAAGGAAAGGAAGACGGAAAGTGTAAATTGCTGTTTCTTTCGCTCATAAAACATGAACGCACAGAGGATGATGCCCGTTCCTTTTGCGTAAGTGTTAAGGTAACGGGCCGTGGTGTAGTCGTTGTAATCCATCTCGTAGGTCACTTCGATACAGACGGTATCGTTTGCAGTGAAGCAGGCTGTGTGATGTGTCGCGCCTAATTTGTGGAAAGCGTCCGGCGTACGCCGACACATAACTCCATAAGTGTCACAAAAAAGGCGTACACCTCCCGTTTTCAACAAATCAGGAAAAAGAACGTTTTCATTCGGGATGATGGTTGTCTACGAGGGTATTATACGTTACGTTCTGCCTTAAGAGTGTGTGTACAGTAGATATTCATTAATTCATGCCGTGCTGATAAATTTTACTCACTTCGTTATTCTATCCCTGACTTGTACTCACCTTGTTGCGTAGGAACGTTAATTATCACGCTCCTCTGAATTGATAAGCAACCGCCAGAACTATAAGCGGGGCAATTCATTAATGCCAAGTTTTGCCGAAAGAGGCCCAAAACGCGCAGGCATAGGCAGCTTATGCGGATTATAACCATACGCCGACAGCAATCTATCATCACTATGGGGCCTCTAATTCATGCTGGAAACAGGTGGAGGGGGGGGGGGGGGAATGGCTATTTTTCTTTCCTTCTTTCTTGGTAGGGCTTGTATGACGCATGATACTGAAATTGAGTGCTCACAATGGATTATGGATGCAGTAAAGGAATATGTAAAGTTTTATTTTATTTTTATTTCGTGTTAGCGCCGCGAAGCAACTGCGCCTGTGAGCGGCGTGCTGGTAATAGAGAGTTGTAGGAAACCGTTGATAACGTTGCTTGCGTTGAACCGTACCGGGACCAACCAGTGGATAAGATTCGGAGTCACACACGACTGCGATTCGCTCCGATATGTACGATAACCTTACCAACGGTTTGCTAAAACTGCGTAGTATATAAACAGTACCGTACAATATGTGCGCGTTCATGCGCGCTCATAGTGTTTAATAAATTTCCTCATAAGACAGCGACTTATTTTTAAATATTTGTCGGTATAATGCTCAGATAAAAAATTGGATCCGGATGGCTCCTTCACGAGGTAAGAAACGCAACAAAGAGGATTAAAAAGACTCGGCAAAATCGCAGGCGAGCGTTGTCAATGCAGAGGAAATCATGCCAGGTCCATGAACTGATAACTGAAATTAACGAAAAGCCTGGTCACTGTTCGAGACGAAGCGGTTGATGTAACAGGACTACCAATCAATCAATACAACCTATTTGGCATTATACAAGCGCGCTAAGTTATTAGCGTATTAGCAAATACAAGGGTAGCATAATACCCCTGTCGGACGCACTAATTTAGTGTCACTTTCAATGAGTGACACTTGCACTTAGTGTCATTCGTGTGCCGTCAAACGAAATATTTTAGTGACACTCGGCAGAAAGTGCACTAACGATTTAGTGAGTTTCCCGAACTCACTTCACGTCTCTTCGGCTGACCGAGTGTGTAGCCGCGACGGCAGGCTTTGTGGTACAGGTACAACTATTGAGAAAAAGCGAAGGGCACCGACACCGCAATATTTTTAAACGAGTATTGTCAACAGCGTGTTTATTTTATTTTAGTACAGTGTGACATTGTGCCGAAACAACATGTTATTACGCTCGTTAACAGGCTGTGAGAACTTCGCGGCCCCGGCGATCATGCGGTGGCCATTTTTGTTGTGGCACATGTTTGAGGCCAATTTGTTTAATGTTCGAAGAACATTTGCGGGAGGTGTTTCTGTATAAAAGAAAACAAACATTCTGAGAAAAGTATTGTCGCGTACGCCTAAAACGTTTGCCGCCGTTATCGTAACTGCCATCATTGCTTAAGTGACACTTACTTAAGCCGTGAAGCAAGTACGTCATGAAAGAGACATCCGCTTGGTTGGAGTGCACTTCCCGAAAATGGCACCAAATTAGCCCATGTGACGGGGGTATAAGTAAGGTTAAATTCCGATACACAGGTACTTCAAATTGAATTAGAAGGCGAAAACATATTGTAAGCGAGTGGTTCTACATATTCTAATCACGCTGTGTCGACAAACATCAACGGTTTGACTTCTGCATTTTTCCTCACCCGATTGCCTACCATGTATGGCATTTGGTGTTCGCGCTAGATAGGTCGTGAATATTTCGCATTGGGCGCTATCGAAATTACCGCTCATTAAAAATCCACACATACTGATGCCCATTGAGGGTACTGCCTACCCCTGACAAAAGCTAAACTGCTTGCTATGTTACTTTTTTCGTGCATGCTCTGGCTTTACTGCGGCTCGTACCGAGGGAAGGTGGGCAGCCCTCAGGGACCATCTCAAAATGTTCTACATGTCCGCTATCTCTCCGAACATCCCATACCGAACGGGTGCTTCGCTTTTCTTCGGTTCTTCACCAGCAATCAGCGTACTGCAATTAAGGCAATGGCCCTTTCGATAAACAGAGCTTGTGGGAAGCATTAAGCGGCTGATGCAGTGCTGGCCTCAGATCACAATTAGGACAGAGAGCTAATGCTCTCGCAAGCACCCGCTACCGCGACGCGGTCCTTAATGGCATCTTCACTGCGGATAGAATGGGGGCAGTGCTTGGATCGGCAGGGACCTAAACAGAGTTGAAACCCAAACAAGTTTCTGTGTGAGTCTGTGGTCGTCTCGATTTCGCTTACTTGCTGGACACTGGAGGCCTTATTGTCTTCATGGATTCGATAGATTTCCTGCAAGACTTTAATTATGTAATGCGTTTTTGAGAGATCTATTGAGTGCAACACTAAGAAATCGCGAAACTATCGAGACGATGAGGCACTGTGGCGTCGATATACAATGGAAGACGTCGAATGAAAGAGAGAAATCAATCCACTTCATCCATTCTCTTGTAGCAATCGCAAATCACCAAGTAGTCAGCAAAACAGAAAATGGAACAAAAAAAGAAAATTTCGTTTTTGTAGGTGTGGCTTCGGCTCTGGTACTAAATTCAAGTTCCACGGTCACGTCATATAGGAGCAACGAGCATTTTGTGCCTTCGCAGGTCAACTGAACAAGAAAATATGGAGGGGCGATATGTTTAAGGGAACAAAAACACACAAAAAAAGAAAGGAAAGGTTCGCCGGGCAAGGAGCCGGCTTGCCATTCAAAAAAAAAAAAAAAAGCTGACAAAAGGAAAAAGAAGAAACGGAAAGGCAGAAAAAGAATAAGAAGGAAAGAATATGACAACATCACATGCCGTTCATGAGTCCTGAGGCGCTGAGAAACTGAGGAGAGCGGCAGTGAGGGGTTAGCACAATTCTACATTGGCCCGTCTAGTCGAGCACGCTACTACTACTACATGAATGACCACGGGATGAGGTGTTTCACCGCAACAATTGCGGTACCTACCTTAATGCATGTGGGATAATATACGAGTGGGATAACGATGAAAAAGATGAGGTATACACACACGCACACACACATTACACATGCAAATCAGATATCATACACGTGGATGCGTCGTAGCTGATGGCTGGTTTTGCTACCAGATTCTATTCCTTAAGGCAGTGATTCTCAAATGGGGGTCCGCGAACACGTTTCTAGGGGTCCGCGAGACTCTTGCTCATCAGTGAAATGAATGCCACCAGAAGAAACCGCGCGCGCCCCGAGTACGTACCGGCGGCCGCGCGTGAGGAGCAGTGGAAGCATTGTCAGCATGTTACAAGCAGAGGGGCAATCACTAAAACGCTGTGATTGGTCATGCTCTGTTGACGCTGCGCATCATGTGACCGCCTCCTTCCTTGGTTATGTAACGTGTTTGCCAAGAACCGCGTACGACCGACTACCGCACCTACCATTACGCGTCGCACAATCTCGGCAGTACAGCTGCTGTTGTCATTTTCCACAACATATGCATGTGAACATGCTTCTTCGAAACTTACATGCCCAAAAAGCAAGTGCAGAAACGCGCCTTTGTGAGGGGATTCCACCAGCTATCAATGAACCCATCAAAATCAAATAGTCCAAACTTTGTTTGATTTTTTTTTTCTTGCATGTACCAATAATCTCATTTCACATTGACAATTTGTTGTATTAACGTTTCTCATAAATTCACGTACCCCCACGCGCTGAAAGGGTCCTCCATGAGTTCTTTAAGCCCAGAATGGGTCCCAGACACATGCGTGCCTGAGAACCACTGCCCTAAGGCATGTTTGTCTTCTCGATTGTCCCGTTTACTCGAAACCAAACAGAATACCAAATAATCAAGAGTATTCGATTTGTCCCAGCGCTTCCGGAAAAGTTCACCAGTCACTAAAACATGGGTAAAAATATGTCATGCAGTCGACACGTGACAGCTGACAATAAGAGTCACCAATTAAGGGAACAGGAAAGCAGAGCCGCCCCTCTGCTCCATCGATAACCTGCGGGGTGAATATTTTTAGCACTGTGTCGACGCCGCCCATATCTTTATTACGGAGCCATGCGTTTGAATATTAATGCACCGCCTCCGGAAGGTATCCCTTTGCTTCGAACTCCGTAGCTGGATTAACGCAAATCCCGATGGAGCGGGGGAAACGGTAGGATTATATTTGTTCAATATTGAATGAACGATAACGAATAGAAAGCATGAAGCGAGCAGGAAAGATCGCGAGCTCCAAAAGTCCCAATGCGCTAGCCGTTTAGTTACGATACGGTCACGTGTGCTGAAATTGCTTGCTCAACGACCCCTCTAACACTTTGCTCTCCCAGACGAACTCATGCACCCTCTAAGCATCTCCACCCTTCATCCTCCATCCGTCTTTCTTTTTTTTTCTTTTTTTGCTATAGTCGTGATGACGCCCACTGCTGTGTGGCCAACAACGGCGAGACGAAGCTGCTATTACCCCCCCCCCCCCATGCTGAAACTCCCGGTGCCGGCTGTGCTGCCTGGTGTTTTTCCTGGGTTTTACTCATACGGCTGTCAGACATATGCCGGCACAGTTCTTCGAAGTCGGCCCAGGACGCACATTCCCCCAGGGCGTTAGTCGCGACGTTGCCCACCTCTTTGAGGATGACAATGGCGAGCTCTTTCAGCACTGCCACCAGTGATGGCCACTAACTACTTCTAGAGTAGTTTAACTATAACTACTAACTACTTTGTGATTGAATAGTTTAACTAGTAGTTCAACTACTTTTCAGGGGAGTAGTTAAAACTACTTTTTTAACTACTGCAATGTAGTTTAACTACATCTATAACTACTTAACGATGTCCACCAACACCAATCCCTTGTAGTATTCTTGGACACCTAAATATGAATCACAAGCAATAATAAACTTTGGCTCAAGCCATTGCTACGATCGTCAAATACAAAGCTTGCGGCGGGATTCTTTCTGTACCTACGTGATAAACTAAGTTGCAGAATTATTTCGCAGCAAATGAGGCTTCACTAGACAAGCATTAAAAGTGAAGATTTAGTACATATGCACGACACAATTGCTCTGCACCTCCGTTCTCATCAAACAAGTAGCTCAAGGTAAAAGTTGGAAGCACAATCATGCCGTAAAGCTTACGGCACAATCGGAAGTAGTTGGCGCCTTCAGTAACCTAACTACTGTAGTTAACTACTTAAAATAGTAGTTTAACTAGTAGTTGCCACTAGATTTCTGCAAGTAGTTGATAACTACTTTTTAACTACAATCAGGTAGTTTAACTAGTAGTTTAACTACTGGCCATCACTGACTGCCACCACCACCACCTATGCTGAAATCACGCGGTTTGATACGTCTAAGTAAGTACTTTTTGCGTTCTCGTTGCATCGTCAGGAACGATCAAATAGCAGCAACTTCTTTCTAGGCGACTCTACGACTACTAGTATGTATGGCTTATCTCACTGAAGTCCCCAAGGAATCGTAAGTGTTTCAGAGGGAAGCTTGCAGGTGCTTCCCTCTTTTTCAGCATGTGCAGAGCAATCACGGGGCAAACGTAGGAACACATGCGCGTCGTTATGCTTGCACGTCGTGGTCCCTTATTTGCAGCAAACTTTATCCCACGCGCATTTAAACCAGTAAGCCCTTTGAATACCCGCTTATGCCCAACAACCTGCGCTGTGTGCCCTGGCGAACTACCTCAAGGACATACGTGCTGAAGTAATCTTTTAAATCATTCAGAGCTTTCACACATCAAGTGACGTGGAACAGCTGGTCGCACCCGTGCGACCTGCGTTTCCAGTTTTTTCTTTCTACTTCCGTTCTATTCTATTACTCGCTTATGAATACACATTACCTTCGAAGCACCATCGTCCGGTTTGGGATGGCAACTCGCAGGCATTGCCCGTTGGATCTTCTCCCGTATCAACAAATCAAAGCGGCTGACAAGAGCGCCGCCGAGGTGCAAGTAAAACAAACAAGCGGCGCTGAACCCCAATGAGAACCTAGCAATAAACGTACTATTTCCCTTTTCCATTCCTTCATTAACATCCACTTGCTAGCTCCTTCAATCAAGGCGAATACCCGACCTAAATCCCCTCGTTCGCTTTCGTCCCTTGAACAACGCAAGCCATCTGCGTCTGTGGTGCGGCAACCGTACATGCGTATCTAATTTCCTTAAGAGTTCACGGAAGCGCCGAGACATTACGACGAGCGAAGGGCACATATTCAGCAAACGCTCGGCCACCGTCACCTATGCCTCGCTAAAGTGAGACGCATGCATGGGTGATATGCAGGACCTCAGGGTAGGCACTACGTAGTCGCAGATATATTATTGTCAAAGTACCGTGTGATAACATAAGAAATGACACCTTATCAATTTCGCCGGACTATAGGAATCCTTATATTGTCGGGTGAAGGCCGGACAGCGGCTATAAAAGTTTGAAAAGATGTGCGAGGGGCTTCGTATGATGTTCAATGGGATGACTTAAAAGAGACGCGCAGAGATGGTACTGCTGAATTATTTTGTGTGTGTGCGCGCGCGTCTGTGCTCAGAAAGGTTTATTAACAAGAGCAATTCGGTCTTTAGAAGTGAACAAGTATGGTTGACATGCTTCTACTGTAGCAACAATATGGCGTGGCAAACAGCCAATGAAGAAACGCGAGAGTAAGAAAGAAACAAAGGGAAAATAAGGCCTCACGCTGCCCTCCACAAGATGGCGTCGTCGCGCAAAACCCAGTACTGCTCGCGTTGGTTTGTATTACCTGTCGTAAAACTGCTCATGACAATACAGCAGAGAAAATGCGATGGAGTGAGCAAGGGGGACTCAGCCGGCTTTTGACGGTACGCATGAATGGCGGGCTTGAGACGCTCCCGCGAGGTGGCCGCTGGAGACAGGGGAGTGCAGGATCGCTGCACGAGATCCACCACAAGATGTTCCATCCAGTGTGCAATCTGATGAAATAAGGTTGAGCAGGCAAGAGAGCTGGTGAAGGTTCGATGAAGGCCTACCTTGAGCTTGAGGGAACGATAACACATGAAGAAGTAGACAAGACGAGGCTTGTCTACTACTTCGTGTGTTATCGTTCCCTCAAGCTCAAGGTATGCCTTCGTCGTGCAATCTGAGTAGGTGTCGATTCACCACTAACGATATGCAACGCAAAAATTCGCGGGAATACCTGCAAACTTAAGGCCGACATTGGTCAGGGCTACTCATTTTTATACACAATGCGACATGAAATGCTCCGAGCCGTCTGTTACATATGTGAAAAGAAACAGGAAACACACACGCGCGCGCCAAAAGTCGTGAAGCTTCGAAGCATTGGAGGAATATCGCGTGGGCACTGCTCGACTTATCTCTCCAGTCGCTTTGTCTACCCTGGATTAGCGCCTCGGTGTCTGTGTGTGTTCCTTGTGTTCGTGCCCCCGTCAAGAATTTTGGCGCTATGTTAGACTTTGCACCAACTGCACTCACTCATCACTCATATTAGACCCCCTGGCTATGAGGTAGCGTTCTACTCCTAGAGTGCAAAACCTCCACACTTCATCGTCAAAATATAGTTGTTGTTGCACCAACTGCAAAGTGCCCCAACAAGCCCAACTGGAGACTCCACGTACAAGCTCACAGGGACTTTTTACTTATCTGCCTCACTCAGGGATAATCAGGAAGGAAGATACACTGCGCTTGTCGTCGAAGGTCCCGAAGTGCATTATTAGATTAGCTCATAAGAGTCCTCGGAGCGATTATCAGCGCGCCGAGTTGATCACATCCCGTGCCGCAATGAGCCGTGTACGGCCACCACTGAGTCATCAAAACAAGGACACCTGTCAATGATATTTTTCGCGCCTCCAGCAAAGAAGCAACGACAAGGATCGAAGCTAACGTTTGTTGTTTTTGTTCGTGGTGGTTGGGTCAAAAGACAAATATATTTTAATCGAAAGCCGGATTCACGCAGTCCACGTTCGCGCGTTCGTCTAATCCAGTTCAGTTCATCCAGCTTTGAGTAAATTATACGAAAATCTCGTACAACAACTGACGTGAATGAGACAACGTTTTAACCACCTTGGTGACCTAGAATTAACGGTTTCCGGAATCGTTTTTGTGGGTGACACTTTAGAGGTTTCATGCAACGTCCCACTAAATCATCATCACTTATTTGTAGTTGTTGTTGTTCTTGTTGTTCATGCAACGTTTCAGCGTTACGGTTTGGTGTAGGATCAAACTAACCAATTAAATATTGTTTTTTTTTAATATAATAAAATTAAGTAAATTAAAATTAATTCGCAGACCTCACTAGCGGAGACAGCCACCGCTAAATTTTGATGCAGTCCGTTTAAGTGCCTGCGACATGAAACGCTGCAGCAAGGCTGCAGGCACGTCCACGTCCGAACACTCCATACGAGTAGGAGTCACGACTGTTGTCATCGTCGTCGCAAAACGTACAGGAGAAACCTTACTTGGCACGTTGTAGCGCCGCATTATCCGTGCACGAAACTGCCTTCCGCCATTTCACTTTAACATAGTGCGATGCGACGCACTGTGCATTTTCTGGTCGGGTGGCTGTCCCGCGTCACATTATCTGCCTGCACAAAGGGTAACTTTATGCCAAAATTCTGCGAGCGAGCGTCTCCTCCGAAGCTTTTTTGCATAATAAGGGGCGATCCGAGCGTCGTAGAGTGTCGAGAGCGGCAAGCTCAGAGCTAAACGGCGTAAACATGACGCCGCCAGAGTCGACTCATTAACGTCACCGAACCGCTTTGCTAAGTGTGTTCGTTGTGGTACACGTGCAGATCGAAAAGGAATACGCAAACTGAAGTGTGTGAGTTAGCTCGTAAAATATATGGCACAGCAGAACAAAAGTGTGCGTCTAAGGTGAGTTCATTAAAGTGCCGGTAATCTTGCCGATATGGTGAAGCCCCTGTCCCATCTACAATGGTGTCAAGATGATCAATCCCCAACAACACATGGCTGTCCCATGGATATCCGATATACGTCAGAAATTGGATGTTGGTATATCCTGGGGATAACAAGTGTTGTCCGATATGTGTACGCTCACAGGTCCAAGTGAGAGAAAGAAGGGGTCCTCTTTGACGTCCGACAGACATCCAACCCAACAACACACGGCTGTCCTAGAGATATCCGACGTACATCTGAATCTGGATGTTGGGATATCCTGGGGACAGCGAGTTCCGTCCAATATACGTACGAACACATGTTCAAGTGAGAGAAAGAAGAAGTCCTCTGAGACGTCCGAAGGATATCGATGGGACGTTAAGTGAACGAGGGAGGGACATTTTATGGACATTTCTTCCAGCAAATGCTCCTAATAAAGCAGACGTAATATATTCTTAATGTCAAAGCACACATGCTACATTACTAATGTGAATAATTTAATAAATGTAACGACATTATTAGACTACATTATATTAATGGTTAACGTAGTAAATTCTACACCCAAACTTCGCGGACTGCTCCAATGGGAGAGTCCCTCAATTTCTCGGCTCTGATTCGCTTTCGCTTTCTGTCGGTTTGCTGACTTGTTGTGCGCACACTGCCATGTTCAAATATTCCAACCACCACCACTATGCTGGTTCTGTGATGCTTCTGAAAAAAGAAAGGAGTATTTACAGGGTACAATATCTGTAAAGGAGGGGACTATACTCATACAGATACCGTCACTTTTTCCTAACAGTTATGTTTCGAAAAAGGTGAAATTCATGATTCCGGTTTCAGTCACGGCATGTTGTCCCTTAGTTCTTAACTGTCTATCCACATTAGTCTGTCATCCAACTGCCTATCCACACCCATCCTTTCTCCACTTTGACCTGTGAGCGTTCATACGGGCGAAGCCGCAGGATATTCCAACATCCAGCTTCAGATGTACATCGGATATCCTTAGGACTGCCAGGTGTTCTTGGGGCATAGATCACCGCATATGTCCGTTTCTGGATATCCTGAGGATATCATTTCCGCGCTTCTTCATCGCTTCCGATTTTCTGCATCCACGCTGGATATCAGAGGGATATCCATCGGATAGGCGAATCCGACCACGGGCGTTAGGACATTAATCGTACATCCAGTGGATATTCAGCGTTGTCGGGGATCAAGGACCCTCATGAGAGAAGTGGATCCCGATTTATCCCGCAACTTCCCCAATCGGCTGCCTCGCAACTTTTCGTCCATTATACACAGGCTCCGCCTCGGTGTCGCCGTCACCCTGCTCTTTAAATACAGGCTTGGTCGCTCGGACACCATGTTATGCTCCAGGTGCGCCGGGCTAGCAGATACCCAGCACGCGATCGTGGAATGTGTCCTCTTCAGGGTTCAACGAGAAAGGTTGCGAAACCGACTCAGGCTAACCACTACCGCTCCGCTGACTTTGGCGACAATCCTTGGGCCCTGGACCGACATCCTGCAACACCGTCGTGCCCTGCAGATATTCCTGGATTCTCTGCAAGACACCGGTCTCCTTTATGTTCTTTAATCCTGATGTGGGGCCTTCCTACCGTCTCTAAAATAAAGAAAAAAATGGCGTTCCTTCACAAATTTTTTGCGGGCGATCTATCTAACGGATTTTTGTTCTGAAAACGGCTACGATATCAGGTGACCGAAAGGAACAGATGTTCTCATTGGGACAACTTTGTCGCTTTTATAATTAACAAGTTAATTAATGAAAGTTAATTAAGACATTGCCTTTGGACTTTGTTAATGCCCTCCTAGGGAGTGCCCTTCAGCATATGCCATATTGCAATTGATTTCATCTTGGCAAAAGTGTTATATATATATATATATATATATATATATATATATTTTTTTTTAAATATGTTCACAGTTAGCGTGGACACCCTGTATACATTGTGCAACATGTATGTAACGTCATGTATCGCGCCTGCTGCTAAAGCCGCCCGAAGTTTTTTTTTTAATTCCGTTGTTGCGCCGCAAAGCAACTGTGGCTATGAGCGGCGTACAGACGTGGACAGATGGAGAGAGGACAGCAGGAAGGAGTGGGGGACAGGGGGGGTTAGTATGTGTCCTTTGCCGACTTCATGGGGAACTGTGCCGACATTCGTCTGGAAAGTCTTCGGAAAACCCAGGGAAAACCACAGACAGCACAGCCGGTGACAAGATTCGAACCCGTGTCATCTCCCAGTCTCGGCGTGGAGAGCGATCATCCTAACCACTATGCCACGGGAGCTGGTCCGCGCGAAGTGAAACAAGTCCTCGAGCTCCGGTGGGTCCGCAGAACTATGTGTATGTTAGAAGAAAATATTTAAAAAATTACATTATTTAATTAGAAATCAAATAAAATTACGTTACAAACAAAAAACATTAATGCACAGTACATTGGCGCACAATACGTACATGTGCCGCCACTCAAACAAATATTCGAAAACAATGTAATTCAAAACGCTGTTCATTTCATTACATGTTTACATCGTCCCCGGTTCGTAGCACCTTTCGAGCGAATGGACGTGCAACAAAAAAGCGCTGTGCCATAAAAGGAACATGTTCTGGTAATTGAACACTGCACTTTACGAACAAAAAGAAATCGCTACATCACGTTAACTGGTATTTACTACTCGTGCGAGACCATCTTGGAACTCTAGCTAACAACATAATGTGCCTCTAATACGAAAATATTCGCGTCTATACGTCCTCGCTAAATACTCTTTGCCGCCGAATTTTCAGTGCACACTTTTTTTCTCTGCGTTTTATACTAAGGCTAATAAGGAAGTACGCCGGCATCATCATCACCATCATTATCATTCTCATCATCCCCGACCGAGCCTTCAATGAAGTGAACACACTAGCAGGATCATAAATAGAGGAGGGCACGAGGCGATAAAGCCCATCACGTCTGCGGGTTAAATATAGAACAACGGAACGGGAAATTAACGCTGTCCTTGCCGGAACCTCCAAAGGCACTAATACGGTGTAGTGACAGGGAAGTGGTTGACTCCCTAAAAGACCGCCTTTTATCCGTCCTCTCTTTCCCATGCGTGAGAAAACTTTTGTCTTGAGTGGCAGCGAAAGAGGTGGCTCGGCTGTGATTTCTAAACAATATATTTTCTTTTCGTCGTCTTTGCCGCTTTCGTCAAAGGAAGATGAATAATGCAAGAAAGCTCCAGATTTAACGAAGCAGGGTAATTATTTCCGCTGTCCTCTTTTCTGGCAGGAAGAAGGGGCGCGGAGCGAAGAGACCTGTGTGGAACCATGGGAGCTGACAGGTAACCACACCACAATGGAACGAAAAGGGCTAACGCGTGGTCGCGTGCGCTGTGCAGGAATTTACTGAGAAGCCCGATTTAAGAATAACTATCGGTGGCACAGCAATAAGGGATCGAGGTTTTCTAATTTCTTCGAAAGGGTGGGTCTGTGAACAAGTGTGAAAATAGTCTCGGTATTCGGCGGCCGCGTGTGATTGTAACAAGAGTTGGCGTAATCGGCAGACACACGATATCTGTCATGATGACGCGAGGTCGCACCGGGTTTTTGAGTGGCCTCCTCACTGAAAATGGATCAACAGGTGGTGACTGCCTTTAACTGTGGTGCGGCGATTTCGGTCCCTAGAAGTACTTACAAATTCGGTGCCTGCCATTTTTTCAGCAGGTATTGAACATCTACCATGTGGTGCTTTTGTAGAAAGGACGCGGCATCAAATTCGTGGACATTGAGATAAGCCTCACTGTATCTCACATGATGATGAGAGAGTCTTGGGCCCTAAGCGTTAAGTAACGTTGCGAGTGCTAATCCTCTTTGAGGAGTCAGTAATCTGAATTATACGTCGAACATTATTTGTATTCAACATATTACTACTACAAGCTAAACCCGAGAGAAGGACTCTGCACTCCTTGTCTCGGGTTTAGTTCGCAGTCATGCACCAGCCTGTCTGCACCATTTCGCTTTTGTCGATACATATTACTACTGAGACATTTTCAACGTTATTTCCGCCTTCTTTAGCCTGATTGAAGGTACTCCACGATCCCTTATTCCACTGTCAACACAGACTGAACACCACTGAAAAGGGAACCCTCCGCCTCTTCTCATGGAAATTCCAATAAGTGTTGCGCGCGTTTCGTAAAAGGCTGTGGTAGGCAGGTTGGCAGCTCCGTTTCGCAACAAAGCTCTGCAGGCAGAGCACGCTTTACAGAAGGAGCCGGCAGGTTCTGGCGGCGTATTGGAAGCAGTTACACGTGCAGAGGCGCAGTTTGCTTCGTTCCGGGAGAATAGAAGTAGAATTTCTTGTTCCCCGTGTATTTCAGGTGGAATCATTCAAAACTTCTTTTTGTCAACAGTATCTACTGCACTGAATTCCTTGTGCAAGTGCGCAAAAGGCAGCATCGTGACAAGCAAGCATATTGATTCAGCGATCGCCCCGCAGGGCCGTGTTCGTCCATCAGTGGCTTTGTAGGGTCACTCATTTTGATTGAGTTTTGGTGCCTACTGGTCCGAGTTGACTTTTAACATCCGTTGCAATGCAGAAATAGGCACTGGAAATTACAAAAATAATGTATACTATTGTATAATGTAAATTAATAATGTAAACTTTTGTAGCATAGTGCGAGAAACATCCTGAAAATATTCGAGCAGTAAGTAATTCGTAACAAAACTGTCCTCTCGAACTCGCGCGTTATGAAGAGTCGAGGAAGAATGCAGATTGTAATCGTCACTGCTCAAGTTATAGAGAGTGGAAAAAACAGGAACCTGTATTTGGAACAGACGCCTATAAAAGGGGATAAAGTGTTTTCTCGTTTTTTCTGAGGTTATGGAAGGCACGCGTTGCGTAAACTGTCGTCTCCACACGACGTTCCTCTACGTTGTACTTTTCGTTCTGTTACAGGCGTATTCGTTTGCCGACCTTACAAAACCCGTTGACGCGTTCCCGTCCTCTGCGGTAGAAAATTATGCTGGAAAGGGAAAGGAAGCAAGAAGGAGGAAGAGCTACCGTAGCTCCGTCTACCGTTTGCGTTCCCAAAGACGCGACCGTAAGAATCCTGAAGTACAGTGCTGCCTCTGGAGGGGACAGGGGGCGAAGCAGCGACATCGTACATTCTCTCTCACGGCGAAATAATGTCGGATGGAGGACGATGAGAATGATGCCATTTAGTGGTTCAGTGAAGCTAAACTCCTGCTCTCTGTAGCTTAATTTTGGGACATACTCGTTAATGGTGCATCGGAGGAATGCGCTTAATATCTGCGCATTGACATTTATTGTGGTGTGATGAGGAGGACAAGGAAGAAGGAAGGTTCTGTGAGGGAGGGTGGTGACGTTGGGGCTTCGAGCGGCCTGCCTGCGGTATGGTTCTGAGAAGACGAACTGGGAGCAGCTCGTGAACGAACAGACGCAGAACATTACATTTATGTTTCTTGTGTCAGGGGTGAAGTTGCCAAATTCGATAGTTAACGAATGTGCATTCATTGAAGGACAAAAATTCCCAAGAATTAGGGAACATAGCATTCACGAGAAAAATGCCCGTTTAAAACATTTTCGCTAGGTGACGTTGTTTCTCGTAAAGAGAATCAGTCGTAAAACTAATAACGCTTTGCTGCATGTGTGCAGCTATGATACCAGGTGATAATATTTGATACGACGTTCATGGAACACTGAAATGTCAGCACTGGTATAGCATATTGTAAGGCTATGGCTTTCTAAAACAACGGTTGCGCGGCTGGACCTCCGCTAAATGTTATAAAATGTATTGCGTCGTGCAAGTACATCCAGAGCTCGTTACACGAGAACAATGTGCTATGCTTGTCTATTGACAACTGATATAACTAATGGACGGCAGATAACGAAAAGTCAGCGAGTGCGATTTGCACTCGCTGGCTCTTCGTAAACTGCCTTCCTTGGATAATTGTTTCATTGCTTGGGATTTGGTGAGGCTTAAGCGTTCTTTCCAAAATGCTAAAAAAGCTTAAGAAATCAGGCTGTTTGGTCTGACATATTAAAAGCGATAAAACCCTATTGCAAGGGAACTAGCTCCCCTGCAATGGGGTTTTATCGCTTTTAATACGTTCTTTTCGTCCGATATCTTGATACATCCTCTGCAATTCACGTTACAACAACTGATGGTATTTTCTTTCTTTTAGCTTCACAATTCACTGGTACATTAAACATATGGAGTGTGTAGCTTGTCCTAGTCCCTGTCGTCGCTTGCAAAGATGAACACGTGCAGTGTTCTGTCTCATGGGCTACACATAGATGGACGAAGCGTGACACTTTCCTCACACCATTGCCAACACGCTGCTCGGTTGCAGACCACAAATTTCTATGCATCCAGTTGTTGCTCTCACGCTGTTGTATCTAACACAAAGTATACGTCTCAGCTTTACACGTGCACGCGCACATATGCCTGCACTTTTATGACGCATCGCAGCATCCGTTGCCGTGACATCAGCCCCGGAAGGTAGCAACTAATGGATGACGAAGCGCTTTCGCTCACGATCCCATTATGAGGACAGTATCCACCATCAGGAGGAGAGGACTCTAGAGACTTATTGCATGGATCAGGACGAAGCCTCGCCTTGCTCTTATATCAGCTTCCGTAACTTCTCGTTCGTCTCGAAGACGCTCATTGATAAAAGAAGACTTCTACCTCTGCGGCTAATGCTTCTAAGCTGTCACGCATACTGCTGCTTTTTTTTTTTTTCATCAGCGCGTGCTGTTCCATCATTTTACGACTGGCAGGCCATATGGTCGGTAAAGAAGGGCGCAGCGCGGAGAGAGTGGGGACTGTGATGCTGCATTGTGAAGATGAAGCTGAGAGGTAGATGGAAGAAAAGGCTATAAATAAGAACGCGGCAAGACGAAAATGATAGAGAGAAATGAAGTAGGGTTGAATAGAGAAAAAGTATGATGGATATTAAGTACTGGTACATCGAAATGAAATCAATACGCATGCTTAACCGAAACCACAATAGTACTTCAGTACATCGAACAACAAAGTTGTTGCGCGTAGCACAAACTGTATCAGTGCATGGCATGAAACATGTTGATAAATTTGCGTCAATAACACATAATAGCGCCTGTAAATTACGCTTGTCAAAAAAGAAAAATCAACGAAGAACAAGAAAGACAAGGGAAAGAAGGCGGTCGTGTCGTCTCATTATCGAATGATTTGCTTGGCTATGCAAGCATTATATTCCCAGTTTGCGACGCGCCTTGGGTCGACTTCACGGGGAACTGTTCAGACATATGCACGGAAGCGTCTGCGTAAACCTCACTAAAAACCGAAGACAGAATGCCCTTACAGTGCACAGTGGTGACCAATAACCAATCTCTAAGATCGGATGTCATACTAGGTTTCCGATCACTTCGCACTCCGTCTTATTTGTTGTGATAATGGGAAACAAGGATTGGACAAAGGAAACATAAGATCGGCTGGCATAAAACCAAAATCTTCGAGACGATTCCCGGTGTTGAGGACTATTTTTGCAAAATAAATAAATCAATCAAACAGTCGGAGCGTTGTCCTTGTTTGTTTGTTATAATTATTGATTCTTGCCAATAGCTTCAATATATTTCTTGTTCTTTTTTTTTTTAAAGTAAGTCCTCCACGCGGGCCAGAGAACAAGAAATAATCAGGACATGTCTCTGCACGCGGCAAACGTTCTTCGTTTCAGGACGAAAGACGGCCGTACAGATCACAGCGAAGAAGAGAGCTAAATGTTCGCCGCCGGCGACATGACTGACGAGGCGTTTCCTAAAACGCGTCATGACGAATGCTATATTCAAAATCACGCTGGAACAACTGTCAAACTGACACACTTCACATCGACAGACTTCTTCCGCACGTCCAACCTTTCTGCTTCTCTCTCGCGCGCGCTTTTTTCTTTCTCTCAATTCAATTTAATCCGATCTACCCTTTCCGACGACACTGAACAGCTTCCGTCAATGAGGCGCTTGCCTGAATTTTTCGATTAGGTCGCTAAATTAGAAACAAAAGCAAAAAGAAAGAGAGAGACGCATTATACCTTGTAATCAATTACCCGAAATCACCTGAACCTTTCTAGGAAGGGTATCTGTTTATTTTTAGCGACACCATAGGCGCCGACTGCGGGGGGGCGCGGGGGCCCTTGCCCCCCCCCCCCGGAACATGAACTAGGGGGGCTAAGAGACTGACACCAACCTTTGGGGCTCGGCGCGCCCGGGTCAAAAGAGCGAAGAATCACCAACCCCAAAAAATACATCTTGCAATTTGTAAAATATGTATCCGCCACCATACTCATTATCACAGTAGAAGGTGAGGCGAAGAAACACAGAGGATGACACAACACATAGCCTGAATTTCGCCCAAAGCAATCAGATCAATGAAACGAAGCAGTCGAAAAGGTACCAGCAGCTGCCAGTGAGGTGTAACGGTAGGATCTTCGGAACGCATACCCGTTGGGAGCGGGTTCAACTCCCGCTGCTCCATTTCATTGACCATATTCATTATATTGCGCGCATTTCGGGTCAAACACCGAGGGTTCAATGCATTTTGTTCCTTTCGCACTCAGTTTTCAAAGGAGCCTCAGCGTAATGCCTTCACTTGTGCACATGTTCACTGTTTACGTTCTCTCTGTTTCTTCTTCTTCTTTTTTTCTGTTCTTACTTCCTCTTATTTCTATACCAGTTCTGCATACATCATAGGATCAAGCCAGAGTGTGTGATTCTTCAGCTTTAGTTTTGTGTTTTTCATTTTTCTTTTCCTTTTCTTTCCTTCTTTTTGTTTTCTTCTTTTCTTTGCCTTCTTTGTCTTCCCCCTTTCACTTTTTTTTTTAATTAACAAGCCATCCAACATCCATCTGGCTTACGTTTCCATTCTTTTTTTTTTCTTAATAAACATATCCCCCCCCCCCCCCAGCCAGAGTACTTAGTTCGCGGTGCGACCTTGCCCCCCCCCCCCCCCCCCCCGGGAAAATGAAAACTCTCCGCCTCTGAGCGACACCATCGCGTGTGGCTGCACACATGCCGGTTGCTTCCGTTCGCTGAACAGTTCCCGTGTTGGCGTACACTCTTAAAGCAGAACTTCACCGCGAAGCACGCTCCTAGCTCACCATCATCTCAAATGACATTGTTCTCTCCCGTAGTTTGTTTTGGTGAAACTGGGAGGCGTAGCAGGAATGCGAGGTCTTGAAGCAAAGGAAGCATGCGGTGTACCACCGCCCTTTTACTCTCGGCAAGGTGCTGGGCCCCCGGTCCAGTCCCGCTGATATACAGGGTGTTTTCTCTAACGTGTCCAGAAATTATATTTAAAGCTAGCGATAAAAGAAAAGCAAGCGGTACTTTTCTGCTACTTGAGTAAGAAACAGGTACTGCTTCACTAGTAGTATGCACCTGTTTCTTAGTCAAGTAGCTGAAAAGTAGCTCTCGTTTTTCTTTTATCGTTGGCTTTAAATAAAATTTCTGGACACGTTAGGGCAAACAACCTGTATATCAAGGTCTCCGTCACTTTTGGGAGTTTCTGTCATCAACCGGCCTCTCTACCATGCTTTGTTCGCCTTAACTGCCGTCTCCACCGCCATCCTTTATTATCTACAATTGGCACTGGGGCAGCACCCAGCCTGCTGGCCGGCATCAGCCGCATCTCATCATCATTTCATCACGCAAATCACCTACAATAGGTATTACGTGAGCGACAGTAACCGGGACATGGTGGTGGTGGTGGTGGTTGGTAAAATAACAAGGGGAGGTTGAATTCGCGCAAGCGAATTCTGCTACCCCAAAAAAAGAAAGACGGTACACCCCAAAGCAGAAAAGAAAAAAGAAAGGGACATCTTTTTCTCCTTGAGGGCATTAAAGTGTATTGTGCTTATGTGACCCAGTTGACTTAGTGAACTTAGTCAACTTGACTCGAGCTTATTACGTTTTTATTTTTATTTTTGTTGTTTCTCTTTCGTTTCGTATTTTTTATGCTGTATTTTGAACTGATGTTGTTTCACCACCGCTTAGGCCAATGGCTGTTGGTGGGCAGAGTAAGTATATAAATAAATATTTTTTTTATGTTTGTGTGTGTGTGTGTGACATTTATGCAGTTACATCAATTATCGTTACTTAATTAACATAACATTAAGTAATTGTCACAGAAAGGCCTACGCCACGCGCTAACGTTATCATGTTAATGTAATTGAGACTTCGTGTTGTGTCTGTCCCTTCGTGTTCCCTAGTCTCGGGGTTTTTACATTATGCATCATGTTAATGTGTTACGTGGTACAGTTCTGTTTCAAGAGTGTACAGTCCCTCCTGTCAAGGCTACACTTCAGCCTTTTTCTTTTTTTCTATTTATTTCTCCTTCACGTTGATATCTGCCAGCAGGATACATCTCTCAGAGCTCTGACTCGAATACACTCAATACGCGTTATGCTGGTATGCGTTATGCTACCAACATCATTCCACATAAGCACCGATGCGGGCTCATTAAATATCGCACCGGAGGAGGATAGAACACGCGATGCAAACGCCGGAGGAATTCAGTCGCGACTTTTTGTACACGCCATGAGGGCACCACTGCAGAAACGAAAGTAAAAGTCGTCAATGCATGGAGCGGTATCAATATGCCAGACGTGACCGGATATGAAAAGCGGTTGGAACAGAGCACCCCGACGTGATCCGATGTTTCAATAAGACTCGCTTATTTTTCGTTTTCGTGCTTCCTCGTGCCATTCTAAACGAAGGCATTAAAACAGTTGGTATTTTTAAAAAAAGTCAAATTATGGTTTCCAAGGACACGCTTAAGGACAAATCATGCTCAGTGAAATGAAGCGATTGGCTCCACGGAAAGTCAGGCTTCAGCACGGATCTATGTTTAATACCAGCTCCCGTGGCTCAGTGGTTAGCGTGCTGGCCATGTCACGTCGAGACTGGGAGGTACCCGGGTTCGAATCCCGGCGCCGGCTGTGCTGTCTGGGGTTTTTCCTGGGTTTTCCTCAGACGCTTTCAGACATATGTCGGCACAGTTCCCTTAGAAGTCGGCCCAGGACGCACATTCCCCCAGGGCGTGAGTCGTGACGTTGCCCACATACGTGAGGCCGACAACGGCAAGCCCTATCACCACCACCACCACCATCTATGTTTAATTGCATGCAAATAGATGTGTCTGGAGGAGTAAATCGCGGATTTATTGCACAAAGTTCTCCAGCACCCCGTAAAAAAGACAATTTCCGCTCTGAAGAAACCTCTTTTCCTCCTTTTTTTCTCTCTCTTTCTCAAATATATCCCTCCCCCCTCATCCCTCCTTTCCTGATCTGTTACAAATAGCAAGGGGTACGCATATCTGTATAAATTTGAAAGACAGTTGGAACTGGGTGTTATGCGATAAGATTTCTCGAGTGCATGCCAATCCACTATTCGCAACTACAAAAGAGAGAGAAAAAGGCAAATAACTGGACCGTACTAAATTTAAAAGAAAGAAAAATAGAAAAAGGAGTCCTCATCCGACGAATTCAACGACTCCCTAAAACGCATTGGAACACGACTATATATGAGTGATCATAAACAGAAACTCAAGTTGGCATCTTGGAGTCACGCATCATCGCCTATAGAGTAACCAACCGTCTTCAGCTATCAGATCACGTCCACATCAACGTGCAACAAATCCTGGAGCAACTTTCCCCATCCCCCTTTTTGTTTACGCTGCTTCACTCCCCCTGTACCGTCTCCGTGGCCTTTCTACGAAGTGCGCTGGAGTTCGTACCGTCACACGTTATCATCATCAACTCACCCAAACGGACTTTACTTCGCCAACTAAGCTGCCGGGCCCCATCTATCATAACGTACCACGGAGCACAAAAATGTCCGTGCACTTCAGGATTAAACTCGTGCGGTTGGTCGGTCAGTCCCCTCTCGCTCTTACGCTCCGTTCCTACACCGTCCGAGGCCTCCGCCGTCCGCTTGATAAAATGGCTGCGTTCAGTGGTGCGTTGCTTCCGACATCGACGTCATCAATCTCGCGGTGGCTTTCATAATCCTACGGGAACAAAGCATCTGCCCCTCCTTCCCCAGAAGAGAGCAAAAGAGACTCCCGAAAAATGGAAACGAGAGCCTCTTGTTTATTCGTGGCGGCTGCTGTATGAAAAGAAACCGTTTTTACTTCTTTTTTTTTTTTTTTTTTTGTACAAGCTGTACGATGATGGTTCTTTGTCAATGCTACACAATGGAGGGAGGGTTGAAGAACCGAAAAGAAAGAGAAAGTTGAAAAGAAAGTTAAAAGGGGGTAAAAGCTTAGGTTACGTAACCTGGGAAGGAGTGAAGGTTCTACTGTCGTAGGTGGGAGGGAGGGAGAGAGTGGGAAAGAGAAAGAAGGTAATCTTGGGCACACGAGCGGGTCTGCTTACCTATAGACTGGCGACGACCCGTTACTTGAGGGGGAGGGAAACGGGAAGGAGCAACGGTGGATTGAAGCACATAACCTCACGTCGGTGGACGGCCCCACCCTGAGTCTTTTGCTTCAATTAACCTTCACCGGGTCGATAGACTTTCAACGACATTTTCCAGCAGTAGCGAGGCAGCCAGCATTGGTTAACCTTTCCTAACGAAATCCTCCTAACGAAACAACCACTTCACACCACAATGGAGGTAGCCACGGGATTGGATCCCCATCTCTGGTTGTCAGGGGAATTCAAGAAAGCCATCACATGTAATGACTGTTTGAATCACACAATGCCATCAATGTTTACGTACATACTACCGCTTGACGTGTTGTGTCGTTGAGGAAAAAACAGGGCGAGGTAAGATTATATCACAGTTAAAAAAGAAAAGAAAAGGGTCGCAGCAGCCACCCAAATGACTTCTCTCTCGCCCAGGAACTTCACGTACGTTTCCAGCAAGAGGTACTTAAATATGTATGCTCTTTCTGCAGCGACACCGACGTACGCCGAATATTTATCTCGACACTTCCCCCGCGAGCCCCGCAGGGCTACAGTTCTGCTTGAAGCTGCTTTTGGGGAGACGTGTGGCGACCAAAGCAAACGGACCTTTCGACGAGAGAAGGGGGCCAATATATTCTCTCGACCGCGCTGTCGAGCACCGGAAAGCATGCGGGCCACGTCTCCTGTTAACATCTCTCGCGGGGCACAGATCGCTCGACTGAGGATACCCGAGTGATCATTGGATTCGCACAGAGAGGAGTGCATCACGGCGGAGGCTTTGCTGTAAGAGATTCGTACGGAGAAGCAGTTTGAGAGAGTCTTCGTGTACGAGACGTTCCCTCTCGGTTTCGGAAACCAGGGAAGTCCTTTGTTGCGTGCGCAGAAATTGAAGTATATAGCTTCGGATTTCTCGAAGCATGAGGGCCTATGATTTGTTGGGTTTGCTTTTGTTGTTGTTGCTGTATTTTTGTAGTAATGAGAAAACGTGTTGTACTAAAGCGATTTATGGTACCGCAGTCAGCTTGCCTTTTGTCTGGAGTCGACGATTTGCACCTGGTCAAATATTTCCAAACGTTCTCTCTCGGACGAATAGCTTTGCGAAGGCGCATAATACCCAGAAAAAAAAAAAGAAAAGAAAAGAACTTATGTCGCTGCCTTGCGCTGATGTGTGCTTTTGGCTTCTGAGAACGTGAAGGCGTAGGCGTGACAAGGTGTACAACGACATGACACCGTTAAAAAAAATCTGCCAGTAGTTTTAATTTTTTATTTTGTTCCTTTGACCCAAACGACGGAAGAGTGTTTTTTATGCATGCTCAATACAGCGCAGAGACGTCACTCGAAAAAAAAAAAAAGAAAAGAAAAGGTAGTAGAAAAACATCTTTTTCCGGATGGTTACATCACTACCCCCTACCCGGAACTAAGTGACCACCGATAGATATAGACACGCACATACTCGTATGCAGTTGCACAAAAAAGCAACAGTTTTCCTCAGTTTGAATGGCGATCTTTCTTTTGCTTGTATATGCTCAAGTATCGCAATACCGTAGCACCACAGTTCCTCGCCCGTAGAACGGCACCTAGAAACAGAAAAGAGCCAACGGGGAAATCGCATTGTTCTTCTTGGCGTATATCTGTGTTTGCGCGGGCTCGCAGCGCTATCGCAAGGCGCGGCACCGTCGTTGTCCGGTTAAGAACCAGCATAAATACTCGCTATTGCTTCCTTGTCGGAGAAACGGCTAGATAGCCGCCGTTCGAAGGCAGCGATGGAAGCCTTCCTGGTCATACATTTGTTTTCTAGGAGTAGAATTGAAAGCCGCGCGGAAAGAAGAAGAAAAAAGACGACGACGTAGGGAGAATGGACGCTTGGAAAAGCGATCCTCCGGAAAATCATACGGCCATAGGTCACGGGAGTGCTGCAGAAATAAAGGCCGACATCTTTCACCCCATGTCTAGTACAGTGATCAGATAGAGACTAAATCAGCCGAATGATTCGATGCTGTCGATAAGGGATCCCAATGACACGGAAATGCTGTTATCGGAGGGACCGGCCTCGGCGAGTCAGTTGGTGGGGCGTGTCCGCCTAAAGGTTCCGCAAGGTTGCGATCCCTGTCGAGGATGCCTGCAGGACACGAGCTGCTCCGTCCCAATGTATTTCCTAAGGAACACATTTTATGCTTTTTCTCGGTAACCACCGCGCAGATTTTAACGCGGGTGGTTTCACTATAAAGAGGAAGACGAGATAAATTCGATGACGTTTATACATTTCTGATACATGTCGTATGTATTTTACGCCGACGTCACGAATGTGAAAAGAAATGCACAATTTTTCTCGTCCCTCTTGGACAGGTTTTTAATAGACTTCTATAGCGATTTCGAAAAAGACTTCCCATTTACTTTCCCTCGAAATATTTCAGGAATCGATAGACACCAAATTTATATGTTTAGCACCTTTCGTTTTTATAAAAGAAAGCATGAAGTATGAGCACACATACACACCGACTGAAAGCCCAGTGAACCATGTCACTCTGTGGCGCCATCTGGTGACGCAAAAGAGAAACCGCGCGGACCGTATCCATCCGCCGAGTAAGCGGTGCGCATGCGCAGCATAGTGCTGGCTCGTATGGGTGGCGTGGGGGTGTGGATGACATGCTGGTTCCTGAATCCTCTCTCTCTCTCTCTCTCTTCGCATTACTTTCATGGCCCACTGACATAGGGCATGACCTTGGGTGACGTGAAATAGGGTGCGCCGTGTGCTGCGATTTGTTTCGGGGAACGAGATACCACTGATAACGTGAACGTTAAAGAACCCTGAGGTACGCGAAATTAATCTAAATACTGACCACTGTGACGTCGCTCATTATCATAGTCCTCCCGCGACGTAAAGCCATACGAATTATCAATTATTATGTTACCGAAATAAGGGAGGAGGTCAGGAGGACCACGACATAGATCCTCACGCCAGCGAAAATATGCGGAGAAGTGGAAATTTCCGGAGCAATGAAAAAATGACGTTTCAAATTACATTCCAAGGGAAAAAGAGAAAGAAAGAAGTTCTTTTGGAAAAAAAAAAAAAACGACTTTATTTTGTGACTATGAATTGGTTCGCGAAGGTTGGTAGTGCAGGCAACGGACAAAGATGTGCTCTAGGTCTTCTAGACCGCCGCGGTGACGGCCATCTGGGAGAGCCAACTTGTTTCACGCGGTAATGCCACTGAGCCGTAAAAGACGCATTGAGTCGCATCCGACGAAATAATGCAGCGTCTTGACGAGAAGTGTTTCGTGGCATACGGAAAACGAGCGTTGGATCAACTCTAGTAAGCGTAGATAGGGGGGGGGGGATGTCACTCGTCCATTGGTGGCAAACCAGGGGTGCCACTAGAGGTCGAAAGATGTACCGACCGTCTCCTCGCAGCAGTGCAATACTCGTCCGTCTCCGAGATGAGAGAGAGCTGCTTCTGCGACGCTGCCAGCCTGTGCATTCCCCGCGACACCACAATGGGCTGGAACTCACTGGAGAACCAGCCGAAGTGAAGAACCGGGGACTAGATTAACTGCCACAACCATTGGACTTTTCCGGGACTAAATACATAGATGTTTACGCGACGTTTAGGGGCTATTTGCAGTGTTGGAGAGTAAATTTCAGGGTCAGGAGACTAAAATGAGGAGTAACTGTAATCTGGTGAACTATATCCCAAGCAGCACAACATCTTGTCCGAATATTGGACCAATATTGGCTGTGCCAATATCGCCAATATTGGTCCATTATTGGGCCAATATGTTGTGTCACTTGGGGAAGCTGTAATCACTCCCCGATTAATCTTTTTTTTTAATGTGTGTCTCATCTACCCACCTACAGCGACAGAAACGCTGTAACCGGGGTCATATACGATATAACGACAGACCCCAGAATCGAAGCGTTCGTCAAGCTGTGACAAGATTTTCCGCGAGAAAATAATTCAGTGAGGAAGAGCGTCGCGGCTCAAGGCACGAGAATGGCCGTCGGGGTCGTCACGGTATACACAGTATGGATTTTCTTGGGAAGCATATTATGGAAACGTGAGTATAAGTCGACATAAAGGAGTCTGAACAATGGATGAATGACACTCAAAGACTGAAGCAAAAACATAGGACGAGAACTGAAGAGACATCTCTAGAAAAGCGATCCTATCGTGCAATGAGCCGGCAAAAAGAAGGGAAGCATCGTAAACCACAGCGACAGATGTGCCTGGTTAGGCCGCATTCATGACCGACGAGAGATCTGAAACGTTCATGCTATATAGCGTTAGAAATCGTTGAGAAAATGAGCGAGTTCGAATAATTTAGGGACTGCTCTGAATGATGCAGCAATACCCACAACAAAGGAAGGACGACAAAGGAAGGTACACAGTACGTTTGTTTTACGCCTCACATCGTCAAAATATAATTGTTGTTGTTGCTCGTAAATAAACGCCCTTTTTTATTCCACGGGTTCAACTGAAAGGTTCAATAACAGCGTTGAAGGTGGTGATTGCAAGCCACTCATCCAACACTGCAGTAGAGGAACAGTTCGAAATATCAGACTCGAGGGTTCTGGCTCCGGGCCTGGATTCTCTACTTTTCGGTCCATTTAAAACAGTGTTTTATGTGGACTGTGCCATTATCGTGCTTTTGTAGAAACACAATATTGACTTTAAAAAATAAAACACCCTTCTTTATGTCGTGAAATTTACACCACAGAGATGTGTACCATAGTTAATTGCACTTACACCAAAAATTTAAGGAAAAAAAAAGAGGTCACTGTGTATCATTTTCTTGAAACTGAGGGTACAAACGAAACAAGGAACGCCAGGTAGAAAGCACAATACTCTGACGTTACCGGAAGCGCCCACTGAATCGCGACATAATCAAGGGATAAAAGGGACTTCAAAACGAGGAGAGAAATGGAAAGTCCTCAAGTAGTCACAAAAGTACTGTGCACGTTGAGAAAGGGATAGTCGTGAACACAATCAATGAATATTTTAGGTTACCGAGGAAAGGCCCTGACGGTATAGTCCGCCAAGCTTTACAGCAATTTTTTCCAAGCCATCTGCGAGTAAAACAGATTTCATCAGGATGGATGCGCCGATCTGACAGAAGTTCAAAGATGCAACCGTTTCGTGCTGCTGGGAAGAAATGATCCATAGCTCAAAAGAGAGAAATCTCGGAGGCTTTACAGTGACGAAACCTTGACATATCAATTTGAAACGCAAAAGAAGCGGCAGTGAAAGCGAAGGGACCGCCAGCTGTTTACAAAGTGGTTTCCACTTCTCGAAGATCTTTTACGACAACGTATCAGCTGTAGTCAACACCAGGCGCTACATATCGCTGATGCATCGTTCAGGTTGGCATCGGTTCTGTGTCCCTGGCCAAATATCATGGGGGATCGTCACACACTAATTCCTTGGAATATTTACCTACTCCTTTACCTGCACATTTTATTAGAATTGGACTCATATTGTGGACTTTACGTTTTTGTGCACTGATATTCTCTGGCCATGCGGACTTCCTATACGATCATTCACCCGTTACCGCATCGCAGTTTGATCATTTCATCTCGGGTGTGCCTGGGGTAGTTAGCCACAAATTACATAGCACATTTCGTCATTCATGGTTACTTCATCTATTCGTTGTTATCATTGTTGTTGTTGTCTCAAGCGAGAGGGTGGTGTTGTCTATAAAAACAACAACGAATGCATGTAGTGACGGTGAGTGAGGAAATTTGCCATTTTGTCGCTTTTACAGACAACAGATGTAAAAGTGATTGCGATATAGTATACTGAGGGCGGAAACTTCACAGAGGTGGGTAGTTCGCTGTATAGAAGCTTTCGCTGGTGCCTTTCTAGCACAATGAGGACGTGTCAAAATTCCGAATGTGCTAAGCCGAACCGCTATATACGCAGGCAAGATTATATGAAATAAGTTACGAGAAATCCATTCATCTGCTCCATATCGAGAAAATCGTACAGCCAGAGTTATGGCGCTAAGCCTTTCCACCACCGTGGCCACCGAGCGATCCATCACGTGACGAAGAAAAACAGCCGCACGTAAGGAAAACATGACTTTGCAATATGTGCGTCTCAAGATCCTGTGCAGCCGAGCGTGTTTTCTGCCGTTCGCTCTCTTTGCGTATCATCCATATGCGATCTGCAGGCACGCTTGAGCGATGTGCCTGTTGCGGATATGCACGGATCACGTCATAAGCTGCTTCGGAGATGGTTGCGCACCCTTGCGGGTATCGAACGCATGAGCCTACTTGTGGTGATTACAAAGTTGCTCGGCAGAAGCGCGAACCAAGACTTGCGCGAGTTTTCGTATCGTATGGCGACGTTCGTCACAATGCTAAAAGAGATCTGAGGTCGACAAATTCATGGAAGTCTGCACTTCAAACTCGGAAGTAGGGTTAAGGGAAACCCAGTACGAGAGAACTCGATGCCCCATAAAAAAAAAGGAAGAAATAATACAAAAGTGATACGAAGTAATGCAATTTCGAGCAGCAACAAAAGAGGAAAGAATATCGTTGAAATGGTCATATCTTAACACATCAGTGGACAGAGACGTGTCTTTATGAGTACTCTCGCTGTCACTGTTGCTCGACCTACTTGTTGAAAGCTACCCCGAATACGGAAGCGCTATGGTGCGCGCTCGAATGATATGCAGTAGGAATAAATTCGAAAGATATGAAAAGCATTAATATTATGAGGGGGGGATATGTTTAATAGAATGAAAAAAAGAAAAGAAAAAGAGAAATGGAAATGCCAGCCAGGCTAACGCCGGCTTGCTATTCTAAAAAAAGAAAGAAACTCAAAATAAGCAAGAAAGAAAAAGAAAGGAAAACAGTTAATGCAGCACAGGCACGACATGGCACAAGAAACCCCAGCCAGAGGGCAGACGCAAGACCCGAGTCTTTTAGGAAGCGGAGCAGTGCTGTGTTGACGGCCTATAGGGTAAGCCGGGAGACGGGACCAAGGAGGGTGGCCATGGACATTGTTGTGTTCGCCCAAGCTATATTAGACGGCGACGGAGGGCTTGTTGTTGGGGAAGGTGGTGCTGGCACTGCAGAAACGCCTATGAAAAGTCTATACTCTATGTGACGAATAGAAACGTTCTGTACAACAGTCACGATTTATCCGTTGTTGTTGTTGTTTCTGTAAAATAGCACAACATTCCTATTGAAGTGATGATGATGATGATAGCATTCATAATGTCCGCGTAATTATTGCCGAGGCAATCATGCATATATTAGTAGAAGTGGTAGCTCGTATTACTGTGAGGGCGACTGCGTTGAGGTGATTTTAATAATCAAATTGATGATTTCATGGCTGCAATAGCAATATGAACGGTCACAAATAAACTAAAGCATTGCATTCAGAACTCGCACGCTGATTTAGTTTCCTACAGCTTCGCTTCAGCTTCGTGGATCGCTCCATTGAGGAAACGATACGCTATTGTTTCACGACATTTCTGCGCCGGAATATATGCTCTGTCTAAAGCGGCTGTCGCCTTGCATGAAGAATGGCGAAAAAGGAAAAAATATGAAACAGCTTTGACAGCGCAGGCTTGTTTCTTCGATTACTTCGAAACAGAAGCGAAATGGAAAACGAGTGTTCCCCGTATTTTCATCGAGCATATTCATTAAGGTTGGCTCGCAAATGGTACCTACGAGCACAACTGCTGGAAAGATGTGGCAGAGCCTAGTAATGTGGGAGGCAAGGAGGAAATACGACTGAATCCTCATTTACATCAAGTTTTAGTCACGTCCATTATGTCGCTTCTGTATTGGACTGGACTGAAAAGAAAATATGGAGATTGCGGGTCCAGGAATAGCCGGCTACACCAGAACGCTTTACAGCTGACTGCGCAACGACTACTAGAGGATGGTGGCGTTGATGATGAAGTGACATGAATGAAAATGCGACAGAGAAGAGAGTGTGATATCAAATCCGTGTGTGTGTGTGATTGATTACTGTGCACGTCCGCTAAGCTCCACTTTCTCTGCGATGCCACTGTTCGTCAAAACCGGATGTCCGCTTTCATGCCCGGGAAGTATCTTAGCACGGGAAGTATCTTAGCACCACAAGGAACGCCCGGTCATGGTGGAGGAAACTTCACTTTAACATCTACTAGCCATGAGCCTTTCCATAATCGCTCTCAAGGAGCCGGTCTCACACTGAGTGGGGCCTAGATCTTCATGTTTTCTCTACAATTAGCATTGTCGTCGTGATCATCATCATCATCATCATCATCATGGAACTAAATTCTAAGGTGTCCGAATACTAGCTCCCTCTGAATACAGAGTTCAGACACCTTACTAAATGCAATCGGCAAGCGCTCAGCAGTCTTAGCAACGGTGACCGATACAATGTACACGGAGGAAAGCGGCCTCTTGTGCCAGAACTCTGCAGTACGGTTTTTCTTACAAGAAGAACACACAGGCACAGACTTTTTGAGAATCGAAGCCCACTCCACGGAAGTGATACCCCCACGCCAAGAATATGGGTATAGGTAAGCCTGCAAGACGGGACACCACGAAACTTTAGGCTAGAAAAAAAAAAAAAAAAGAAATCGGTTGTTTTCAATCCTCATTTCCCTCCTTCCACGATAGAGCTTCCAGTGAATCGAGATAATTTCTAACCACATAGAGCTATACCATAATCAACGAGCGTTTCAAATGAGAAGCAGAATAATGCGTTTTCGTCCTTCTTGCTGATGTAGAAGACAAAATTGCTGATGGAATTCTTGCGCGGCTTCTGTATAAGTAACATCGTTAAGTCCGTAATTTCGCGAGGAAATCTTGCGGGCGCGCATGTCGTGCGTAATTATCTCGAGGCACAAGGTGAAGGATGTTGAACATAGAGGAATAGAATGTCTCCCGCACGATCAATTGCGCTGCAGCGCCGACAGGGACGTATTTTATTGTTGTTGTTCTTACTAGCAGCAATATAAACCACGTATTCACACAAGAGACATTCCGTAAAATACTCCAGGGGAATTAGATAAAATAAGAGAAGGAGAAGAAAATAACGTCATAGCTCAAAGCACCGTTAACCGGATGGGACATCTTGCGGTGCAGCAAGAAAATATCCCGTAGCAGACGACAGGAAAAGACACATACGGTGTCGTCTGCTAAATACGGAGTACCAATGCAACCTGGATACAGAAGGCCTGCCTAACGCCTCCTCTCACTCCTATGCCACGTCGATACGTGATAATGGTAACTGGAGTAGATTCGGTGGTGGTGGTGGTGGTGGTTGTGGTGGTGGTAATGAAAGGGCTCGCCGTTGTAGGGCCTCACAGATGTGGGCAACGTCACGACTAACGCCCTGGGGAATGTGCGTCCTGGGCAAACTTTTAAGGGAACTGTGATTTACACATCGACACGTATGAAGTTGGGATGTCGTCTGCTTCAGCCAATCGCAGCAGTCGATTTCAAACACCGGCTTTCCCTTGCTACCAGTGGCTGTCCGTGCGGCTAATGGCGGCTGGTCTCCATATAGCTACGGCCACCGAAAGCGCTGTCGTGATTCACGGACTCTTTCTTAAATGACTACGTCACGTACTGAAAGTCTTTCAGTCCATTGCTTGGGCGTTGGTGGGGCC
Source organism: Ornithodoros turicata (assembly GCF_037126465.1). NCBI lineage: Eukaryota > Metazoa > Arthropoda > Arachnida > Ixodida > Argasidae > Ornithodoros > Ornithodoros turicata. Next base: position 42,362,639 of record NC_088207.1, read on the forward strand.
TAAATGTCATGTTTGTTCGCTCGGCCTCTGCAGTTTCACGTTACGTGACGTGCTTCATATGATCACGCTTAATAGTTATCTAGTGTCGTTGGAAATACACCACTCCCTATGTCCCGGCGCCGTGCTTATGCTTACCATAACACGCTGCGGAACTTCTGCCCCGTGAGCAATTTCTTTGCGTTTCTTCGACTAGAATATTCCGTTCGGGTGTCGCTCATGCAAATACACAGAGAGCGTCTGAGCAGAATTTTAAGCTTTTCTAGTTTTACGCTGCTGTAGTACATGTATGTTCGTATGTGCCCCCTGTGACGCCTCGGTAAAGAGGAGTTGCTAAACTCTTCTCCACGCATTATGGCCTTCGTCGCTTATGCGCCAGGAAATTTTTTTTTTTCAACAAAAATCAGATCATCACCAATCGGCAGTTCGGCTTCCGGAAATTTCGATCTACAGAAGCTGCCCTTCTTTATCAAAAAGAGCACATCATCAGGAACATTGAGCGTAAACTTCTTACGTTAGGCATTTATATTGACTTTTCAAAAGCATTTGATTTCCTACAACATTCTATTCTCTTAAACAAACTAGAAAAGTACGGGATTCGCGGCACTGCTCTTTCCTTTTTTCATTCATATTTGACATCACGACACCAGTATGTTTCCATTGACACACATTCTTCTTCCAAACTGCAGGTACTTACAGGCGTCCCACAGGGAAGCATTCTGGGCCCGCTATTATTTAACGTGTATATTAATGATTTAGTAAATACAACAGCTGAGGCATCATTCTATATTTACGCCGACGATACCACGGTGTTTGTTTCCGATGCTGAGTTAACAGAAGTAATGGCCAAAGCCAACACCGCTCTGGAAAATATTCATCAGTGGGCTGTAAGAAATCATCTGACCGTTAATACCAAAAAGACCAAAGCCGTGCTTTACAGGCCCAAAAACAAAATGATCGATCATCCCTTTCGTATACTGCTGGGTGATAACATTGATGTTGTAAAATCAGTTAAAGTTCTTGGAGTTTACTTTTCTGAAAATCTATGCTGGAACACTCACCTATCCCATTTAAAGTCTAGAATTTCCAGACCCATTGGGATCATGAACCGTCTTCGATACATCCTGCCAAAAAATATAAAAATGCTCCTTTATAATTCATTGGTCTTCTCCGTCATGCGTTACGGTGTGCTAGTCTGGGGCACTGCGAACATTAGCGCTATGAATGGTTTATTTGTTTTGCAGAAACATGTCGTACGGATTATTGCAAATCTCCCTCCTGATCATCACACTCATTCGCTATTCAGGACCTTGAGCCTCATCAAGGCAACCGATTTATATAAGTATTTTCTTCTGAAAACATACGTATTAGCTGTCAAACATAACAATGAATGTCTCCTTTCATTACTCCCGCTTGAATGGTTCCCACCCCGATCGCGTCATCGCGACAGGCTAAAAATCCCAAAGTTCAGAACTAATTATGGACATCAGTCACTTTCTTATACGCTTCCATGCACATTAAACCATTATCTGAGACAAAACATTGATATTAATAACATGTCACTGTCTTCATTGCGTGCGGTATTTATTTAGCATTAAAGTCAGAATTGTACCTATTCATATATTTGTGTATATGTAACTGCACGAGGCCTGAGATGATATAGTGACCACTTCATTCCCCGATGTGTATGTATCTATGTTTGTATATATATATATATGTGTACAGATAGGTATCTACGTTTCTTTCCTGTTTTATTTTTCTCTCTTTTCTATAGGCTGTTGCTGTCACAACAAATGTCATTCCCGGGATAATGCCCCAGTCAAGCAGCCATCCGCTGCTTTTTGGCATATCCCCTCAAACTATGTATGTGTTCCACATTCGCAATAAAGAAAGAAAGAAAGAAAGGAAGAAAGAAAGAAAGAAAACCTGAATCATCATCATCAAGCTCCTCTCCAGCGTCGCCACAGGTGTATCCCGTTCTCTGGCAAGTTACGTCGTTTAAGCCGTCATGTTCAGTGTCGCTCGCGGAACCCGTAGGAAAATCTTCACGCTGTTTTCAGTATATGCTACGGAGATGATGCCAAGACTGGGAGGTGTTGGGTTCGACTCCTACCACCGGCTGTGCTCTCTGATGTTTTCCCTGGGTTTCCGAAGACTTTCCAGAACGAATGTCGGCACAGTTCCCTTTGAAGTCGGCCCAGGACGTATACTAGCCCCCTTTCCCCCACTCCTTCCTGCTGTCCTCTCTCCATCTGTCCACGTCTGTATGCGGCTCATAGTCACAGTTGCTTCGCGGCGCTAACACAAAATAAAAAAAAGATAATTCGCATACCTCACACAGGTAATGCAGGACTTATACGCAAGCACGTTCATGAATGAGAGACGTGTAAAGTTCAGACAGACACGAGTTTTAGGAAGATGTTGAAGTTTCACGATAACGTTTCCGGAAACATGATAAGCCTTCCTTTGTCTGATTCCTTTGGAGTGGCTGAGATTATGTTGCTGATATCTGATTCACTGTTACGGAGATGGAACCAGAGGACGCTTAAGATTCCCTAAAAACCCCTAGTAACATTCCGTCTACTCCCAATGTCTCACAGAGGTAATAGGGAACGGAGGTGCGAGGGCGTGCTCGATCTTTTATTTTCTGAACCCATAGACACCATATGGACTAGGATGATTCCTTGTAAGCGATGTTGAGAAGCCTGTGTTAAGTTGTTCCTGTTCATGTGCATGTTGATCATTACGATATGTTCCCGCGTATAATTTGAGACACACTATTTTGTTGTCCGAGGTATAGTTCCACTAATTGCACTGATGGCAAGCAGGACATCATAATGCATTAGCCTGGCTCACCATTCGCACTTGCTGTAACTGTGATTGGAACTACACAGAAATAATATATACTGTTCCTTACACGTTCGTTATTATTAATATCCGGGTCTCGACGATTCATATACTTCCGTCACTAACGATACAAGCGATCCTTTCGTCCGCGTTATATGATTGGTGGCGCCATTGCATGAGGTCATATCAGGGGAGCGGAGCCGCCCGCCGTAAAAAAAAAAATAAAAAAAAAAATAAGGACGGCAACCGTCATATCTCCATTGGAGCGACCCGAATGTCCACTGCTCTGCGTAACCTTAGAAGACGAAATCTAGTCGACTGCTGAAACCAATGACAACCAAATACAAGAATTCGGTTCAAGAATTCAAGAATTTCAATTTCTCCTCATTTTTTTTTTCGTTACAGACAAATAACCCACGTGCGGCTTCGACACTCATATACCCCGAGAAGTTATTTTGTGAAGTACCTCATCCGATCGTCAGCTGCCGTTCTTGTTGTTGGTATGCGAGGCCGTAAGGTGGTGTATGTTACGGTAAGCAGACTTCGAGGGTGAGGCGCATCACTCAAATTTCTATGCAGACCCCTTGCCTACGGCAGCCAACGCAGGTCCCACACTGTTAGAAAAAGCTGTACCTTATATAGGCATAAACGGTCTCGGACAGGGCGCATACGTATACATGCTACCTTCTTGAAGCTGTTGGAATTTTATGCGTCCCCGAAGGAGCCTTATAATAGAATTTGCACTTTACGACTATATTCTGAGCACTTTATGATAGAATCCTGGAATACGTGGGAAAGTCAATTTTTGGAGCGCTATTTCAGAGTTGTAACTAGGTAAAGGAGCAATGAGGCGATATTTAGCGGGGCTCGAAATCCTGTTCAATTCATCAAGCTCCAGGAGTGACCATGCGAAATATTGTCACTCTGTGGTGTATTGTCACTGCATATTTAAATTTAGAATACCAGCCGGAGAATGCAGCCTCAACAGCAGCATTTTTTCTCGACTATTGCCATTGTAGTACGGAACGTATTTTGCAATGGATCAGGTTAAATCCGACATGGACTTTGTTTCTGGCACAAGAACGTTGGGTTGACCTTTGCAAATTTGGGACTTCAATCCAGAAAATTCAATTTCTCACGACTTATAATTGATAAAAGTGCTTGGAAGTAGCGTAGCAAAAGCCCCCCCAAGATAAATAACGACGACCCCATAATTTTTAAACAAGTAGATTTGTTAATAGGGAGTCTTAGGAAAACGTAGAAGTTTCGCGATAACGTTTCCGAGGACATGATAAGCCAAACGGCATGATTCCTTTGGAGTGGCTGACATCACATTGCGGATATCTGATTAGAGAGTTTTAGTAGATCGCACGCAAAGGGGATAGCTTACGTAACGGATAGCGTTGGTGGTTCTGCGCACTGCGCGAAGCTCTCTTTCTGTTATGGGCGTGCTGCGCAGAACAACCAACGCTATCCCTTACGTACGAAAAGGCGATGACGTACGATGTAATAAAACTCTCTATTTGAAAGCTTTAGTGCGTCTACGCTATCGTCTTTGCGTACGTAAGGGATCGCGTTGGCGGTTCTGCGCACGCGCAATACATAAAGAGAGCTTCGCGCAGTGTGCAGAACCATCACGCTATCACTTCCGTACGCAAAGGCGATAGCGTACGATGCTCTAAAACTCTCTATTAGAGAGTTGTAGTGCTCCGTACGCTATCGTCTTTGCGTACGTAAGGGGTAGAGTTGGCGGTTCTGCGCACGCGCAATACATAAAGAGAGCTTCGCGCAGTGCGCAGAACCATCACGCTATCCCTTATGTACACAAAGGCGATAGCGTACGATGCTCCAAAACTCTCTATTGGCTGACAGCGATACGGAATCCGAGGGTGCATACGTTTCTCTAAAGCTCCCTAATACGGTTTTCCTACACATTAGGTGAAACACCCTTTATAACCTTTCTCCTGACAGTGCACATTTTGAAAACTTTTCTAACGCATCTGACCTTCAGAAGTTTGGGAAAGTTGCCTCTTCGCTAATGCATGTTTCTCGCCACAAGGATTTCTCTGGTAGCATGAAGTACTCACGGCGGGATGTCACGCTCCAGAGCACATAGGCCTTTCTCATTCGAATGCAGCAATATTCATACCGACGGAAAAAGAGATGTCTTCTGGGTAATGCGGGTGCTCAACACGAGGGAAGCGGATCAGGTAAAGTGGATTGCGCTTTCGCCGCTTGCGCGTGGCACGTATGGCGTACTCAGTCTAAACTAACCGGATAAACTCGGTAATGCCGAAACGCAGAGGAAATTGCGACATGCATAACTAACGTGGTTTGTTTGCTGGCCGTGGCAAATTTCCTCACTCGTCGTGACTACATTGAATTGGGAGAAAAAGAAAAAAAAAAAGGAAAGGGAGAAATGTCACTGCAGGTATTTTGTTGTTCGTCTCCTTCCCTTGTTCTACGTGAAACAGCTGAGAACGTTGTGAGTCTTATGAACGAAGTCGCGAGAACTTTGTTTTTCTCACGACAGGAGACACCGGAAGATTATGTGTGTCCGAGTGTTGTCTTTTAACGTGTATGGATCACTTTCATTGCATTCATTGCGTTATTTGTACTTTGCATCGATAAAAGGTCGATACGAAGATGGAAGTGACCCTATGTCTCCACGCAGCTTTGCATGATCTCTATGAAGCCCTACACTTCGTAAGTGCCTGTGTTGAACGAGGGTGGGAGGGGAGATATGTTTATTTATCTTTAAAAAAGAAAGGTTAGACACGCAAAGAGCCGGCTTGCTATTCTAAAAAAGGAAGAAAACGAAAAAACCGAAAAGAAGAAAAAGGAAGAATGAAAGGAACAGGAAAGGAAGAAAGAAGAAGAGACACTAATACAACGTCACATGCAGTTCACGAGTCCTGAGACTCAGAGAAAACTGAGGAGAGCGGAAGTGACAGCCAACTGGTCGGAGTGCGGGGCCCACAGATGCGGGGCCCACGAGGTGCGGGGCCCGCGGGGCCTGTAGAACTAGACGTGTGAGCCTTCCCCTTCCCCTTTCATCCCTTCCCCGACCAACGTGCCGCCAACCTAGGCAGGTAGACCGCTCGACAGCGGTGCTCGTAGATTCTAAATGAAGCTTACTGACGTTCACAGAACTAGTGCAGCATTTCGTTTCACACGAGCTAATGTTAGCGTAAATGTTTTTTTAAGGCTATCTCCTGCGCACTTTCTTAGCAGGCCAGGTTCAATTCACAGCGATCCAGCGCCAACCGGAGAAGGAAACGTACAAACATTGCAGCTCGTAGTGCACAGTGAATTCACCGCCATCGGGATTCATGAATAGCGCGTGAAAAAATTATAGCAACGTGGCAGTTGGGACCCTATAAAGTATAGTTGCGCTTATACACGTCAAGGGAAAAAGAAAAAGCGTACCTGTCACAGGAGTTCGGATACGTCTAAGAGAATGAAATGAATGGAACTAATGTAAGCACGATGTGACAAATTATGTGTATCCAGCGAAGAAATCGTCTGACAGTCCTGATTTAAATTCAGGCTGCATTTTAATAACGGCCAGCTGTTGTGTGGAGCCTCAGTTGAGGTCGCCGTTTCAGCAGCTGCGGCCTACTGAGATCGGCAAACGGGAAGCGAGCTTTATTCAACAATCTGGGCTCCCTACTCAGGGAAAACGACGTTATTGTTTTTATTATACCCTTTACTTAGTCGTCCTCTAATGGGAAAAAAAGATGGTATGGAAATTTGAAAAATATGGCAACACGATATTCATTAATTGAAATTACAGGGACCTCCTCGTCATCCACTTCAAAGGATACTTTCACGCGTTGCGTTCGTATAGAATGGGGCGGAAGACAGCATTGACTCCGACGTCAACTTCACATAATCGTCCTTTCTGTGTATTGTGAAGAAGAGATTACGAGTTGGAAGCGGAATGAGTAAGAGATTATTTCGACAAGCAAGATAGAGGCTAGAGGAAGAGGCTCGCGAACACAGGCTGTCATCAAGAAGACGAAGGTGACAATGGCGTGATGATCTGCGCGCCTGTCTGTGCGTTCGTTCGTGCGTGTGTGTTTTGTAGACATGCATGGCAAAATTGTATTATTAATGAAAAACATTACACGGGATATCTGGTGGTATCTAAGCTTTGCGATAATCGATTCTCTATACGCTAAGCAACACTTTAGTGGAAAAACGCGAATGTAGAACAATGATTGAGTCCCTACGAACTTCTTACGTATTTATTTTTGCTTCGTAAGCGAAGTCCAAGAGTGCTCTAAGCGAATTGCCTCGAAAACACCATTCATCTCCTTGCCTGTTTGCAACAAGGGGCTACATCCCTGTTTAGCGCTGCCGCCAATGAACGGCCTAGTATCCCTCTTCCACCCTTACCCACAGCTGAACGGACAGAGAGAAACAGACATCCATCTTGGCCTAAGTTCCTGGGAACTTGGTCATTCGTTTTACTGAAGAACAGATGCAGAGACGGTGGCTTCGACACCGACCACTCATAGGGGCGTGTGCAACTGCACGTCGTTGTTCGTGCGTCTTGAAGCCGGAGTCTTTTAATTTAGCGAAGCTAGTTTCAGGGGTTTCTTGCTAGCCACACTCGATTGTAAAATAAGGTTGCAGGAAAGATTAGACGTGTTACGTTTCAGCGGAAATTGTTCTAGGGAGCGACATTTGCAGCCGAATACTTAAGGCTTCACGATGGCTATGGATTGGCTTCCATATGGGAAAGGGATAATCCTCATGCACTCCACACAAAACACAGTCATCGGTTTTGCTTTCCAATCGAATGCTTCACATGATGATAGAGTGAAGAAAGTAAAGGTACGGTATGGTGTAGTAAGAAAAATAGGAGCGAAGGAGATTATTGTTAGACCAAAAGTTTTGTATGACGAACTAATGCTCTCTCAGTTTAAAAAGATTAGGGGTGTATAGGTAAGAAAAACTCACTGAGGGTGGCGTTTTGCCGAAATTTGCTCGTTTCGAAGTCTCTCGTTTGGAAGTATAGGTAATATCCTAGCATAGTCCTAGGATATAGCCATCATAGCCATCCTAGCAAGTATAGGTAATATCCTAGGTAAGTATAGGTACACATGATGACCTTCAGTGCGTCATTAGCTCTTCGCGACTCCATCTCACAAACGCCCGAAAGATCATGTTTACTTGTGTGCAAGTTGTCTGGAAAGCGCCCAGAATTGTTGTAACTTCGCCGTTCCTTTGATTCTTTTTTTTCATATGCGCAAAGACAACAGAGACAACAATGAGAAGAAAACCAGGGAATCTGAAGACAAAGGTGAAAAGAAAAACGTGAGAGGGAAGCAATCCCTTAGTGAGTGCTTTGTGAATTCAACCGTCGCCTGTGCACACGGCTTGATTGTCTCGCGTAAACTGCACTGGAAAGAAATACGCGCACAGACAGAAGTAATTCTCGCAACTGCGTACGATTATCCTGTTGGAATCCTACTACGCGCCGGGACTGGAAGGCGACCCGGGTTCAAATTCCGGCACCAGCTGTGCTGTCTGAGCGTTTTCCCCAAATTTTCCTCAAACGCCTTACGGAAAATGAGCGCGCAGTTGCCAACGAAGTCGACCTGACGTGCGCCGACGCACCCCAGCAGTATGCCGCCAAATCAGGCAGGCATGCACTGGCTCAGAATATGTAAATGGAAAGCAGAGCGGACTTTCCGTGCCGTTTGCTTGCGTGACCTGACTTTCTGGTGCGTCAACCAACCGCAACCCGTAAGTAATGTGCGGTCACGCCGTATTAAGTTAGCATAACTGCTCACGACGATAACTATGTCATTACAGAGCGTGTCTTCCCTGACCAAGTGACCCAAAACACACCGCTACTCAGGTGGGTGCCTCCAACCTCAATCCAATTACGTTTCTGCGGCGACAATCCCTCCAAATGGCGCTCAACGTACCTGTGCATGAATACATTGAGATCCACGTGCCGCGGTGACACAAATTGTACGCCTCGTGAACAGAATACAACCGAGGCGATTGCTTTTCCGGGGCTAGATCCATATACGACTATTTGCTGAAAGCGAGCGCTTTTTTATGGGCACGTCTTCTAGGTTTCCTGTTTCTGTGCAGGGTTAAAGATGTTGTGTACATTGGCATGAAGTGGATTGAAAAAAGAAAGCAATATGGAGATTGTGGTTTAATAAATCCCGGAACCGGTCACTCCAGAACGCTCACACTCTGAGGGCCAGTTCTCACTTGGCGACGCCCGATGCGGCGTCGTGAGCGGGCGGCGGAAATAGACGCGCACTTCCGGAGTCTGTAGAGGAGAGACGTCGAGCCTAGGAAACTGACATGCCGAACTTCTTTCACGACGTCGGCGCGAGCTGCCGAGAACGACAGCTGGCGACCAATTAGGTGACACAGAAAGGCCACGCCTCCTGATTTTTCGTCTGCTTTGGACGACGGAATGCCACTGTGGTGGGAACTTGAAAATCGTGCGCGCTGACGGGGCGGCGGAAATGCGCCTCTACTTCCGCCGCCCGCTCACGACGCCGCGTCGGGCGTCGCCAAGTGAGAACTGGCCCTGACACTTCAAGCTGATGCTGATGATGCTTCTGATGATGATGGTAATGATGATGGTGATGATGATAATGGTGATGATGATGGTGGTGGTGGTGGTGGTGGAACTACTTGCCGTAGTCTTCGTGATGCCGCCTTGCGGCGTCACATGGTGTTCTGTGTTAGAATTGCAACCAGCAATTGTTACAGTCGTGCATGGGCACATTTTGTTGCTAGTCACATGCTACTGTCGCAACATGCGTGCAACCATTTATCCAAAGCCACACTGATAGAAAATGGCGCTGTTTCAAGATACTGTAGGCCCATAATCTTAAATCAAGCTTCATATCGACGGCGCTGCACTCACTGTGGGACGCGACAAGAAAGAGGAGGCAGCAATGTGCTTCTATAGTTTACGTTTAGGAGAGTTCTATTAGTGTCTAAGATATATTAGCGCCATTAGCGTAAGTAGAACAAAGCTCGCGACCTTCGTGGGGCAAACATAGGAAGTGACGATGCTGTGGCGTCGCTGCTAAATGAGCAATCGTTACGCAGTGCATTACCTTCCTTTGATGGCATCATAAAAGGAGGAGGGTGGCTCCAACACAACCTGCTGTAAATTACGGGCATCATATGGCATGGCAGTAATACGAGGAACGTGGATGCGAGAGAGTGCACGGGAAGCAGGTATAGTGTAATCGCAACTGAATGTGCGAAAAATGCGCAACATACAGACACACGCACACGCTATTGTTAGATATGATGATGATGACTTGTTTTCTTTACCACATCACCATGATGATGATGATGATGATGATGATGATGATGGTGGTGATGATGATGGACTGTATTGCGCCATCAAGGCTAACCTCCTGCCACCTTCTGAAGGAGTGATGAGATGATTACGGGAAGAAATATTGTATTTGTATACCCGAAGGGCGTGCGTACGATGTCCCCATGTGAAATGAGCAGGGCAAAGCAAGGCAACTTCTTAGTATCGCCTAGCATGCTAAAGTAGTACCCGTGAAGCTGTAGACTCGCTACCACAACAAAGAAATAAATATAGCAAAAACCGGGGGTGGCAAAAAACAAAAAAAAATAATAATAAAAGAAAGAAAGAAAGCGGTCGAGAACAAAATCACCCGCGCAGCGCCGCTATAGCTTCTACGGCTCCCTGGGGAGTGATACCGATTCGGGACAGAAGGAAATTCCCAAAGAACACAGCTATCACTTACGCGGCGGTGCACTGCGGCTCCACTAAAGCCCCGAACAGCAAAAAACGCGCAACACACGCGACTCGCTCGGTGAAGGTATAATAAGACTTGCAAAGCTGCTTCGAACCCTTCTAAGCTTGGGCCCTCTTTCAAAGTGATGGCGTAACATTAGTGCTACTCGGTGTGGAACCGCGTTTCCTTGCACGCTTGGGAGCCAAAGTTTGTATTACGAAGCTTTTTTCTTTCATGCATTCTAGTTCATTATATTTGCAGCTTGACCCATCATCTGAGAGGAGCGTTAATCGTATCATTTATTTACTTATTTAGTTATTTATAGTCCTAGCCGACAAGGCCGTTGTAGGAGTAGGATAGAAAAGAAAAAAAAAAGAGAAACGGTACAGTGGCCAAAAGTACTAAATGTCAGCAACAGTACTGAGACATCCTAGAGACCTAGAAGTTGTGAACTGTCAACCAACTTAGTGAACTCTTCGAAGGAAGTTGCATTAACAACTTCATAAGAAAGGTTATTCCATTATTCAGTGCAATATGGGAAGAAAGAGTGCTTTGATCAATCTCTGAAGCACAGTGGCTGTCTATAAGTTTTGTTGTGCTTCCCTCTAGTGAGCCAAGAAGAGTCACGGCGTACGCAATCATCGATATCCCAGACTGTCCATTTATGGTTGAGTAAAATAGCTTAAGACGGTTGTTACGGAATTTGTCTGTCAATAGCTCAATACGAAGTGCATGGAGTAAACCCGAAGCCAACGTTGTACTTCTGTAGTCATTTAAGAATGAAGCGTGCCGCTGTGTGACAAATAGGACTCAAACCATTCGAGAATTTGCTGGTATTATGTTAGATGTAGCTAACGGAGGAATACGGGTGAAATGCCACGATTTATTACCATGTCGAACACGTGTTTAATTTAGACTGTAAGGCTTACAGTCTAAACTAAACACGTGATCGACATTTGTAATAACTCGTGACATTTCACCCGTATTCCTCCGTTAGCTACATCTAACATAATACCAGCAAATCCTCGAATGGTTTGAGTCCTATTTGTCACACCGTGAACAATTTGTTTTGGTATGCTATGTGACCAATGTTCAGACCCAGTTAGTATGACATCAGCTGTTACAAGACACTTCCTTACAGTGTAAGGAAATATCTTAGAAGGGTGTTATACAGGAAGTTAGGGATCTGACCTATACGTTTCGGCAACATTGCATATGAATGGTAACCGCGCACATGCCATCGAGAAAACAGCTTCGCAGTTTGTGTTTATTAAGGAGGGCGAGGGTCAATAGCAGTGTGTTGCATATAAGTGAGATATCACCTGCTTTGTAGTACCAATGTTCAACGGGGGACATAACAATGGTGAGTTTTAGTAAACCACTTTGTAACGTCCCGGTACGGTACACGGTACGATAATCCGGAACGATATCACGATACGCGAGACTGGCGCTGTTGATGTTTTAGTACACCGTGGAAGGATACGGTACGGTTAATTAACATCGTAGCGCTCAGCGCATGGCAAATCCCGAACCCTGAACTGTGAAGCTTTTCGATGTCACGCTGTTGAGGAGTTCTATTATTGTGATCCCTTTCGTTGCATCCAAGAAAGGTTTACCCGCAATCACCTTGAGCTGCATAAAAATGCTACAGGATTCCGCACTGCCATCTTGCTGCTGGCGTAGTTAGGGTGCGTTCACACGGGCCAACTTTCTGCACTAACTCGAACCAACATCTTATGACCAACTTCAAGACGGTACCGTCTCCGCGTTTACACGTACGAACTCGGTAACTGCACCGACGAGCAACCTTTCGGCAATTGGAGTGTATGGGTTGAAATCCAACCGCTGGTGACTTTTTTTTAACTGTCATTAATCAAAGCGAAGTCATTTTATTTCGCCAGAAGATCACCAGTATCTAAAAAAAAATGCGCATTGATATGTTTATATGGCGCTAGTAGACAAAAAAAGGAAAAAATTCTCAACTACCCCTGTAGGATTTGAACCCATGCAACGTAGTACGACAGGAACGAAATCACTTGACGCCCTCGAGGGTCACGTGGCAATGCTCCTCACGTTGATTGGTTAGAACACCACCAACTCTCCGACGTTTTCATGCAGAGATTTACACACCCCCTGAAACCTTGAATATTTTTTATCATTTTAAAATAATCAGTATATTTTTAGATTAAATTTATTTTACACATCAGAGTTTTGGCGCATTATGATCTTTGTTGTCGTTGCGCCACTAAGCTCCCAATCATCATCATCATCTCCGACGTTTTCGCTCGGCGACCGATTCCCAGCAATTCGAGTTGGTCATGGTTGGTGGTGTCGGCTGACTGCCACCAACTCCAAAGTCGGTCCGAGTTGGTGCGGAAAGTTGGCCTGTGTGAAGGCCCGCTAAGCCTAGACTTCTTTCTCTTTGCAGAGCCCCACAGCCCGCGTGACGTCTCCGATGACACTGTACGCTATTCCTCAAGGAGATCCGTTCCGGCGATACGCTAGCCAAGCTCCGATAACGTTGCGCATGCGCCATGAGACCAACGGGTATCGTATCGGAGATGCAAAAACTCTCTAATAACGCTTCCTTACGGTAATTTTAATTGACACTTGAGCGCATTATTATTAATTTAGCACAGTGCATTTTCTACTGGTAATGGGACTTGTTTCCCACGGAAGACAAACGCCAGACATGCTGTTCAGTCCACCACCACAAACGCTGGTTAACACAACCCTCCGAGGGATGTCTCAGTCGCTTAGAGCCTCCAACGTCAGTGGGTCAATGGCGCTACTGTAGCTGACGAGTAACGGGCAAAAGGGCAAGGGTGCAGGCCAGCTGGTACATGGTGAAAAAATGGAACCCGAGAAAGGGACAGAGGAGGGATGACACGACACGTTCTCGAACACACCAAACCCTCTAAGCTGACGAGGTTTCATCGCGGCAGCAGCCTCGATGGATCATTTGGTACCATGTCCGCCTAGTGATCCCAAGATTGCGGGTGCAATCGCGGCCGAGGACGCCAGGAACTTCGTGGTAGGGTACAGGGTACCACTATAGGGTCGCTCATGATGATGATTGTCTCGTGACGGTGTTCCGGCTCAATGTAACGCCACACCGATGTGACGTCTTGCAAGCTATGGTGCCACAACCGAAGCACGAGACACTCAGACATGTTCTACACGTTTTCTCATGCATTTATCAACACACACGCACACACACACTTTCACAGGCTAAGCTGGTAGCAGAACGATAAAAAGGACTGCCAGGTACACAAAACACAAGAGCAAAAACCGGGACTAGCGTACCCAAAAGCGGAAAAAAGTGGGAGGGCGACAGGCCTGAGGTTTGTGCCTAAGGTTTTCGAAGACTTTCCAGACGGATGTCGGCACAGTTCCCCCTGAAGTCGGCCCAGGACGCATACTAACCCCCTTTCCCCCACTCCTTCCATCTGTCCTCTCTCTAACTGTCCACATACAGGGTGTCCCAGAAAACGTGTCGATGAATTATAATAAAAAAACTACGCCACCTAGAATCATGCGGTAAAGGGCATTTGTTCTTATTAGGTTTTTGCCACCTCCTAATGTGAATGGCATGTACTCCAAGTTTAATTATGTAAATATTTGCGAACTCAACTCGGAAATTTACCAAGCAAAGGTCACTTTTTTACCCCACCAATATGAAGAGCGTGCCGAATTCACTCAAATTCATGATAATTCACAGTGATATTCACGAGCTATCCCATCGGAAAAAAATAGCCGAATAGCATGGTTTTCGGAGCACCGTACCATAGCGCGCGATGACTTTTTGAGCGCAATCGCTCGCAGTGCGACGAAAGGAGGTTCCGAAGCCAGCCCACAGAGTGATAGAAGAAAAAGTAACAGTTCCTAAAATTGGGAGAGGGAAAGCATTATCCTAGCGAAAGTCGGACGTGATAAGCCGTGCCTGTTTTAGCTCTTTCTGCGATGTCGGGGAGGGCTGGGTTTCGAACCTCCTCTCGTCGGACTGACAAAGATTGCGCTGAAAAATTCATCGTGCGCTATTCTGTACGACCTCCGTAGAGCATGATGTTCGGCTATTTTTTCCGATGGGATAGCTTCTGAATATCCCTGTCAATTATCATTAATTTGACTAAATTAGACACGCTCTTCACATTGGTGGGGTAAAAAAGTGACCTTTACTAGGCGAATTTACGACTTAAGCTCGCAAAAATTTACATAATTAAACTTACGTTACACGACATTCACATGAGGAGGTGGCAAAACCCAGTAAGAACAAATGCCATTGACCGCATGACTCTAGGTGGTGTAGCTTTTTTTATTATAATTCAATGACACGTTTTCTGGGACACCCTGTATATACGCCGCTCGTAGCCGCAGATGCTTCGAGGTGCTAACACAGAAGTTTGTGGAAAAGAGTAAGTAAGAGTAAAAGTAACTGTTGATAACACTCCGAAGGCCACCGCTGTTAGCAAATTGGCTCTATATTTCCTGCCAAGCCGTCTATCTTTCATAAGCCTCATTGAAAACGCCGACCAAAAGTTCGGTGATTACGTAACGCCCCTCTGCTCACGCGCCTTAACACGGTCAATGCCGTCTATTTTAGGCGTCGCTTTTATTTAAGGGTCGGGACCTAAAAGAGGCATCCGTTGTGTAACGCTCGATTTGCCCGCTATATAGGGGAAACAGCCAATTATACCAAACACGGCGCATTTATAGCCTTATATATAGGAGTAAAACAGTTTGAAGCTCCCTTCAAGAAAGTACAGGCGGTGTACACGTACAGTTGCTCCTCGTACAGCTCCTCGCACTGCGTTTCGCTCCGTTGAAAGTTTTCTATGTTGCGATTATTGCTGTGCCGCATTCTGCCTTCGTTGTAGCAGAGGTTATTACTAAAGAAAACAGCTTTGGTCAAAAGCTGTGATGCATATCGAACGCCGCAAGCTCGGGCTGAAGCGCAAAGAATGAAGAGCCGTGTGCCTCTGTTTCCTTCGTCCCTATTCTCGGGCTGCTACTGTCATAAAATGATATTGGTTGGATTGGATTGGAAAAAGAAAGAAAAATATGGAGAGGTTAGTCCCGACCCAGTCAGAACTGGCCACTCCAAAACGCGTTTGTGGGTGAAAAAAAGAAAGAAAGAAAAAGTTAGCCTACGAAAAATAGAAGAACAAACAAACTAACAAACAGAAAAGAAACGCTTCCTAATCTAAATACCCGCCTTACGACGCTATAGCAAAGTGACAAAAGCACAGTTCCGGCGACGACGCTGACAGACGGACTTTATCAGATAAAAACGCGCACGATATATAAACAGTTACACCGAACATAAAAGCTTTGAAAAAAAAGGGCATTCCTTCATTTTTCCTAAAACGCGTTTTTCTAATGAAGTTTCGCCGTGCTTTACGCGTATTTACTTTTCTCTATTGACTGTGTCAGCCTCACTTCCGGTGTCTTTTCCGAATTCATTAGATTCATTAGTGCAGGCACGTTGTGTGCGACCTTTTTTCACGTCTGTGCGGGTTGCTTTGGTACCGCTGTACCTTCTTTCCACGTGCGGAAATGGTACATCAAGCGGACGCCCTTTGTTCTCAGTTCACTTTAGTACGAGCCAGTGCTGTCAATCCAGTGCCCTCGCGCTGCAGATAATTAGTCTGATAATTATATAATTATATAGATCAGTTATAAACGTTAAAAAAAAACAAATAAACAAAGATTGGAACGTTCAGCACCCGTCAAGGGCTCCACCTGCTCCACGGTAAGGAAGAAACAAGTGCAACGTACACTAGGAAAGGAAAGAAATAAGGGAAAATACTCTGTGCGATATCCAGCGCAGTTTGTGTAACACAATCGTATTTGATTGTACTGCCAGACAATATAAGAGCTGCAGTCTCAGAGGTATATCTCCGTCAGCGGATAGTGTGCCCGCACATTGAGAAGGAGGCATACAAGAAGATGGCGAACGTCAGCCAGACGACGAATGCCGACTGACATGTTTTAAAAGCATCTAACTGCGTGCCCGCCTTATACTCCTGTCGCACGGGCAGCCTTCAATGACCATTGGAACCAATGGCCACTGAACATGCGCGTATCGCTCCCTAGCGTGCAACGTGTCACCTTCTCACAGAGCATTAGATCCAACGCTGCCTAACCGGTTGACATGCCACACACTTGATGGTGCTACACGCATGTCCAGTGGCCATTGGTTCGAATGATCATTGTAGACTGCCTGTGTGACAGGGGTGTAAGCGAATCACAGACGATTTTCGATTGTGGGCGGAGTTGACCCGTAAGGGTTAACTTGTCACGACCTTTGGTGGTCTGGACTGGTAGTCCCTATCCCAGGAATCCAAAGGCTGAGCGGGTTTGATTGCGGTTTACTGGGTGAAGAAACCAAATTTGCAGCTTTCTCTTTTCTTTCTTTCTTTATTATTATTTGTTTTGTGTAGGACGGCTGACACGCAGCACAGACGAAGCAGACAGCATAATGCTTTGCATAATGCTTGTCGCTTTATGTAAAAGTGACGTCACAAGTCATGCGTCGCTGCAGTAAGCACGTTAGCACGTCGGCTTATTATCAGCCAGCGTCAAAAGACAGTATATAGTCATGCCATTGGGTACCTTCGCCAAACACCCTGGCAGTTACCGTGGTACAAGGAGCATCCCAATGAATGTTACCGAGGGATGCGCGCATGTCTGCACATCTCCTCCCTTTCCATTATCATCGTCGTCGTTCCTCTTCCTCTCCCATCTCTCCTTTTTTCTCCTCCCTTGGTGCACAGAGTCGCCAACCCTGAGCAGAATAACGGCACCTCCCCTCAGTACAGTCATGTACCGCGTCTCAACTACGGAGAAGAGAGAAAAGAACAGCCACTACTGCAGAATCTGTTATCAGATAGCATGACAAAATGTCTCAGACGAATATCGTCGGCACGATAATGGCTAAACAATGGCCGTGCAAAGGTTGAAATTGCGTTCCCCGCGCTGTGGGACCAGGCAATTGTCGCAAGGAGGTGTCCCTTAGCAATTGCAACAATAGCTCGCGAGCGAACTTTCGTAACTGGCAACGAATTCATTTAAATTGAATGGTGGCTGTTGAAGAAAAGGCACCAGCAGTAGGATTCGAACCCACACCCTTTAAGTTATTAATTTATCATCTATAGTCGCAATATTAATATCCGTATTTGTTGTCTTCCATCCATCCACTCGCAATATGACTGGAAGAAACGGCAGAAGCATCGCACTGTGTCGCTTCGCAAACCGCGCGACAATTCTGCTGTATCACACAGTGCTGTCATCAGCATGAAGTAAGAAGACGTACCTGAATATGAGGATTATTATTGCTGTCGCCTTCACATCTGCGCTGGGAAAATTGCAGCCGTGAATGTCATATGATGACTATGAAGGAGGTAGAATCCTTCATATTACTGCTTATGCAGGATGCCGGGAACATAGCGTTTGCACTAACGGCAAGGTGGTAACGCTGGTAACGAGTACGTGGGGGAAAAAAAGAGAGAGAATATACGTTTCCCAATTCAACAATCAGCGACCTCTGCAAAGAAGAGGAATATGCTGACTCATTTTCCCCAAGCCACATCACGAGCATCGTTAATCACGAACGGAGGTGTTTCGGCTTTTATTCTATCCGTATAAGGTTATGAAGGTCATCAGGACATCAGTTGTCGGTGACTTGTGAATTACAATAATTATATGATCTACACAGCATTTTCTGTGGCTTCCGAGCACTACTTGAGAGGTATTGCTCTCGAGCAAAATACCGCCGTACAAAAAAGCAGCCATTACGCGGTAATATAAAATCCTTTATCTTTATCGCACTTTTTACCGAGCTAATGGGTGTTTCCGAAATTTTGCAGGAAGAAGAAGGAAGAACATTCTAGTTCCTGAGGCATCTTTACCGTTAGGGTTCGTAGTCCCGGAATTGCTGCGCGTTAAATCTATCACCCGTGGACGGGGCTAAAATACCAGAGTGTCATCATCCATCAACGCTTCAACTAAGAGCTCGCCACGTTCATATTCTCGTACAAAGTAACCGCGTTCGTCGTCTGCATAACATCAGGTGTTTCTTCCACTACGACATTTCCATTTCTGCGATACGCGTCGCTCGGCTGAAACATAACCCCCCGTTCAAGCTTCCAACTTCTCCGTAATTCAATACTGTTCCAGGGACTGTGGTTGGGCTATTTCTGCACTGAAATTTCCAGGGCACTTCCAACAATACAGCCGACATTACATGGTGGGGGGAGGGGGATATGTTTAATAGAAAGAAAGAAAGACACACACAAAAAAAAAGACATTACATTGCTACGGCATATGCATGGTGCTAGCACAAATTTGGCTTTCTTGCACAGCATATAGCTGACCATGTTTGTATTTCGTGGAGAGTTTGCGCCAGTTACCTATATGCTGATGTATCGGTGTTATAAAAAGGTATTCAAGAAGAAATACGTAATGGTGCCATATACTAAGGAATACAATATCAATATATATGTTCTAAAAAACGAAGACGCTAAGACGAAGATTTTATGCTCCAAAGGGCCAGGTAAATATGATTATAAAAATGGCAATTAAGGAAGGTTTCCTGCTTTCATGTGTGGTTCTTGAATGAGGCGAAGTGCTCATGATATCATGAGCACATGTATGTACATATCTTAACTATTAAGTGATACTTTGGTTGCCCAGTATTAGCCTTACATTCTAGCTTTGCACACCTACCATTTTCAGCTTCATTATTAGGTTTATTTTAGCTTTGCTAAGGTACCACATGCTGAATCAGCTAGACGCCCTCGGCGTTTGATTCACATATATGATCTACGTGTTGTCATTGTATTGTCAATCATCATCTCGCAATAAAGTTGTTGCTTGTCATTGATTGAAGTATGTAACAATAATTCGCACACGATACTGGCAGGGTAACGTTAGAAATGAAAAATGATATCCTTCCTTCCACTCATATTTGTGACGTAGAATCTACGTGTTTCCGGTCGTTCACGTAATTTCACGTAACGTTCTGGAGTTACACGGCTTGGCGTAGGGTTAAATTAGGGTGGCATTAAAGTCGAGGTAACAACATGTTTCATTCAGCGAGGATAAATTTTTGCACTTTAGTGCCTCTTTAATACGAATAATTTCATTATTGATTACAAAACTAATTAACTCATAAATATAACAAAGTTAGTTCATTAAATTAGAAATCGACTATGTGAACTCCATGCGGAAAAGCTCGTAGAGCTCTCCCATTGACAGCGCCTCCCTAATTTTTTCCTCGCATCCCTCTGGCGAGCAATGCGAAACGACGCTGGCAGCCTTGTTCCACACAAGATGAAAGGAGTATAATACTGTTCTCCAAGAATCCCATCCCAATACGATTTATTTCACATGACAAGACACACACAGAAAAAAAAAAGAAAAAAGAAAGGCCTTTGTTCTGAACCTATACACCTCAATCTCTACGTCGCTCAGGCTGTAATCGCTTCAATCTGACGTAATTGCTTTAAAGAAGGAGCCGTAGCTGGACCATGAATGGCACAGGGGAACATGTTTTTGTGGACTCTTGTTCGTTAGTATTACGTATTGCATTTCGTACATGTTCATTACACTCATTCGTCCGGAGAACCTGATTAATGCGATGGACTCGCTCTCTGCAACACTGTATGAAATGCAGCCCTATTCTTTCGCTCGTTCATGCCGTACGTACTTCAATTAAATGATGGGGTGGAGGCTCGCCAGCGCCTCTCTATTGATTTACTACTCCAATCGCGAGCCAGTATCTGGTAACAACGCCACTGCATTCGGGTCGACCTAACCGCAGAACGCATGCGGAATAATGCATCGTCGCTAAATGTAGTTACACCACTGGGAACGCGGGATGCTCTGTCGAGGATTTCTTTTGAGAGGTCTTTCTGTTCCGTTGGAACAATCGCTGATGTGTACCTAGGACAACAAAGCCAAAGGTCAGACACGATATCGAAGGCACTCCCAGGTACGAGGTATTTTATAATGAATGGACTTCGAAATGTAGAGTGAAAACATGTTCTATATCCCCAATCGTAATAATTGGACTGATAATGATAATCCCTTGTTTTATGTCGTTACCAACTGATCCACCGATAGGTGAGACATCGAACTAGTAAAAGTTGTTGTTCTACCATATTCCGTGAGGCTATAGTCTAAGGGGTTATGACAGTTATGGTGATGACAGTTCACTTCGAGTTGTGCCGAATAATCGCGTGGATGTGAAGTGGCATTCCAACTTTCACAGCAAGGGGGTATATACATGTGGGAAATGGACACCGCGAATAGCGATACTGGTCCAGCTGTGTCGTCACGGCAAATATATTTCCGAAATAACTCTGATGACGGGTAATGCTCCCCTTTAAGAAAAAAGGGCGTGAAAAGGTGGTAACTTCTACAGTTGCCACCTAAGTCAACATAGGGTCTGATAAAGGGTGTAAAGGGGTGGTCACCTTGCCTGTTGCCGCCTCGTTGCAGGTGCAGTACAAAGTGTGTGTAAGAGCTGTTATTACAGCCACAGAAGCAATGCATCTTTCAGGTAGTGTTGCCTTCCCAGCATTGACAGTGCAATGAACATTGAGCACAATGTGCACAACGAAGAAAACTGCAACTAAAATTTGTTTTGGGATTTGCTCTAATCTGTTGCGCCGACTGCAACCAGGATAGCAGGTAGAACTTTGTAACCTTTTAGGCGCAACATATGCGACAACTATTACCTCCTAAAAGGTGTAGCTGCTCCACCCTTTTTTCTAAGAGTGTGATTGCGTTGTGTGTTATAACTGTTTAAAGGCTCTGGAGCAGCCGGCGCTCTTACTGAGTGCCCACCTCTCCATTTTTTTCTTTTATATCTCATCTCATATTTCCGTCAGTGGTGACGGCCGCGAGAAAGGTCACGTGCTTGCAAGATCCAACGGGAGTCGCCATCGCTCTCTCTGATTGGACTGCGAATTGTGTCGAAAGGCACGTCAGAGTCTCACTATGTATAGCACGTTGAGAAACAATTATGTATTTACCAACACACTGGAGCTCTGCACAATGCGTGCATCACGTAGCGAACCTCGTTAATCGAGGGAACTGCCTCAGGAAGACAGCCGCCGATATTTCGAGCAAAGAGTGTCTCCATCACTCGCAGGTATGGTATTCCTTCACGTACCATGGCTATGGCGAGGGCGGTGCCCAGAGGAAGAACAATCTCCGTTCGAAATATGGGGGCTCTCGGAGGTTTTTGTTTTATTCCGTCGTAGAGCCGCGAAGTAACTAAAACGGAAGGTGTGGCAGGTTTCGGTCTCGACATGACGTCCTGTCGCCTGTCTTGCTTAATAATTTCGCCGTAACGGGTGAATGCGCTTTGCATCCTGAAGACACGTAGCACAAGAAAGACAATCGTGCAACGAAAAGAGAAAGAAAACAGAAAAAATAGAAAGAGGTGACAAAGGCGCAATTCACAACTGTTCACGTCTTCTATAAATATTTTAGTTTGAATAGAGTATTTCACTTGTTGAACAAATGTGCAGAACACGACCGAACGAGGTACGTACTAGTTGCCGGCATTTTACGCATGACGGACCGCCCAGTGGAGCTGACTCATTTATTGGGTCCTTGGGATACTCCGCACAATCAACGAAAGGCAATCCCTCTGCTGGTAACCTTCTTGAGTGAAGACTGGTCTCAAAACTATGTTGTGAACACAAAGTGCGAACTCCATCTTAGTGTGATCTGCTGACACCGTATTTTGTAGATCTGTAGTGTGCTATATTGTTTTCCCGCTCTATTGATTGAGTGCCCGTGAGAATGAGAGCGATCCCGCTGTGATTTGTTTTGATTGCTGTGAGGTACGTACTATACTATACGTGCACTATTCGTAGAGAACTTGACGAGCATTAACTTATAGCAACCTAATTAAGAGATCTGGACTATATATAGCTGAGGCCCGTTAGGAGTACATGTACAGCATGTGAGGAGCAACATGGCGGCAGGGCCACCGTCGTAACAACTCTTGCTCGCCCATCAAAAAAAGTATGTGTAGTCTGTTACAAGCTGAGTCTCCTTAGAGAGCCTACAGGATGCTTCAGCCGGTTCCGGCTATTCTGGGCTACGGCTGTGCAGCAAAATTTGCAAAAGCGTAAAAGATGTCACTATCATAATTAGCGTTAGTTTCACTTTAGTTGGCTTCAGTTAAGTTTAGTTTAGTTTCACCTCGATTTATCCAACCATGGTTAACGTCTGCTTTCTACGTGCATTGCCTGGACGGGTACTATCCTCATATTAATTAAACACACTTTTAGAATCAAATTGCACTTTATCATCCACTCTAAGGGAAAAAAGAGCGAGACAGTAGTTTTAGTCTATTTGGGGAGTATAGATGCATTGCCGCAATAATTAGACCCTTTCAGGACTAAATGAACAGAAGTTTATACGTAGTTTAGTTACTATCTGCCGTGCGCTCTAAGAAAAAAAGGAGTAAAATGGAGAGTAATTGCAGCTTTTCTAGTCCTCTAGATTGCCCCCCAATTACTTCCCATTTTAGTCCCCTAACCGCGAAATTTACTGACAGCAAATAGTCACTGAACTTCGCTAATGGTCTCCTGAATGTCACAGTCTACGTAAATATGTGCTACTCATGAATTTGATGGAATAAGGCTATAAAACTTAGCTAAGCTAGCAATATCCCACCCTCACACAGGGAAAAGATAAAGATACTTTCTCGCGAAATTGTGTCCTATGCGTGTCGCACGATTTTACGTCACTCGACATGTCACGGTTGACGGCATAATTCAAAGTATTTCCGTTCCTGCACATTAATTTTGTACCTGGCACTCTAAGAACAGATCGTGAAATGCAGTCTCCCCCTTGTGACATTCATTTACTCTCCTGCATTTATTCCCTAAAGAAACTAATTTTTTTTGGCAACGTATTTAGTGCCCGAAAGGACTGAAATGACCTTTTTTCTCCTTAGAGTGTGGTGAAGAGTAAATTCCAGTGTCAAGAAAAACTAAAATGGGGAGTAATTGCGATTCAGGAGTTTGGAAGCTGGTATTGCGCCTCAATTTACTGCTTTTCTCTCTCTCACTCTCTTACAGTGCCTATATGACAATCATTTCTTGGCATACACCCAATTGGGCTCCCCAACAGGATATCAAGCTGTGAGTTTAAGCGTGATCGAGAAGAAAATTCAAGTCAAAATTCTTCCGCTTAAAGCGCCGTCCTCGGTGGCTCAGTCGGTACCGTGTTCACCTTCTGATCGCGGGTTCGAACCCGGTAGAGGACGCCAGCAACTTGGTGGCAGGGAACAAGTTGCTTAGACACGCCGTCTTCCGCGAGGGACGTTAAGTACGGGGTGCCGTGTGGTGAGCTTTCATCGCACGTTAAAGAACCCTCAGGTGGGGAAAAGTCGTTCATTATCTCAGTTGCCTCGCGACGTAAACAACCAATTATTATTAAAGTGCCGTCTCGGATGAGAGGCCTGCACGTTAAGAGGCGCATATACATATATACACTCTTTAAGAGTGCGCGAGAAAAATGATTAAAGACAAACTCATCGAGAAGCCGCAATAGTCGTAATCTGTGTGCACGGCATTGATGTGGTGTGTGTGTGTGCATTTGATTTTCATGGCGGTGATGAATCGCGAAATGCGAGAGCTCTATGCTTTGAACATTGCCTTCCGTTACCTAAACGAGTGCGTAGCTACTTACTGGACGTTTTGGCGGACAACCGTCGTACCCATGTTGTCAGAGTTGTTCACCAATTTGCGGATCTTCTGGTTGAATGCTCATGCCAGCGTCAAACTGTGGACAAACTTGGACCCCGCGAGCTTTTTTTTTTCTTTTTTTTCCAATCGGCAGAAAACACGAACGGCGCGCTAATGCATTTCCGCCGACAGAGCTCCAAGGAACTCCCGGTTACGGAATCTGCATTATGCGCACAGTTCAGCGTGCATGCAGGAATGCTCATTGTGCCGGAAGAATGCTTTCGGCGGTTTTCTTCTTTGAACATTTTTATAATCAGAAAAAAATCGCTCGGTAAAAATTCCTACCTCGTCGAACAGCGCAGCAGTCAAGCAAGCGGCTGTAACGAACTTGTCGGCAACGTATTCCTCGGGTTTTGGGGAGAGGCAGGAGAGTCTCAGTTAGAGAAACAGAGGCCTATTTCTATTACCTTCTTTCTCCTCAGCCTCATTCCCTATCTATCCTCAGACTCAAATAAGTATTTAAAGAGATTGAAACATTTATTTTACTGAAAAACAAGCTTTCGGACGGAGTCCGTCCTTCATCAGGCGCGATACATTGAGATATGTACAATGTATCGCACCTGATAAAGGACGGACTCCGTCCGAAAGCTTGTTTTTCAGTAAAATAAATGTTTCAATCTCTTTAAATACTTATTTTATTCACTTGCGAGTGCTAGACTTCTCCCATTTTTGCCTGTTAGTATCCTCAGACTCCTACAAGTTATTACAGCCTCAGCACTGTAATATGTAAGTCGGTCTAGAGCTGCGAGCTCATAAATCGGAACTCCGCTGCACAGCACACTCCTATAGATAATCATCATATCCCGGATGACATCGTCTTCTCCCCTGATTTGTTGGAAACGAGAGACATACGCCTTTTTGTAACACCTATTCAGTTACGGTAATAGTCACAAAAGGTGTATTCCCCACTCTTTCCACACAACCATACAATTGTGTCAACAGTTGGCCTTCAGCGGTGTCGTGCGGTGAAATTCTCTTTTAAGAGTTCAGGGAGAGCTCCATCAAGGGATAAATGACCACGAGCCTTTATGGGATAAATGGGTCGACGTGTTTCCGACACCGTCTGCGAACATTACTGGGTGCCATCCTGTCGTACAACAGTTCCGGCAAGCCGGAAGAGAAAGGCCACAAAAGCTCTCCCTATGGTACAGCGTGATTTACGAGCAATGGTTTTAATGAACCCGCCTAACGCCCCATTATGCAGCCGGCCTCTCGTTGCTCATGTGCCGTACTAGGAGGAGGCCAATGGCCAGGCGATACACATATCACAGTCCGTTTAACAGGCCTTCGCGGCACACAACACGCTACCTCGTGAAATATTTGCGCTATATGCTGAAGTAAGGAGATACATGGCTCGGGAACCGTACCAATGCACCCAATGTGTCTCGTACAGGCAGCCGAAACACAGAACTGCTGTTGAAGCCCCCACGATGCTGGGATTATGCACTACTAAGGAAGCAGAAAGCTCGCCCCCCCCCCCCCCCCCCCCCGACAGACTGAGCGTAAAAAGGACGCCTAGTGAACCTAGGCGATGGAAAGAAAGTAAATAAAACGCCTAGACGAGCTCGTGGTAGATTAAGGGGAACGTCGTGTTATAGGTAACGTGCAGCGCTGTTAGGAAGAGTTTTTGCTTTATACTCTGCCGGGAACTGACTCCAAGGGAAACGTATACGGCTAGAATGATCCAGTAACGTTCCGTGCCTCAAAGGATATTGCACGATAAAGTTGAAAAAAACGAAGAAGCGCAAATGAGACATTTAATTACGAGCTTTCGTGCGGAGTCCGTAATTAAATTTTATACTTGCGCTTCGTCCTTCTTTGAATACTTCACGTTTAACTATTACGTCATGACTGTGACCTGTATAGGCTTTTGCTTTCATTACTCGGGTTACGTTGATATTGCGCATGTTGTCCGAAGTCACAGCCACGGTTAAAACTTCTTTTGCAAGTCATGATTAATCTCAAGTGGTAACAAACGCTCCATAAAGGTGAGCTGTTTTCTTTGTTGTTCACATATAACTAAATGCCTCGAGGGCATCCCGGGGCTTATAAGATATAAGCAGTTCCACAATTATGAGTTGAAGGATATCCTGTAGCCTCAGTTCTGGTAGCATTTACACCGACATATTCGTGACAATGCCTCTAACCCAAGGTGAATCCGCCATAGCCTACGAATGCACCCTAGTTGATGTCCTGGTACACTCGTCTCTGTGATCACTAGCGCGCTGTGGACACACAAGCACGGGTGTCTGTTTTGAAATGCGTATCGGTAATTATTACCGAGGGATCGTGTGTGGACAGGGACAGCGACCTTCATCACGAGAGCTCTGGTCATGCCCGTTGATCTGAGCCTCGGGGGGAATGCGTAATAAAATGCACAAGGTTTCGCTAAGCATCGCTGATCGTCTGGACGCCGAGATAGCATTGCGTCATTTTCTCTACACGTGTATTCAAATATTTTATTTCAACAATGTGCGGACGTTTTCCAGGAAAAACAAACCCTTCCAATCAAAAACAGCTGTCAACGCTTCACGTGCAGCCGTTATGCGCCGCAGAAACACACTACACCGCTAAGATTACAACATCGACAGAGTGTAGTAAAAATGACAGCGGGACTGCTCGACTCCCGCGTATAACCACGAATAAACCAGTTCGTACAGCAACCTTAGAGTCACTGAACAGTGACTCTGAGCCACATCAGCTTCATTTCTACAATAATTTTCAGACTTCTCCGCGTTGCAAAGAAAGTCCCAAAGGACTCGTTCCAGATTGCGGAAAAGCGCAGGTGTTATCGTCGGCTTCACAAATATCGCCGCGTGTGGCCAGGTGACGTTGACTGCATGCCCCCCTCGTTTACCCTCTGCAAGCTGCGCTTACGTGAACGAAGAACTTCAACACTGCACTGACAGATGCGTCTGCCCCGAAATATCTTCTCCACCTGGGGACGGTGACAATCGACGCGAAAGCAGGAGCTCTTGTTTGCGCGTTTACACTACGTTGCACTTTATATGTTCGTTCTACTTATGTGTATTGCGCTGTGCCATGTTCATCCTGTTTACAGCGCTCTTACTCTTCGTGCAACCACCCAATCACCGACCGGTTGTAATCAGTGTTCAGACGCATAATGAAGAAGCACACCAAGGATATCTTCCCTCAGTGCCTATACTATGCAGCTTGAATATTCTCGACGTCGCGAATGTAACTGAACGTGATCACAACGTTCCTGTTTCCACTGAATAGCATTGTAGCGTTGAAATAAGACATGCATACATCATCAACAAACAAACAAAAAAACTTAGAAAGGAAACCGAAACTTATCGAACAGTCTCGAAGTCGAAGTGCGCCGCCGAAGAAACTCCCTTTCGAAGATGCGCCGTGTATCCAAATGTGGTCTCAATTCCGTTTTTTTATCCGTAAGCACAGGTTTGGGTTGGGGAGCAAGAGGAGCACTTACACAAGGATGTGGTAGAGAGCTGCTTTCCACCCGCGAGGACGTTCCAGAAAGTTATGCACGAAGAGCTGTCGCTTCCTCGTCCTCACATCTATCGTGTGTTTCTTTTGACGCTTAGCGAGCGCCGCTTCCTGACGCTGCTGCTCCGCAGTCTTGGGCGTGGGCGACGGTTCCACAGAACCCAGTTCTAGGGCCCTCTCGGGGCTGGGCACGGTGTGCCTCCAGCGAGAGGCCCAACGTCGCCCTGTGGCCCCGGCCATCAGGGAAGGGGCTCTCGGGGACTGGCCCTTGGCTACAGCTCTTTAGAAAGGGCGCGCATGCTCCACTGAAAGCGCATGCGCGCGCAAAGGAGCGCGATGCCATCTCGGGGGCTGTCAAGATAAATGCGACGGCGCTAACTTTGAACGGCGGGTTCAGGTAAAGCGGTGTCGGAGTAAATGAACGCCTTGTTTCAAAATTACTGAATTGGTGTGGGTTAACGAATAGGTACGGTTGGCAGAGTGTAACGCCGATCACTTGCACCTGGCCATGTAGTGAAGTCACTTTTTCTACGTAGAGTAAAGCTCCGTTATAACGAAGAAAACGGGACAAGTTAAAAAAATATCGGTATAAGGGGATGTCTAAAAAAACAGTGGCAGTAGTCTCATCAGCGCACGGAGCCATTTGCGGGAGTCGTTAAACAATGTTCGAGTAAGCTTGGTGACGAGCATCATGGCAGTATTTTAATTTAGGTGAAAAAAAGGAAGGAGAAGAAAGACGTGAGCTGTGGGCTTTTATTATGTCACCTTAAGTGGTGTCGGCTGGCAGTACAATGTGGATAATTCAGTTCGAAACATGAGCATTTCGACCGGGAAGTAGTAATTCGAATAAAGCGGTTTCGTTATAACGGAGGCTTACCGTAGTTTGAACGGAATATGAAACAAATGATGCCTGAGGAACAAAGTAGGATAAGATAACATACTTTTCTTACTTACTTTACTTCTTCACTTATTTCTTTACTTACTTTATTTCATCTCTAATTGAGCTGGAGTGGACGACCCTCTACATGAACGCCACAATCTTTTATTTTTCCATGCACCAAACCAAAGCAAGGATAAGGCAAGGGGTCGTATACGTGATAAAACGAATTTTTTCCTTGGGTTTGAGGAAGAAGTACAATAAGGGAGGTGAAAAACTTGTGATAAAACTTGAAACTTGAAAGCAGTGAGGCTGTCCAGTCCGGCTCGATCATCAATCTCAATGATGGGTCAACTTACCTTGATTCAACATTCCAATGACAGGTCATAAATAATGAAGGCGGCAGAAACACGCTTTTAACAAACATGATGAATCTGTACCAACCTGCCCAACTAATCTTGAGTAATGGTAGGTAAACTTCGTAAAGATTTCTTTTGTTCAAAATTCTTATCCCGTTGCTATCCACATTCGTAAACATTTGGGCAACCTCAACCATCATGGCAATGATCCGCAGTAGTGAGCGTTCCGTTTCCGTTAGATTTAATGTGCTGTGAAACACGGCATTTGACACAATCAGATCATTGCTTGTGCGTTGGTGAGGCTTAAATATTGTATTTGACTTAATTGTTTGTTCGACCTCTACAATTTACATTACTTTAATTTGCTCGTTAAATTCGTGGAAGACTCGTATGTATCTTGAGGAGCGTGCTCAAAATACTGTATTGGAGAGGCACTTGCGCACTATTTTCAATACTTTTTTGTATTTTCAACTCAGAACTATAATAATACTTTTTTTTTTTTCATGTAGAAAGATAGAAGACTCAGCGACCCTGTGGGGAAATTGTTAACGGAAGAGCCCGAGGACGACAGCCGCCGACATTTCCGACAGAGACCGCTCTTCTTCTGGGTTCCTCTGAGCCCAGAAGAAGAGCAGTGTCTGTTGGAAATATCGGCGGCACTCGTCCTCAGGCTCTTTCCCTTAGCGTTTTTGTTTGTTTTATTATTTTCAAATCATGTTCCATTTCACAATTTCTTTTCATTCCGCTTGACATGCTCTATGGAATCCGTCCATCGGTACACTGCGTTCTGACCACAGGCTTGACGTTTCTGCTTTTCTTTTTTTCAACGTGTTTCCTTACGAAGGATTTATGCAACGCGAATTTGGGGACGACGATAACAACGAAAGCAGACAAATCATGACTATGACACGGGATGATTCGCCGCTGAAGAGCAGTGCCCTACCCCATTACATGCGGGGACTTTCACGTGAGAAGACGGGGGGGGGGGGGATCTATTTATTAGACCAAAGGAAAAACAAAGGGGTGAAAGGTCAGCCAAATGGGACATCGGCTTGCTATTCCGCAAAGAAAAAAGAAAATTAAATGAAAGAATAATAAAATAAATAAAAAAGAAAAGAAAAGAATTAGGAAATAAAGGATAAATCAACAAACGGTGAACGAAGGATGAAATGAATTACAGAAGAAGATGACTTTAAAAGAAAAGCATGAGGTTAATGCGTTGAGGGTGGGAGTGGGGCACTGAAGAATGAGATTGCACGACTGGGGTTCACAGGCAATTTGGTAATTCGAACTATGTAGCAACGACTTTATGCGTCAGCAAGTGACCATGCCACCTGTGCTCCTCATTTGTTTTGGGGGAGAGAAACACAGATAATTTCTGTAACAGTGTCACTGAGGTTTATAGTTCTTCCACATACTGGCATCGGAGCACTAAATGGGATCCAGGAGGTAGTTACATTATCTTCCGCGGTCATTTTCTTATTGAGCACAACTTGCAGCCACTTGAAAACTTGTCGGTTCAATCTAAGCTCAGTTTGTTCAAGAAGGTTACCTTTCGACGAAAAAGAGGAGAGGTGACAGACGGACTTTATGAAATGTAGTTCCTGCCTATAGAACCTGCTTAAATAATAATAAAAAGAGCAGTAACGAGTTCGACGACTGACGCTCAAGGATCTTAAATGTGCCTCAAATCCTTTCAAGCATTTACCACTCTATTACATTATTTCAAAGTATTAGGACTGTACCTTAATTATAGCGTAATGAAACTCGTGTATCTTAATTCCATTTTGTCTTGATTACTTAGAGTAGTAATTTTAAATACATTTTCATAGTATCTGGTATGCATGTCTGGTCCGTGTCCACAGGCAGTTCACATAGTTATATCAAGCTTGTCGAAGACGCGCTTTTATAATGTTTCATTGCAATCCGTAGGTAGCTCCCAACTGAAAAAGTGTCTTCCCTGCAAATCACGCCACCTTCGACGCCCGCTGCAGCAGACGCGCACCACCCACACTGTGTCACAGCTGTTTCTTCGCAATATATCATTATTTTCACTTTCAGGTTCGCTTCTATTTCGCATTGAGAGTGGAAAAGTACTGAGATTACGTACAATACGCCATGCAAGTAGGTGAACAATTACATGAATGTGACGATGAGATGAGCTGTTTCACCGCAACAATTGCGGTACCATACCTCAGTGCATGTGGGATGATATATGAGTTGGATGACGATGAAAAAGATTAGGCATACGCACGCGCGCACACACATGACACACGCAAATGAGATATCACACAAGCGGGTGCGTCTAACTGATGGGGATAGTGGTTCATCCGGTCGGCCACCGGTATCTAGGAGCCAACAGTATCTTGAACTAAATAAATAAAAAATTCCGAGCTTTACGCCGCGAGACAGCTATGACCACTATTTATTTATTTCTTAGTGCCCACCAACGGAAATAATCGTTATGACCACATCAGGCACGCATCTCAAACACGCCAGAGCCAAGTTGGTGGTGGTGGTGATGCAACTGCTGACCGTAGTCGTCCACGCACAGGACTATCGCAGTGGGGGGATAGTGCGTCATTGGCCGACTTCACAGGGAAGTGTGCCGACATTTGTCTTAGAGCCGTCTGAGGAAACCCCAGGGCAAACACGCAGACAGCACAGTCAGCGCCCGGATTCGAGCCGGGATCCCCTCCCGGCCAAGGGCCAAGTAAATAGGTAATTGAAATAGATTTACACGAAAGGGGTGTCAGCCTGTTTGTGTAACGACAAGCTGCACGTGCCGCAAGGTAGGACTGCGGATATAATTTCGACCACCTGGGGGTTCTTTTGACGTGCGCCGGAAATCTCCGACACACGGTGCTGGAAGCAATGTTTACCTCCTTCTCATTGCTACCGTCCTCAGGCGGGATTGAACCCACAATCTTGAGCTCAGCACAAGCCAACACGCTACCAACCGAGCTACCGAGGCCGGCGAAGAGCCAAGTTCGTACTGAACCATACTCGGTTTACCAAAAGCCAAGTCCCTACGAAAAAGAAACCAGCACCATCTGTTGACTCATCTTTCATAAAGTTAACGAACAGCAAATCAACATGTTGGGCGGAAAATTCTCGGGACGAGGGCGCTGCTATTTAGAACAGAAACTGTACTTCTGGGCGCCGTCCTCATCATTGGTATGGTATGGTATATGGTATGGTATCGAAATGACTAGGGATGACGTGTTAAAGGGTTCGTGGGTGTTATAGGTGCGTGAAGGGGGGAAAATTCAAGGTAGGTAGTAGTCGGACTACTATCGCTAAGTTTTTCCGTGAATACGTCTCACATGAGACACTAAAACGACAGATATAGGTTTACAAGTGTGGGCCATCTGTTCAGCATAATCTGTTGACACATCTTTCATAAAGTTAACAAACTGCAAATCAACATTTTAAGCGGAAGATTCTCGGGACGAGGGCCGCTGATATTTAGAACAGAAACTGTACTTTTGGGCACCGTGCTCATCATTGGTATGGTATGGTATCGAAAGAATTAGGGATGACGTGTTAAGGGGTTCATGATTGTTATAGGTGCGTGAAGGAGGGGGGGGATTCGGGGTAGGTAGTAGTCGGGCTACTACCGCTAGCTTTTTCCGTGAATACGTCGCGCATGGGACAGTAAAACGAAAGACATCAGACATAGTGTATTTATTTCACAGATATATTACGATGGTCTCTTAGAAGCTAATGTCGAAATCGACACTCGCAGACAACAGAACGCGCAACGGCTAACACATCACAGCTACATCACCCTTGCAGCACAGTTACAGTCGCACATATGTCAACGAGCTGCGCTACACCCACTTAACTCTTAGAACAAATGAGGTGAACAACCTGCATCCTTGAGGCGTTTTGTTTGGGTGCGGAAGTGACTTAGGTAAATACATGCACATTTACAACAAAACCGGTTAGAAATATGAGATTGCAAGACCAGATAAAGATCAGGTTGCAAAGATCAGATACAGATAAGATTACAAAGATCAGATAAAGATAAGATTACAAAGATCAGATAAAGATAAGATTGCAAAGATCAGATAAAGATAAAATTACAAAGATCAGGTAAAGATAAGATTGCAAAGATCAGATAAAGATAAGACTGCAAATCAACGCGTCTCTTATACAAGTCAGTCACTTCGACAACCTGAGTCTTCGCGGAACACTATACCACAACCGCACACTAAACGCATCAACAGAATGTGGTTCACGAGAACGCCGAAGACAATCATTGCACTCATCCGCACAACTGAGACGACCTTACCGTACGGAAGCATGCAGATAAAAGGAAAAAATGTTGCTACCACAAATCTACTTATCACGGGCACCGACAGAATACAGGGATGTAACACGAACGGCGTCGTTATCGTAATGAGCTCGAGGGTTGCTATCCAAATCAACGAGCCTGGATCGGAATGCGGATGAAGTACCAAGAAACGATCGATCCAACCTCCATCGATTCCAAACCTCATAAAGCGACGCTGCCCTGTACAAGATGGAGCTATGTCGAATGCATTAGAATATGCGCCTATAGAGGATCGCCCCAAGAAAAACAAGAATTGAACAAGGACAGGTTTTAGGGGGGAAATCCTCTTATTCTTCCTTTTGCGATATCTGGTTCTGAAAATCACTTTGATCGACGTTTCGGAGGAAGCTCCTCCGTCTTCCTCAATAGGAAGCCTCCGAAACGCCAATCATCCCTATTCTTAACTTTTGTAATCAGTCTCCGACTGACTTATTCATTGCTGTACATCTACTGATATATACGTCAGTGATGGCCACTAACTACTTCTACAGTAGTTTAACTATAACTACTAACTACTTTGTGATTGAGTAGTTTAACTAGTAATTCAACTACTTTTCAGGGGAGTAGTTAAAACTACTTTTTTTAACTACTGCAATGTAGTTTAACTACATCTATAACTACTTAACGTTGTCCACCAACAGCAATCCCTTGCAGTGTTCTTGGACACCTAAATATGAATCACATGCAATAATAAACTTTGGCTCAAGCCATTGCTACGATCGTCAAATACAAAGCTTGCGGTGGGATTCTTTCTGTGCCTACGCGATAAACTAAGTTGCAGAATTATTTCGCAGCATATGAGGCTTCACTAGACAAGCATTAAAAGTAGAGTTGTGCGAATATTCGAAATTTCGAATACGAATAGAATATTTGCGATATTCGATTCATATTCGTATTCGAAAATTTGATATTCTAAGTTTTCGAATATTCGTAAAAGTCTGAATATTCGATTTTTTTTCGCATATCACAGCAGCTTATTCCGAAGCTGTTGCGGGCTGCGCACTGGAATTTGTACGTTGCGGCGACGAACATGCATAGTAGAACAGCTGCAAAGCGACGCGCTCGTTTATGAATGCGTCGCTATACGTTCGGTAACCGAAACCGAAACTAGTACGCAGCTGTGTGCGGACGCCATTTTAGAGTCCGCCCCACCGAAACCCGAGACCGCGGTACGCATAGGCGGAGAGTTTTCAATCTGCCGGAGGGGGCCGGGGCACAAAGCCCCCCCCCCCCCCCTTTTACAGAGAGGTCCGGCAAGGTATCAGGAAATCCGTGTTGTGACGTTATGAGACGAACCTTTGAAGATGTTCATCATCAATCGCGTGCAACACGCGATAGATTCTTAGGATATCCCTCGAAACTTTCATCTTGAGTGTCAGCTGGTTAGACTTCCCGGAGGGGGCCTGGCCCCTCCTAGGAAAAGTTCCGGGGGGGACCAGGCCCCCAAGCCCCCCCCCCCCCCCCCCCCCCGCAGCCGGCGCCTATGGCGGTACGTTTCATACATCGTCAGCACTGTCGCGGCTTTAGTGGATTGCTAGCGAACTCTGAACATTCGTATGAGGCCTACAGTTCGGTGAAATTACGGTTAAATATCGAAATTATGTTGACGTTGGGCTGAACACCACTGTTCAGCGTCCCATTGCATGCACAGCCTTGCGTCTCGAATACGTCTTTTTCGGTTTCGATTTGTGGTTGTCAGCGACATATGATAGAATCATGGTCGCGTGCGATGACGGCGATAATCGAGGAGTGGGACGTGTTGATATTTCGACATAGTTTCGCCAACTCCGGCGCTCTGCGACCGTATGAAAGCGCCAACTAGGACGACATGCAGTAACGCTGCAGTCATTTGAAACTGCGCTAACTGTTGTTACAGATGATAGCAAGACGCATATATAGCCTTAACCCGACCCGACCTTCATGAAGCGATTTTGCTCGCGACTCACGCGCGTCGCCGTCGGCGCGACAAAGTTTGAGGCCCGCGCGCAGATTTCCGCCGTGAAATGGAAGGAGCGCTGAACACGAACGTCGCGGAAACAATCACGCGTGATACAGCCATACAATATAATCGAGGATCGCAGTTTTACTGCGCTATAATGCATGAGGCCGTTCGAAACTATGTATTACCGTCAGTAACGATGGTCTCACGCGTGACGTGCAACCCGCAGTGAAACCCGCCTTTACGCCTTTAGTTTCCCGCCTTAACGACAAATGCGGAAGGCATTGTCAATGCAAGAAGAGACCACTTGCCACCATCATTTTCCTTCTGAGGTGCTCATCACTAAATCATCCCACTATGAACATGTCATTGCTCTTTACTTCCATTCTATCTGTTTCACCAGCAATTTACAATGCCAACACAGGTGTTCTCTGTTCATGAAAGATTTTTGAAATGAAAGTTTTTTCTTGCGGTTTTCAGCTTGCCTCATGAGAACAGCACACTGTTTCACTGTAAAAATAATTTTACCGTACATGTGGATATAAGCATGTATGCCCTAGGCTAAGCCAATACATTAATACATATTCCTCATTAGCACTTTTTCTAAGGATCAGCAGAACACAACTGTGACGATGCTTGTTTTCGGAGCTTACTTAACTTAATTAACTCTTAGAAGCTGTTATCCTATGACGTGATATTCGAAATTCGATTCGATATTCGAAGGACAATTTTGTAGATATTCGTATTCGATTCGTATTCGAAATTTTCAATATTCGCACACCTCTAATTAAAAGTGAAGATTTAGTACACATGCACGACACAATTGCTCTGCACCTCCGTTCTCATCAAACAAGTAGCTCAAGGCAAAAGTCGGAAGCACAATCGTGCCGTAAAGCTTGCGGAAAAATCGGAAGTAGTTGGCGCCTTCAGTAACCTAACTACTGTAGTTAACTACTTAAAAAAGTAGTTTAACTAGTAGTTGCCACTACATTTCTGCAAGTAGTTGATAACTACTTTTTAACTACAATCAGGTAGTTTAACTAGTAGTTTAACTACATGTAGTTAACTACTGGCCATCACTGATATACGTACATATAAGCATCTACATGTGCACCTACATCATCTACATCCTGCCCCGTTGAAAACGGTAAGAGTGAACGAAAGAAAAACGTTTCAGATCTTATCCTGTTTTTCTTATTTATTTTTTATAGCAATAATCAGGAAACGTCTCACATGAGTAGACTCGCCGTGGGAGGATGAATTGTAGAGCGAGTATTTCTTTATTTAAATACACCCAAGTGGCATTTAATGGGTATTGCCATACATTGTCACACACAACTGTAAAAGCGATGCAACACTTGGCTACAATGGTAACGTATACAAAAGTACTTTAACATACTTGCTTGGGATAAGGAACAGACTGCGTTGTAAAGTGACAGAGAGCTGCGAAATTAGTATGGCTACCGATACTGACGTTGCCTCCTTGGAGATTGCTGCACTCGTTATTGGCAGTGGAGAAAATTAGGACAATCACGGCACTTGAACAGATTGTCGTGTCTGTACGAGTTATGCAAGATGGAGAGAGAGAGAGAGAGAGATCACCTTAGGGCGAAGAGAAAGGGAGTAATAGATCGAAATCTTGTTTCATCGCTGCGACACAAGAATGGAAAGTGGAGAAATGAATGGGCTCTAACCGATCGACTTGGTGACGTTGTTACGGGTCCCTGATTGCAGAAGCTGTGCAGTTCAGGAAGAACACAGTTGCTATATGTTGAGTGTTGGATACGAGGAGGGAAGGGAGGAGAGAAAGAGAACAAAATAAACGTTTCCGATTCGACGTCCCACCTGAACAGGACTCGGGAAAACACGAACGTCTGAATACGTTGGAAACTAGCAGCAGATACGACGGATGAAACGCGTTGACTGAACGACAGATGCGAGGGATATCAGTATCCGAGGGCAATGGGAAAGGACATCATGTGCACAATGGATCTCACTTCGCGCGTGCAGTACCTAAAATGGCGACACTAGTTCGTTCAGCTCCTTTTCCTCCGTGTTTGTCTAGTCAAGGGATACGTCCTTCGAAAGTACACAATGTTGGTCCAACATGACCAACAGGTGCAGTAGTAGGTTGGCCGCGTGTGAGTCGAACTCCACGTTTGAGGCCTTATCGTGCCACCCGCATCGTGAAGTTTACCTCTATACGAAAGACTCATGCGGAACGAAATTCTCCTGAAGGTCTAGCCCAGGGGTCTCCAACACGCGGCCCGCGGGGCTCGCGCAACGAGAGAGAGAGAGAGAGAAAGAGAGAAAGTGAGAAAGGAAGGGAAAGACGAGAAAACGTAATCGCAGTGAGAGAGAGAGAGAAAAAAAGAAGAAGCTAGTAGACGCAGTGGGCAATCGTGGGCCTGCGCAAAGCCCTTTAGTTCTTGGATAACGTCGAATCACAACATTTACAGACCCACTTAAATAAGTCACTTCACACGGGAGTTCTGTTCACTACAATACACGGGAGCGCTGACGCGGCCACCCAACGCTCCCTCGGAAGGACCGAGCGATCGAAGGTCGTCCTATAGTTTCGGAATTCGCAGGCGTCAAAGCGTCTCTTCCATAATCACGTGTTGAACTATCAAGCGGTGGACGTCTGTTTGCGCTCTGCAATGTTTCCATGCCTTTGCGACTGACGATAAAAAAGCACAGGGAGTATGGCCTGCTCGAAGCCACATCTGAAGCGGACGGTAGAGGAGGAGAAGCGTACCTTCCAAGAGCATTGGGACGTAAAGTATTTGTTCGCGGATATAAGAAAAGTCCCGGAGTGTCTGGTGTGTCAAAAAAACTGTTGCTGTTCCGAAAGAGTACAATCTCCGACGTCATTACGAAACGCTTCACGAAGGACAGTACGCGGAATTTACTCCAAAGATCCGTGAAGAAAAGGTGACGCGGCTCAAATTGGCAGCCACAGGACAAAAGATTAACAGAGGTCACCGTTGATCGCAAAAGCGTCACAACCCTTTTATCTTTTATACCTTTTATCAAGAACTGTCTCATTCGGTGCAGATGAAATTGTGTGCCCAATCGCAAAAGATTATTTTGAGAAGATTAGCCTTTCTGCAAATACTGTCGCTAGGCGGGTTGAGGAAATGGGTGCAGATTTGGAAATGCAACTGCGCGATATTTCGAAGAATTTCTGTGCATATTCCTTAGCACTTGACGAATCCACAGACATAAATGATATTGCTCAGTGCGTGGTGTTCATCCGAGGTGTCACGCACGACTTGGACATATACGAGAAACTGTTTGATCTGCTTCCTCTGAATGGGACAACGACCGGGAGTGACATGTGGAGCGCGGTAAAAGGCGGCATCGAAGCAGCAGGTCTTAAGTGGGATAATCTCGCGACAGTAGCGACTGATGGAGCTCCTTCAATGGTTGGTCGCAATCGAGGTCTGGTAGCCCGCCTTAAAGAAATGCTGGCAGACGAAGGCGTGT
Organism: Ornithodoros turicata; assembly: GCF_037126465.1. Taxonomy (NCBI): domain Eukaryota; kingdom Metazoa; phylum Arthropoda; class Arachnida; order Ixodida; family Argasidae; genus Ornithodoros; species Ornithodoros turicata. The sequence continues at coordinate 42,401,501 of NC_088207.1, forward strand.
CCACGAACCTTCCAGCAATTCACTGTATCCTACATAAAGAGGCATTGTGCCGCCGCATAGTTAAATTTAACCGCGTCATAGACGTTGTCGTCAAGACCGTTAACGTCATTCGGTCGAGACGCTTGAATCATCGTCTGTTTGCCGATTTCCCTCAAAACTTGGATCCCCCGTACAAAGACCTGCCTTATCATAAAGAGGTCAGATGGCTCAGCAGGGGGGAAATACTTCAACGTTTCTTCGATCTTCGAGAGGAAATCAAGCAAGTTCTCTACAACAATGGGAAAAAATGCCCTGAAATGACCGACCACGAATGGTTGCGTGGCCTGGCGTTTCTCGTCGACATAGGTAACCACCTGAACATTCTGAATATGGACCTGCAGGTGAAAGCTTGCTTGATCACAGAGATGTACGACAGCGTCAAAGGTTTTGTGAGAAAGTTGGGACTTGGGGAGAAACAGCTAACGTCGAAAGATCTCTTCCACTTTCCTTGTCTAAAAGCCGTTGACTGCAAGGAGGAGGAGACGCTTCGCACATTTCCCTGCCTGATGTCAGCCGTGTTCTGTCGATGTTTGGAAGCATATACGTACGCGAGCAGTTCTGTTCGATGATGAATATCAACAAGACTAAGCTGAGGTCCCGGCTGTCTGATGCCCATCTCCGAGCCCAGTTGGGAATTGCCACTGCGGTCAACCTACAAGTGGACCTCGGGAATCTGGTGAGGAAGAAGAGGCCTCAAGTGTCGTCAGCGCATCATTAGGAGCGCGTCCTCCTGTAACCTTGTTCGCGTTTAGTTTATTCCGAGGTACATAGCCTCCTGCCGTTGGCTGTAATAAAGTCGATATTGTCTGTCCTACTGCGTATTTCTTTCGGGCTACTCTTCTAGACGATAGGATCGTAGCCAACGGTATCCATGTATCGCCTGGAGAACGAGTTCCGTGTCATATTAAAGATGAGAAAGTTGCCGCTACGCCAGTTGGCCTCGGCCACGCGGTCCCCCAAATCAGAGGCATTTTTTGTGTACGTTCACTAGCTGCTGTCTGCCATGGTGTAGGCCAGGCCAATGCGGCCCGCGACTCAGTTTGAGTTGGAGACCCCCTAGCCTGTAAAGTATGGTGTAGATTGAAAAGTAGCGCACCAGAAACGAAGACAGAGAGATACGCACACAGAACAAGTGTCAACTATAGTTCAACCAGTTCACCAAGGGAGGAGATAACAAGCAGATACTGGTTTGCGTTAAGCACGACCTTCGGTATTTAACCGTGTAAGTAAGTTCAATGAAAATGTCGAATTTGCCAGTCAGTGCTTGTCCTGTGTGTGTATCTCTCTGTCTTTGTTTGTGGTGTGCTATTTTTCAATTTACGATGACGATGTACTAACTAGCCCAATTGAACAGGCTTATGAGGAACCACCGTGTTCAGGACGCTAACACCACGCGGCCCTAACCTCGTTTGTCTTCTATGGAGTACACTGTACAGGTCTCTGGTATCAAGCTTTAGCACCGTCACTCAAATTGATCGGTATCATCGATATCCCCGTAGGGGGCGTTGTTACATGTTGACGGCGAGGCAGATAATGAAACTCGCGCTAAGAACGCCAGCTCATTGGACAATATTTTCACGCACTCCGCTGTCACTATCCGAATAATAAACGGTTCAATTTTTACTAGTTTGTTTTTACAAACAAACAAACAAACAAACAAACAAATGGCAAGTATAACAGCATGCCGGTCTCACCACCACCACCAGTATCCAAATTGAAGTTTAACTTATAGCGCAAGGCCCTTTCACGGACGGATAACAGGTCTCACACCCGAACAGAAGTAAATGCGACTACGTCGAAAATGCAGAGCAACGCCTGGCACATGATGTTGGATATGGACCTGGATTGGATTGGATGGATATGGATTGTATATTGATATGGATATTGGATATGGCCCATGAAAGGACATGATACTGGCCCAGATTGGAGAATAGACCGTTTACGATGCATAAAACTCATGGCCAGCACAGTATCAAGGGCATGCACCCGAGTGACAAGTCCTGAGGGACGACGATCTGCTGGAGGCCCTGTGATGGGGCCGCTCGCCTCTCCAATAGTTTCCTATTCCTATTTTATCTTCGTAGTCCTCGAATAGAAAGCTGTTTGCAAGTGAAAACCACAAAGATGTGCACACCCCAGGGTAATCACAGTTTCGATTACTTTTCTTTAGTAAGCTTTTCTGTGTGTGTTCGGAAGAAGATCCTGACTCAGCGTCACGACTGTAGCAAGGACAAGATGATAGGATATGACATGTTGAAATGATGAGATCAAAAGTTAAGTTGAACAGAACTTCACCGCATAGCACACTCCTAGTCAACAATCATCCCGAATGGCATCGTTCCGTCACCTGATTTGCTGAAAGCGGGAGGCGCACGCCTTTTTGTGACACTTGTGCAGTTGCGGTATTTGTCGCAAAAAGGCGTACGCCCAACGCTTTCCACACACGAGAAGTGATAACGGTATTACTCCGTGCAATGGTTGGACTGTGAGAGTTATGTGATCAAGTTCAGTTCACCCTTTCATCCTTTTTTTCCCCTATAATCATGACGATACCCACTTGCGTGTGGCCAGCAACGGGAAGACTATGTCGACATTACCTCTCCCCCCCCCCCCCCCAAGTTTTTAGAGGGTAGGGTTAAATCAATGTACTCATTGAGTAGTGATTTGCTTGATATCACATTGTGAGTTAATTAATATAATTCAGAAAATAAACTAAATGAAATCAATTTAAAAGTCATCGACATAATTTCGACGCCCAAAACATTGCGGACCCTTCCAACAAGGGGAGCCCCCTTCAACTTTTTCCTCGGGGTCCTCGTCGAGCTGTCAAAAATAGAGATGTAGCGAACCTTTCGAGATTCGAATTCGCAAAAAGTTAGCGAAATTCGAACTTTCCTTCGGAAAATTCGAAAAAGTTCGCGGAACTTCGAGTGCGCATATGTGCCGATCTCCTTACCAGAAGCGGAAGCATATGCTTTACGACTCGCAAAGCCGCCAAGTACTTGCAGTATGTTTAGATTATGACGTTCCATATCTTCTTGTTCAGAATGTTGTTTATTACGCAACTGTAATTTACAAGGTACACATACTAGTACACTTTATCACGCACACATGATGCACACGATCATATATTTTTCTCTGTACCGTATAATTATTACACTAGCAAGGTGCCTGAAAAGGGAAACCTGATAACGAAAAAGCATAATGCGAGCCACCTGCTGCTGCAACTGAGACGCCGCCAGACAATAACCATGTTTTCCTGTGCGTCGACTAATTGTCTTCATAACATGTGATTACAAACTATTCCGAAGCAGACGCAGACAGACGACGTAAAGGGTACGTTTGATAGATGCGGGTGCATGATTACAATCTCGATTGCACTTCCTATGGTAGTGGTTATAAGAACTGTTGTTTTCAATAAACTTTCCGTAGTTCCTAGTGAGCTCCTGCGTACTGATCGTTCTCTCTCGGTCCCTCTCCGTGCTGCGCTCGTCTCATCGTGAACTTGTACCGCCTAGCAAAACTAATGCGTTGTCATGTTTGACAAACAGACATTTTCAATTTGAAGAGCTATATCAGTAACATCATTTTCAACTTTTCACAACAAAGGCCAAGTCTCCGAACCTTTGTGAACCTCGGCGAATCTGGCTTGAAATGCGAAAGTTCGTCGAACTTCGCGAACCAGCGGGATGCGTACCTGAGGTGGTGCTGCGAACCTAAGGTTCGCAAAACGTTCGCGACATCACTAGTCAAAAGCAGCTTTTCTTTTTTTTTTTCAGTCGTATCCTAGCGGCCCTCCAGCGAACTACCCTCGGCACGCGCCGAAACAAGGACACGTGGGTAGCATAAAGGACCAACACTGGTCTTTGAGTGGAACCGACGAGTTCGCCCAGCTCGCGCGGTGGTCCCCACTTCTGTCGTCCCCATTCAGCGCCATTTATTGTACACGGAGATAACCTTATCCCGCGCACCCGACTTCATCGAAGCCGCGGCGCATGCGCATGAGGAGTCGTGAAAAAGGTCCATTACATGTTCCCGCACGACCTTTCTGTAGCTGCGCTGTTTTTGATTCTCGATTTTGCCAGTGCTTCTCTCCTTTGTCTCAGATGGCGGTCACTTCTATGAAATCTTTTCCGCAAGTGGGCATATTTAATCCTAGCGTTCGTATATTTTACGCTTCACTTTTTAATTGTCAATTGCTTGTTGTGTCAGCTCTTATGGTGCACCATTCTAAAGGCGTAATGCTGTTCATGGGCACATAAAATAAAGTTTGATATTGATATCATCTAAACAAATTAAAATGCTCTATCTTATCTATATTTAAGAGGCGTTATACGCGAACTTCCCACGCTCCGACCGCTTCCCTTCCGCTGCCTACCAAGACCAATAACGTCACACATGGGATTTATCACTTGCTTCACATCGCCACCATCGACTATGCGGCGCTCTCTTAGATAAACGACGACTTCCAGAGCTGTCGATATATTCCCAGGAAAGTGTGGCAGCTTTCCGTCTTCTTCCCCCCCCCCCTCCCCACACATTAAATCGTGTCGAACAGAGTGAAGAACCAATATCGGCACCATTTGTCTTCCATCACCATGTTCTTTCTTTCCTGGTGTCTCTCAGGGAAGTGTATTCGAGCAGGCGATATCGCGAGAATTGTTCCACGGCGCTTGACGTGCAGTGCTCCGAACGACGCCCCGTGAATCGCATCGATTCGAGCCTGAACATTCCGTAACCATAGGGCCGCCTAATGAGATTCCAATTCGCGAGACAATTGTGCTCCAAATAAATTATTCACACATTCGGAGTTTTCCAGCGCACGCTTTTCGTTCAGGAGGGCAATGCGCTTATGGTGTAACCTGTTATGTGAGCGTCCGCGCGCGTTCTTGGACGTTACGAATGTGCAAATTAGAATTGTGCAAGCAAGTTGGATGAACTGTAGAAAGAAGTAACATTTCCTTGAACTCGCGTCGGAATAAAATTAACGGTAATCACGTCAAAAACAACGGTCAACTCGACAACATTGCATAATACATAGAGGAAAAAGAAAAAAAATATAAATCACAAATATAAAATGTACTTTTCTGAGGGAAACGCAGAAAATAGGAAAACACACAAAAAATCAATTTACATCGTGTCGGAATAAAAATAACCGTAATTCACGTTTGAACAATGGAAAACTATTTGATAGCAGGATTAGATTGTCGGAGTGTTTCATAACCGAAACGATATACAGGACACTGTTTTTTTTTTTTTTATCCTTTGCAGCATTTTGATTAAAAAAGCAATGAGAACAGCACACACGTCGTTTTTGCAGATCAGTTTTACGGCCAGGCGGACGTCCTCTTCCGAATGGAGTATGTAACTGCAAGATGACTAATTACCTAAAATTCATTAATTAACTTTTCAATTAGGGAATTTCGAGCATACGCGAGATAGCAGAATGGGAGGCAATCCTCGTTGAAAGTCGTTCAATTTTTAAATATTTTTGAAATATCCATCGCCGAATTTTAATATGCAAATGAGTCGAAACCGAAACCGCGCCGACCGGGAGCCCAGGGAGCACAGCGCTCATTCCACGTCAGAGTGCTTTGGAGCGATAGAGATGATTGGAGTAGATGCTGATCTGTTGACCAAGATTAACCGCTTTCCTCAGACGCTGTCAGACGTATGTCGGCACAGTTCCCTTAGAAGTCGGCCCAGGACGTACATTCTCCCAGAGCGTTAGTCGTGACGTTGCCCATCTCTGTGAGGCCGACAACGGCGAGCTCTTTCATTAGCACCACCACCGCTTTGCGGCCCAGACAGGCCTCCGTCGGCGAAGGTCACGCGTTCCTGAGGCGCGCGGTTTTGGTTTCGGCTCAGTTGCATAGCGAAATTCGGCTATGGTTATTTCACGGCAAGTGTCCCCGCTTCAGGATTTTTAAAAGAATGCCTTTCAACGAAGATTGTCTCCCACTCTGCCCTCTCGCTTTAGCCTATTTGAATTGTTAATTAATGAATTTTAGATAATTAGTCATCTTGCAGTTACATACTCCCTTCGAGAGGACGTCCGCTGGCCGTATAACCCAACTGCAAGAACGACATCTATGCTGCAAAAAATACAAAAAAAAAAAAAGAAAAACGAAACGCAATGCATGTAAGTCATTATTTTCCATAGCATATTTTGTCTACTATCTGTTACATTGTTACGCTCAAAAGGGAACGAGACGGAGACGGAGGCGAAGGCTTGTCCTTACAGTATCAGCCACCTCGGATAAAACAACACACTTGCTCTCAGAGCAAGCTCACTTGCTTGCAGAGCTTGAGAGCGCAGAGCACTTGCTTGCAGAGCGTTTTTTTTTTTTACCTGGAGTAGCTAGTCCCGCAGTGAGCGGGCTCACATCTCCATATTTTTCTCTTATCATCATCATCATCATCACCAACACACCTCGTCTGTGACGCACGTGACCCCCAGACAGATTAATTGATTTTAAGAAAAATAAAATGGAGGTTTTGGCTTCACTAGTGTGAGGCCCGCAACTCCACGTCACTTGCTACCAGTTACTTTGGTGGAAAGCTCCTGGAATGATGAGGCTAATGAAGAGGATGATGATGGCGATGATGATGATTAGCGGTGGTGGTGATTCACCACTAATGCCCAGACTGAGTGTTACCATTTGAACTAGAATACAGGCCAAATGTCGGCCATAGGTCGGCCCCCAGTTTACAAATGGCAAAAGATGAAAAGTTTTATCCCATGCAACAGAACACAAGAGACAAGCACAAAAAAAAAAAAAAAAAAAAAAAGATGGCGCCTTCCAGCAGTTACGAGACTCGCAGATTTTCCTGTCAGTGATGCTGAGGTTCCCATCATTCCTTCATCGAATGTGACCGTGACTGATAGGCATATAAAGCCTAGAATTTATGCCTATGAACGTTATTAACCGAAACACACTGCAGCATCACCGCATTTTCAGGGCGCTTCTGTGATTGCCATCGGAGACTGCGTATAAATTATTACTATGCTACTGGAGCGGTAAGCACCATATTTCTTCGCTCCCGCCGCGTATAATGAATCGAGACCGAACGCCATTCGTTGGGCGTCGTATCACCCTCCGTCTGCTAAATAATTCCGCTGATTTAATGCATAGTAAAGGCAGAAGGGGCCCGTCTCCATATTTTCTTTCCAAATCTAATCTAATCTAATCTCAAGACACAGGGCGGATGCACCGAAAAGCTGCTTGGTTATGTCACGTTCATTATCTGACCTGCTCTTGGTAGAAGTGTAAAGTCTGAGAAATAAAAAACAACAGGGGGCAAAGAAAAACGCGACGTCTAGCTTTTTTATCATAGTACGTCGTTGTCGGGAATTTTCTGCGTCACTCATGCATTACAAGCATACCCCGTTACAAACCTTGATACTCCCGACAGTCTGCATTGTGTCAGAAGCTATTAAAAACTTCCCAATTACGTGCCACAGAAGTTTTTTTTTTAATTCCGTGTTAGCGCCGCGAAGCAACTGTGGCTATGAGCGGCGTACAGATGTGGACAGATGGAGAGAGGATAGCAGGAAGGAGTGGGGGACAGGGGGGTTAGTATGCGTCCTGGGCCGACTTCAGGGGAACTGTGCCGACATTCGTCTGAAGGTCTTCGGAAAACCCAGGGAAAACCTCAGACAGCACAGCCGGTGACAGGATTCGAACCCGTGTCACCTCCCAGTCTCGGCGTGGAAAGCGATCATCCTAACCACTATGCCACGGGAGCTGGTGTGTCACAGAAGTACTCCAGTACAAGAAGACTCCAGTAATCCAGACGAAAACTGCCACAGGGACGGTCTTATCACCATGACAACCTCTTTTGTACGAAACACGAAAATGCGTGATATGTGGAAGTGAAACGGGACAAGAGGAAAGAGCGAGGATAATTTTTTTGCACTTTAATGTCACTTTAACTACCGTGTCTCCTAGGGTGTGCAATGTCATCTACACACCTTCCTCACACATCTGTCCTCATCAAAACATCTAGTACCGTAGAAGCAGACGTGCAAGACCTATTGAGGTCTCTTATATAAACTATGAGTAAACAGCAATGGCTACGACGGACACTCCTCGTTGCTCCATCTAGTACACTCTAAGAAAAACAAGGAGTACTTTAAGTCATTTTGAGGTCTAAATTAATGTCACAGGGTGTCACGCTCTGTTCTAATACCCCTGTCACACGGGCATTTCGATCCTCCTCGAATCCGATCTGCATCGAACTTCCCGAGCACGCTCGAGTTTTGACGCTGCTACACGGCCACTTTCAATGCGCATTGAATGGTTGGCCTGTGCAAATGAATAAACGGAACTCATTAATTTCGCGTTTCCTATATAACAGCGATATTAGTGGTAATTTATCGTATACCGATGTAAGCATCATTTGTAGCTTCGCGCGCATTTCCGTCCTAAGTTATGACAGTTCACCGGGGTCGAGGATGCAAATGGCGGCCGTCGAGCCGTCTTGAAATTCTCAATCCTGTTATGGGAACTGCCTTGAGTCAAGCAGGATCAAAGTTCGATCCTGCTTGGAAGCGGCCGTGTAGCATCATCCGATCTGCATTGGGTTCAAGCAGGTCCGGTCGAGCAGGATCGAAAATGCCCGTGTGACAGGGGTATAAGAGTCCCAGGCACATAATTCGTGTGCATGAATGAAAGTACTTCGAGTTAAACCGTCAACCGTGATATGTCGAGTGATAAAAAATATTGCGACATGCATAAAGCACAATTTCGCAAGATAGAGCCTCTAAATATCTCTTCCTCTGTGTGGATGTAAAATTGATAGGTTAGCTATGTTGATTGATTGATTTGTATAGCCTTATTCCATAAAATTCACCAAGGGCGCATATTTACGTGGACTGTTTCATTCAGGAGGCCATCTGCGGAGTTCAGTGAATATTTACAGTCCTGTGGAGTAAATCTCGGGGTTATGGGAGTAAAATGGGGAGTAATTACAATCTAGGGGACTAGAAGCTGCAATTATTCCCATTTCACTCCTTTTTTGCTAGAGTGCAGACCCGGAACTGAAATTCGGAGTTCAGTCCATGTTATACCTCGGTCTGTCCAGACGCTCATGCACAGGTTCCGTTTGAACGCTCCGTAGCAGTGCCAGTTCCTCCATAAAATTGGGAAGGCTGATTCAGAGAACTGTACACTTTGTGCAACCGTGGAGGACACTGAGCACATTCTCGTGCACTGTTTCAGATATGCATCTCAAAGGGCTACCATGAAATCTGCCCTCGACCGACTGGACAACCTCAACTTTGACCTTGTAAATGCGCTGCGACCTTGGCCAACTGACAAGACGGGTGCTGCCTTGTCAGCGCTTGTGACATCTATTCAGGGCAGTGCGTTGGAGTCAGTCTATTAGGACCGTGTGCCTCATTGTGCGTTACGTTAATCGATGGTTTGGCTTTTGGCCGATATTTACTGCCTCCATGCAGAGCAGGCGAAAGCGGCGCTTTCTTTTTTTTGAGGGGGGGGGGGGTTATTTATAGGAGTAACCGAATTTGTCGTGTGACGAATTCAATCTCTCCCTATTATTTTTTTGCCAACATCATCATAATCTACAATGTAAGAAAAAAATGCGTGAAAAGGTGGTAAAACTTCTATAGTTACCACCTAGGTCAACGTAGCGTCTGATAAAGGGTGTAAAAGGGTGGTAAACGAAATTATCATGCATCCAAACTGCTACAAAAAAAAAAAAAAAAAAGGCGTACGCCACCCTCGCTCACCGAATCCAAAGCGATAACCTGATCATTCATGGAAATGTTTGGCGGACAACGTGCTATGCGGTGAAGTTCTGTTTTGAGAGTGAGGTAGCGGGTAGAACTTCGCAACCTTTCATGCACAACGTATGCGACAACTATTACCTCCCAAAAAGGTGTAACCGCTCCACCCTTGTTTCTAAGAGTGACAGGGTGTAACGCGCTCTTCCGAAAATTAGCGGAATCAGAAAAAAGTCCGACGCATAGCGCTCCCCACGGACGTGGAAATAGAGCTGGTAATGCTGCACAGAAACTGTCCACATCGCCGTCTATCACACAGATGTCCCACTTTTCCTGAACAAGGCGTTGAAACGATACTGCAGATGTTGGGACGCTGTTGTTGGGATACGCAGATGTTGGGATGTTGAAACGGATTATTCACGCTTATGTCGTACGACTGCACTAAGGCACGGGACTAGAATATCGTCTTAGGAACGACTCTACTGGGAAGGACACCGTGGCATAACGCGCAATGCCCCTCCGCGACGCTCTTTACCACGTATAACGCGCGCGCTATTCACGGAAAAATACGGTACTTCATCACCTTGTCCCATTACGCTTACTTTTCCCTCTTTTTTTTATAATAAACATGTAGAGGAGGTGGTCTTCCTCTACATGAGTCCTGACCGGCGATGATGGAATGTCCCAGCGGGCAGATGGTCGTGGCCTCACGCTAGGACAGTGCTGGTAGAACTGGCTGGCAAGCGCAGTGGCGAGCGCCAGCAGAGGCACGTCTTTATCGTCTTCCTCGGGCCGCCACAAACATACCCCCCCCCCCCCATATGGCTTCTCCGACCGTTGTGTAATCGAAAGCAATTGCCTCCCCGATGGCATATCTTAGAAACATGGAGTATCTCGCATAGTAGCGTCTAGGAATAGCTGCTGCTGCGTAAGCAGTGCTGTTCGCCACAAGCCATTCATGTTTCTTCACCTACCGAACGTTGTAGGTAGGCATCAATTGGACACGTTTTGTTAACTCTGATGTACGTAACTCTAGCGACCAGCGTAGAATATGTTGCGACGACTGAAGCTATTCCAGATTTATACATCTTTGTCACGGGGAGAGGTATACTTACAAGAAGAAAAAAAGGAGGAAAGGTCAGCAAACGGTATGTCGGCTTGCTACTCCACAAGAAAAAGAAAAGAAAGAGACTAAGGAAGAAAATAAAAATAAACGAAAATAAATAAAAAGAAGAGAATTAGGAAATAAAGGGTAACCTAACAAAAAGTGAAAGAAGGATAAGATGGATTAAAGACCAATATGATTTTTTTAAAGCTGAGGGTAATGCGTATAAGGGTGAGAGGTGGGGGTGGGGCACTGGCGAATGATGTGACAAGACTTGAGTTTACAAGCTGTTCGTGAAACCTGTGTCGCTCAGGAACATGAAAACTGCTTTGGTCACAGACCGCTGTGTGGGACGTCATACTGGGCCGGGCATAGTGGCCAGAGACCCAGCTTCAAGACCCTGCATATTCCATTTATGTCGCCTGTCATAATCGACTGTGACAAAGTGTTTTTAAAACGCGACCGATCGATTCAGCGACACTCAGACGTGTGCTTGTCGCGAGCTGCCATTTGAGTACCAACGCCGTTTTTGTTCCTCAGCCGATTCCGGATATCCGTTCGCGCAATAGCTGAAGTGGGACGTTTAAATCCGCCTCCACTTGTACTGCTCTCCATGAAAGCTTTTAATGTTCACGCATAGCGATACTTCGCTTCCATTAACTGCTCACGAAATGTATAGCCTTGCTTGAAGGGGAACTAATCACGCCACATTTCTCCATTACGGTCCATTCTTGTTTTGAAATGAGTGTACCGGATAAGTGCTCCAAACAACAACAATAAAGCTCTCCAATATCCTATGTGAGTTGATTTTCAAATGAAATCAAAAACTTTTTACTACGGAAAAGCCCAACGGATACTGAAAAGAGGTTTTTCCTTTGGGCATCAGCCGCAAACAAATACATTGTTCTCCGTTTGAGGCCATTCGTATCGATATGGTATATATATATATATATATGTTAACACAATGAAACGTTCGAAGGAATGCTTTTAAGAAATCTGGATTTGCCCTCCTCTTGATGTTTGCGTGCCTTTTTGAGCGTTCTAAATAACAGTGCCTATTCATTCACGTGCGTGTTGAGTTGAGTTGAGAAGGGGAAAAAAAAAACGGAGAAATAGGCACTCATTACGAGAGCCGGCTACTCCAGATCATTTAGAAAAACAAAAATGGCTACCTACAATAAGAACAATGAGTGACAAAGACACTCAGTCACTCACGCACACTGTCTCCTTGTTCGCGCACGTTGTGGTTTACCGACACAAGAACTTGTCCTACGAAAAACGATATTGTAAATTTTAGGAAGATCATAGCGTTCGCTTTTTTACTTTATTCCCATTTTAGTACTCATAATACACCACGTTTAAGTGCCAGCTCTGAATTAAAAAGATGGATTGATTGATTGGTAAAAGAAAAAAAAAATGGAGATGTTAGATCCCAAACTACTCGGGACTGGCTACTCCAGGCCGCGTTATATAGGGCTCATTATATGTAGGGTTTGTGGTTTTCGGCATTTATTTTCAACCCAATTCGGGGGGTGTTTATCGGCATTTATATGGGGGACTATAAATCGGATTTTTTCGGCATCTATATTCCGCCCAAAAAATAAATGCCCGAATACGGGCATCTATTTATTTCGCATGAAGGAAAGCCTATTTTGCGCGCGAAGTAACAATTCGAACCGAAAATAAGTGAATCGTTTCATGGCTTCATTAACAATGTCTTTTATTGCCAGTGCCAAACTAGCAAACAAGGAGACTACCTCTTGTTTTAATAGATGCAACCGTGTATCATCATGCTCGCACCTGTCATAGCGGCTCGCTCCTTGCGATTAATTATACGTAGTTTAGAGAACACGCGCTCAGCAGACCATAAGGGTTCTGAATAGTAAATTCACTAAGAATAGGTGTGTCACTAAGTGCGTGTGCTGCCAAAATGCGGTCACCGACCGCACAACAGAGTTGAGGTCGTCCTTCAATAAGCGCTTAAGCACAACGAAACAAGAGCACAGCCCGAAGATAACGCTCGAGAAATAGTCGACAAAAGGAGATTCCAAGGGGATTTCCCTTTGCGGTTCCAGGAATGGCAGCTGTCAGGATACGAGAAATTCGGATTTTTTCGGAATATTCCGAATCTGAAAAAAATCATTCGGGGGGTGTTTTCCGGCATTTTTCGGAAAATGCCGAAAACCACGAACCCTAATTATATGTAAAACAAATGAAGGGAAAAGAGGGTGTGGGAAACAAAGAAAGGGAACAAATCTATACACTTTGTGAGGCACACATGCGCAGACGCGAGTGAGAACGGAAAAGAAAATAATTCATAATTCATCCTGGTGGACTTTCTATCCGTTTCCCTTTTTTTTTTCTTCTTTCTCGAAGTCATTTCATCCGAATTATTTGTTGCACTTCGTGGGAACTTGAAAATACTAACTTCACGAGAGAGCGAGTTCAGAAGATCTGAACCAAGGGCAAGGAACAAGAAAGCAGATGGAGTTAACTTTACGAACGACAGAGCGTCCGAGAAGGATCTTGTCGGCTGGTCTAGTCTAGAAATCGATAACCTGAGGGGAGGACAGAGAGCGCCACCTCCGCAGTGATTGCGAGGAAGTTCAGTAGATGGCGATACGTCTCAATGCGGGACGCCCCATTAGAGCTTTTCCGGGTAATTTGGATGAGGAAAAGAAATCTCGCGTATTTGGGTTCAGAAAGAAGTACAAAAAAACAGGGACATTCATGACAGCCATACGAAAAGGCACCCACAGAAAAAAAAGAGAAAAAAAAGGAATGACGATATTCGTATCCTCTCACCGAGAAGCACTGCGCACGACCATAAAAACTGGACAACGAACGACCATGCAGTCAAAACGAAATGATGCAATCCCTCATGAGATTCTGCCCCTGTTATCATACAGTAAGGAGAATGTACTTTAAAAAAGCCAGAACAAACGGGAGAATACATTCGTGAAACTAGAAGCCTTGCTCGCGTCTTAGAAGACAGGAAGCCCACAGATTTACGTGGCAAAAAAGAGATTAAAGGAACTACTAAAATGTCGTACGTCTAACTTCGTTGACGTTGTTTGAACACGTGAGGCCAACGTGATCCAAAAGACACTGTTATGCCGTGTTTTGACCAAGAACTGTATTTCGCCCGGCGTCAATCTCTCCCTCTCGTTTTCTGATTGGCTGATTTGTAATTCGCGGCTCTATTTTCGCGAGAAAGCTATTTTTCTGATTTGTGTTCTCGCGATATTTTGATATTCTTGCGAGTATTTGAAAAAGAAGGAACATGTCCAGGAAGTACACAAAACGATAATACAAGTTAGAAATACGAAAATTTACTTTATACTATCTTGAGCTTTATTGTATAAAGTATCGCGTGGTAATCTGAGTCCAGCACGCCGAAAAGTGCTATCAGGCTAAACTTGACGCAACTCAAATGCGGGGCTTTGTCTAATAATTTCAAAATGATTTCTGGGAAATTCTGAAAACACAGGAGATCTATTAAAATGATTTATACAACGTAATGTCTCATAAAAGTGAGAGAGATCAACGTCTATTCAGTGTAATTTTTAGAAAACGAATCTCTTCTCTGGTGGTATTACTCGAGCGAGGTTTTATATTCGATAAATCTGTAATAGATAACAATAATAAGCTAAGGCGAGTTAATAAACATGGGCAGCTGAATGTTCCCTGTAAAGCGTGCTTTGGCGGCGACACCTCCGTACCACGCGGAAAAGCCAACCTCAACTCCTCCTGCTCTGCTTCATTCTCCGTGTCATGCACAACTAGCCGACCTGCCGGGCGCCTGTCCTTCCTTACTCATGCTGGGTGGGGCTCATTTACGCAGTTTCCGATTACAATAAAAAATGTGATATGGATGTGCGCTGAAGCATCTCCACGTGCTGACTCCTTCCTGATTGCAAATCACGCAACGCAATTTATCGTTCCGTAGAAGATCTGTGTAATTTATTTTTTTTTAATGTTGCGAGTTATGAATGTCTGGCAAGTTTTGTAAGACAGAGAGAAATATGTGAAAAACTAAAAATTCTAATTGTTTAGTCCTGCCGCAATAACGCCAAATGATGTATGTTTCGAGCGTATATCCATTGCACGCAGGACTTGCACACTCTTAAAAATTATCTTCACCGCATAGCACGCTCCTAGCCAACCATAATCTCGAATGATATCGTTATCTGCCCTGATTTGTTGAAAACGGGAGGCGTACGCCTTTTTTGTGACAATTATGAACAGCATGAGTGTCACAAAAAAGGCGTACGCCTCTCGTTTTCAACAAATCAGGGCAGATAACGATATCATTCGAGATGACGGTTGGCTAGGAGCGTGCTATGCGGAGAAGTTCATTTTTAAGAGTGCAGGGTACATGTTGACGACGGCGGGGTACTTGTGACGTCGCTACAGGGTTGTTTATAGAATACGTTGAGTGCAATTCATGCTTGATTACCCCTAATCTTCTTGGCAGTAAACGGGTATTATATCGCATCACCACATGCAACGAACGCCGCTAGAACTGGCTCTGGTACTGGTACTGTTCTGTACTGGTTCTCCGTACATTTCTTTCAGCGAGAACGGAAGTACAGGGTGTTTCACGTAACGTGTCACAAAAGTATATTACAAAATTTACTTGCTCGAAAATTATCGGGTGAACGGAACTTATCTGTGTGGAACTTACGTCAGGTGTTAAAATTTCTCAAATTTCAGTTGTAAGAAATGTAATTTCTTGAATTGATAATACAGATGGGAACAAGAAAAATTGGGGACGTAGGTAGCGAAATAGTCAACAATCAAAAAGCATCCAGAAACCGCTTATCCACATTAAAAAAAAAAAAAGTTTACCAGAAACGACAATTTCGTGCTCACACTCTGAACACAGAATTTCACCGATTTGTTGAGCACGGGAGAGGTACGTCATTTTGTGACACCTACACGCTTGCGTTAACTGTCACAAGAAGGCGTTTGACCCATGCTTTTCACAAATCACGGGTGATGAAGGTATCATTCTGTGGAATGATTGGCCTCAGGTGTTATGTGGTAAGTGCACAATTCCATCACACCAGCGGCCTGCCTTTCGCGTCACCACGCAGCAGTTTTCGCAGACAACACCGCTTCCTTCACGAACCCCCATTTTGTCGTCAGAGTGAAAATAAACAGCCCGTGGAACGCACTTGCACTCCCGATCGCTTTCTCAGGTTTTCCCAAAGCACCAAATGGAGCCATCTGACAAATGAGACCCAACATCCCGCTTTCTGTTCCACTCGATTCGGCCGCGCTGAGCTCTTGACATCTCCTAATGGTGGTGGTCTGGCCTTTTTTTTTCATTATTCCTGGCAGCTCGTGTCTTCATATAGATACTGGCGCCTCAACATTTCAGCCGATTGCTAATCCAATAAAGGTTTCGTGGCTGGAAACCGTTCAGATTACAGTGAGAAGGTTCGGTAAACTGTTCTACCTTTGATCTCGCGGACTGCGATGAGAGAAATTTGATCCCGTTCGAGGGAGTGTCGACTATTTGCGGCAAAACACACAAGGTAGAGTTGCTTGAGTGAATGAACTCCATGATTGGTAGTATGAGAATGTCAAAAAAAAAAAAGAAAAAAAAAAGACGTAGTTTGTGTGACGCACTACCATGTAGAGTACACTGCAGTACACTATGATAAATCTTAACATCGGATTTTTCTTTTGTACGTAAAAATTATACTGGATAGGCATTTAGAGTGCCACGGGAGACTATTAAAGAAGACGGCCAATGGGGCACGAGCCTCATTTTGTTCCTAGTACCCCTGACACACGGGCACATTCAGGACCTCTTATCTCAAGGCCTTTTGGAAATTCCACAATTGAAATAGAAAACATTCACGCAGCACTGTTTCGCGCTCTCTGCGGCATCGAACTTGTTGCCCTATCTGATAAAACGCCCTAAATGTGCCCGTGTGACAAGGGCCGTGTGCCCGTGTTCTTAAATTGGCGCAGCCGACAGCGATATAACCTATAGACGTAACTACAAACGTGAGAACATCTGCACGTGACATCGAGAATAATAATAGTAATAATAATAATGGAATGGAATGGAATTTTTATTCAAAACACACACATAGAACGAAGTCATGAAGGCCCGCCTAAGCCCGAGGGCTTGTGTCGCAGGGCCCGACGTCAGCAGCGAAATCGCACACTATTCACACATGGAAAATAAAGTATTGCTCACCTACAGTACAGGTTCCGGAGGTATCCTTTCAACTCAGTTTTAGTCTTAATGTCAAAAATGTCAGGGGAAAGGTTGTTAAAGATCACAGGAATATAATAATTTCTACAAAAGGAGCCATAACGAGTGAACGGAAAGGGAACACTGAAAAGGCCACGACAGTGCCTAAGATCGCGCCTTGCTGTGAATCGCGTTCTGTGGGCGTCACTCCAAAAGTGCCTTGATACGACCGTGTAATCAAACAAATTCTGGAAGCGAGGAAGGCGAAAGCAGCTGAATAGCTCTGAATCAGATAATCAGATAAGGCTCTTTAGGCAGCTTCTCAGGATGGAGTTCACCTGATGCTTCCAGCTCTCACTGCAGTGGCAAAACACAGTGATCCCGTACCGTAACACGCTGTAACTTAGGCTTTCGAGTATCGTTTTCCGAATTCTGAAGGGTGTATATAGCTCCGTAAATTGTATAAAACGCAGGATATTTTTCTCAGCTTTGCACATACGTATGAAAAATGTTCGTCCATTGACACGGTGCTATTAAAAGTGACTCCAACGTATTTGACAACATCACTGTGTCATGACTGTGTCGAACGCACGAGTTAGGTCGAGCATTAAGCAGGAAACAAACTTGTTCCTGTCGAATGAATTATAGATTGGATCTTTGAATTCCTCGAGGGGATCTTGCGTGCGCCTCCCCTGAGTAAAACCAAACTGGTTATCGGAAATGGTATTATTTTTCTGAGCAAAATCGACCATAACTGAGTAGACGTACTTCTCCATAATTACGGCCAACACGGGTAACAAAGAAATAGGGCGATAGTTCTCCACTATGTCTCGACGCCCTTTTTTGTATATTGGCCTCAGAATGGCCCTTTTTAATCCAACTGGAATGACATCAGACGTAAAGCAGCCATTGAAGTTCATCAGCATACAGTCACTTAAAGTGCTGTAGTTTCGCTGAAGATTAGAGATTCACATACCGTCCCACCCACACGATCCAGATGAAATGTTGAATACTACTGAGCGCAACTGGGGGCGCAATAATAATAATAATTATTATTATAATAATAATAGTGCAATAGTTTACATGCAGACTCTCCAAACAATACACAGAGCGGAGGTTGCCAGCGCATTCCTCATGACGAGTTTTAATTAATAAAGACTTCGTGACTGAAATCGGGGAGGATGTGGCGGATGCTGGCACCGATGTTCATGGTAGACGAGACTAGTTAAAGTACCAAACGATGCGATAGAGCATACGTGTACAGTTCGTGAGATTGATTGGAGGACCTGAACACAAAAGGATGTGTCCGTGAAAGATACTAGAGGAAATGACGTAGAGACGAACAGAACATACACCAGTAGCTATTAGCCAATCAGCTACGAGCGTAGCAGCTTGCTGATTGGCTGATAGTGATATGGAAAAAGGAATCGGAGGGTGCTCACGGTTTCCTAAAACTCCCTATTGTTGTCAGTACATAAATTTATAGGTGCATGCTGTACGCTTTCAATTCGATAGTTCGCTGTGACGTCGTTCCGGGTAAGTCTCTCAAAAGAACGTTCGGGGTGATACTGGTATCGACCAAGGCATAGAAGTCACCGTGTTCGTATAAAGAATGAACGGAAACATCTCCTTGGATCTGAGGAGCAACGAAGGGGGAAACTAGACAGGACGACACGGGACAAGATGGTGTTGGTGGTGGTAGTGCTGAAATGGCTCGCCATTGTCGGCCTCACACAAGTGTGCAACGACCGACGACGACGACTCAAAACCAGCAAATGAGCACTTTATTCAACATAGAGAAAGTAGAAGAACGATAAAGAGAAGGAGGGAGGCTAGCCAGGTTCCTCTACTTCCTTCCTCTACTTATGTTCAATCGTATAGAGAACTGTGCCAAAATCTTGATTTTATTTTTCTTAAACCCAACCAACCAACCAACTGTGCCTTTTTCTTTTCTTTTCATATCAACTGAACTCAACTGTGCCTTTAATCAAAAAAAAAAAAAAAGAATACTGTACACCGGCTTACATCTACTCAGGAAACAGAACAGCCAGAGTACACGTTAAAAGCCCTCAATGTAGAACCACCGGGACGCACAATAGAAATACGTTGTGGTCCCTCAAAGCAAAGGTATATGTGGAGAATAAGTGCCCGTCTTCTGTAAATACAGTCAGACCATTTTGTATGAGAACGAGGATTCGAGAACTACGACTGCAGGAAGCACACTGTGCATTACTTCCGTGATACATTTTGCTCTAGCGGGGTACAAGAAGAGGACAACGAGATCCCGCGAGAAAATAATAATATTGAAAACAAGACTTGTAAACTCAAACAGATACGAGGGCTTTGCTGGCCCTACAAGAGACGCTGCGAGACAAAAGGAGCACTTCCTAAGTAGTCGCGAAAAGTGTATAGAAAGAGAGGAAACCTTTTGCGCGCATCTCTTCATTCATATTCCGCTCCGAAAGAAGAAAAGAAAGGTTTTTCTGTGTAAACACGTCATCTCTAGCAAATCTTTTCCCTGTTCTTTTTTCGTTTAATGTGTTGAAATTTATTTTCACTCCGTTTTGTTGCACCCAGCGCTGCAATGAGCGTGATCATGTCAAGTGAAGGACACATATACAAATGTGGTCATGAATCGATCATTGGTGATCATAGGATGATACAGAGTAAAGGCCGGATCCCATAACACGCTACAAGCAACAAAATCGTCGGGGCGCCCCGGCTGTTGCGGCAAGTAAGCTATGTCGCAACTACAAAGTCTTAAGCCCGAATCCCATAACAAGCGACACGCGGCAGATACACGCGAGAAGCGACAAAATCGACGTCACTGCCGCCACACGAGCGTCAAAAAAGCTTTGTCGCGGCTCAATATTTCTGCATCTACTCCCAGTAGATATTTGTAGCATGTCGCTGAGTTCGTTGCCTGTTGTTTGACAAAACCAGCTAGCTTTGGCGGCGTGAAACAAGAACTGAACGCGTGGGCAAGAGAGAGGGCGGAGAGGGCAACCAACAAAACTAGCAGACGAAGAAGTGGGCGGGGCGTTGGGTACTTCAACCGCAGCGCCACTGCACTCTTAAAAATGAACTTCACCGCATAGCACGGTCTTAGCCAACCGTCATCTCAAATGATATCGTTATCTGTCCTGATTTGTTAAAAACGGGAGACGTACGCCTTTTTTGTGACAATTATGAACAGCATAAGTGTCACAAAAAGGCGTACGCCTCCCGTTTTCAACGAATCAGGGCAGATAACGGTATCATTCGAGATGATGGTTGGCTAAGACCGTGCTATGCGGTGAAGTTCATTTTTAAGAGTGTGCGTTACGGCGAATATTACATAGCACCTTCATTACAATTTCTCCTCGTTTTGACGAATGAAATACTATTTTTGGTATATTTATGGCAATTTACAACTTAGCTCGAATAAAATAAGCAATGCTTCTCCAAAAACATAATTTCTCGGTGACGAAATGTCGCTGCTCAAATGGACCAGGAAGTCGCGCCACGACCAGACGCGACAGCGACAAATTCTGCAGCGCGTCGCGTGTCGCTTGTTATGGGGTCCGCGCTTTATACATCTACTCCCAGTAGATATTTGTAGCGTTGTACTAAAGAGCGCTGCCTCTCGCTTGCCAAAATCTTCTAGATTTTGCGGTATGTAGCTGGAGCGAAAGATGAAGTATAGTGGACTGCTGGCAACGGTGTAGCGTGGGTGGCAACAACAACAACATATATGAATGGATGATGATGATGATGATGTGGGTGGCAAGAACTATATTAAAATGGAATTTCGATCTTGTAGGGGGAAGTAGTCACCTGAATCCATTGTTATCGCACGCGATCAAGATCTCTTGCACAGTGTGTGGCAATGGATAAAGCCACATACACCGGCACATACATCATGATAGAATTGCAATAGTGTAGTGCAGTAGTAGTTCTTTCGGCGTTTATTTCCCCGGGGCGGTTAAATCAGATTTTCTTCATATATATATATATATATATATATATATATATATAATGCAGGGGAAAAAGCCATTAAAGGAACAAATAAATGATACTAGATGTGTTTGTAATTCAAACTTACAGATTAACATGGCTTCTATGGCTGCACGCAGAAAAAACAGATACTCATGGAACGATGCGGCAGCACCAGAGGACACGTGTTTCGCCGTGTTTGCGGCTCGTCGGCCCTGGGTAGCTGCGCATCGTTCCGAATTGGCAAACCAGGGGTCACTCAGCGAGCGATATACACCTGGGAGGGTGACTGAGCACTCCTCAATGCCACAGTGCAAGCCAGTGAATTATAATGCAGGGGAAAAAGCCATTAAAGGAACAAATAAATGATACTAGATGTGTTTGTAATTCAAACTTACAGATTAACATGGCTTCTATGGCTGCACGCAGAAAAAACAGATACTCATGGAACGATGCGGCAGCACCAGAGGACACGTGTTTCGCCGTGTTTGCGGCTCGTCGGCCCTGGGTAGCTGCGCATCGTTCCGAATTGGCAAACCAGGGGTCACTCAGCGAGCGATATACACCTGGGAGGGTGACTGAGCACTCCTCAATGCCACAGTGCAAGCCAGTGAATTATAATGCAGGGGAAAAAGCCATTAAAGGAACAAATAAATGATACTAGATGTGTTTGTAATTCAAACTTACAGATTAACATGGCTTCTATGGCTGCACGCAGAAAAAACAGATACTCATGGAACGATGCGGCAGCACCAGAGGACACGTGTTTCGCCGTGTTTGCGGCTCGTCGGCCCTGGGTAGCTGCGCATCGTTCCGAATTGGCAAACCAGGGGTCACTCAGCGAGCGATATACACCTGGGAGGGTGACTGAGCACTCCTCAATGCCACAGTGCAAGCCAGTGAATTATAATGCAGGGGAAAAAGCCATTAAAGGAACAAATAAATGATACTAGATGTGTTTGTAATCAGGGTGTCGAACCGAACCCGAACCCGAACCGAAAACCGTACCCGAACCGTTATTTTTGCCGGAACCGAACCCGAACCCGAACCGAAATTTTCATGACACTGTTGAACCCGAACCGGAGCAGAACCGTAAAAAATAATAGCGGTAACCGGTTCGCAACAAAACGGTTCGGACATAAAAGAAGTCAGCATAACAGTTCCTCTCTATCACCGAACGAAGACACATTCGTATCATCATCACGCGCATATATCATGGATTTCAGAAATTTTCACCTAGCAGTGAGACGACGACGTATAGTAAGTATACTTTCAGCGTCTTTTTAACATGTTGAAGCGCAGTTGTCCTTGTGAACGCCGCGGCTAGCGCCCCACGCACGCGGTGCGGCATCTACTCTTCAGAGACGAGCTGCCACGCGGACGAAGGAAACAGGAATGGAGTAAGCCAGTTATGTAGCTCTACAGGACGAATATGCGGTCAAATAAGCGCCCAAGATTTCCCTTTACACGTGAGCAGTACAAATTAAACAAGTCAGAAACATGAGAAGTGGAGAAGGAGCGTACGCGGAACGGTGCCTGTTTGATTGGTCGTGGCTTGAAAAGTAAATGTAGTTCTGCTTATTGGTAGTGCAGTTGTGTCGTGACATATTGCCTTTGTGTTGTGGATTAACTTGTACACTGCTGTGAGCTCGGACAGAGTAAGGCTGGCAGGCTTATTTTCGACATGCTTCAGTACGGTTTCAGATCGATTCACGTTGCGAAGGCAGTATGCCGGCTAGTACTGTCGTCTATATTACGCTGTCCATCTTATTAGGCTTCCTTTAAGTGTATCTTGCTGGCACTGTGCGTGTGAAAAAAGAGATTTTGGGAACAGAAAGTAGCAGGACTACACCGCTTCAACAGCGTGGACTCTATTTGCAATAAGTGTTCATCCATTCCTCATTTCACTCGCTAAAGGGCTACCTCAACCCCTAAAGACGTCAATGCAGACAACAGCAGTAAGCTATTAGCCACGCATTTCCTGATAAGCAGTTTTATGGAACATATAAAACGGAAGCGTTGAACCGGTTCGCGAACCGGTTCGGGGCTGCGAACCGGTTTGCGAACCGGTTCGATTCTTGGTGTGGCCGAACCGGAACCGAACCGGAACGAAATCAAAACAACGCGAACCCGAACCCGAACCGAACCCGTATTTTTTGCGGTTCGACACCCTGTTTGTAATTCAAACTTACAGATTAACATGGCTTCTATGGCTGCACGCAGAAAAAACAGATACTCATGGAACGATGCGGCAGCACCAGAGGACACGTGTTTCGCCGTGTTTGCGGCTCGTCGGCCCTGGGTAGCTGCGCATCGTTCCGAATTGGCAAACCAGGGGTCACTCAGCGAGCGATATACACCTGGGAGGGTGACTGAGCACTCCTCAATGCCACAGTGCAAGCCAGTGAATTATAATGCAGGGGAAAAAGCCATTAAAGGAACAAATAAATGATACTAGATGTGTTTGTAATTCAAACTTACAGATTAACATGGCTTCTATGGCTGCACGCAGAAAAAACAGATACTCATGGAACGATGCGGCAGCACCAGAGGACACGTGTTTCGCCGTGTTTGCGGCTCGTCGGCCCTGGGTAGCTGCGCATCGTTCCGAATTGGCAAACCAGGGGTCACTCAGCGAGCGATATACACCTGGGAGGGTGACTGAGCACTCCTCAATGCCACAGTGCAAGCCAGTGAATTATAATGCAGGGGAAAAAGCCATTAAAGGAACAAATAAATGATACTAGATGTGTTTGTAATTCAAACTTACAGATTAACATGGCTTCTATGGCTGCACGCAGAAAAAACAGATACTCATGGAACGATGCGGCAGCACCAGAGGACACGTGTTTCGCCGTGTTTGCGGCTCGTCGGCCCTGGGTAGCTGCGCATCGTTCCGAATTGGCAAACCAGGGGTCACTCAGCGAGCGATATACACCTGGGAGGGTGACTGAGCACTCCTCAATGCCACAGTGCAAGCCAGTGAATTATAATGCAGGGGAAAAAGCCATTAAAGGAACAAATAAATGATACTAGATGTGTTTGTAATTCAAACTTACAGATTAACATGGCTTCTATGGCTGCACGCAGAAAAAACAGATACTCATGGAACGATGCGGCAGCACCAGAGGACACGTGTTTCGCCGTGTTTGCGGCTCGTCGGCCCTGGGTAGCTGCGCATCGTTCCGAATTGGCAAACCAGGGGTCACTCAGCGAGCGATATACACCTGGGAGGGTGACTGAGCACTCCTCAATGCCACAGTGCAAGCCAGTGAATTATAATGCAGGGGAAAAAGCCATTAAAGGAACAAATAAATGATACTAGATGTGTTTGTAATTCAAACTTACAGATTAACATGGCTTCTATGGCTGCACGCAGAAAAAACAGATACTCATGGAACGATGCGGCAGCACCAGAGGACACGTGTTTCGCCGTGTTTGCGGCTCGTCGGCCCTGGGTAGCTGCGCATCGTTCCGAATTGGCAAACCAGGGGTCACTCAGCGAGCGATATACACCTGGGAGGGTGACTGAGCACTCCTCAATGCCACAGTGCAAGCCAGTGAATTATAATGCAGGGGAAAAAGCCATTAAAGGAACAAATAAATGATACTAGATGTGTTTGTAATTCAAACTTACAGATTAACATGGCTTCTATGGCTGCACGCAGAAAAAACAGATACTCATGGAACGATGCGGCAGCACCAGAGGACACGTGTTTCGCCGTGTTTGCGGCTCGTCGGCCCTGGGTAGCTGCGCATCGTTCCGAATTGGCAAACCAGGGGTCACTCAGCGAGCGATATACACCTGGGAGGGTGACTGAGCACTCCTCAATGCCACAGTGCAAGCCAGTGAATTATAATGCAGGGGAAAAAGCCATTAAAGGAACAAATAAATGATACTAGATGTGTTTGTAATTCAAACTTACAGATTAACATGGCTTCTATGGCTGCACGCAGAAAAAACAGATACTCATGGAACGATGCGGCAGCACCAGAGGACACGTGTTTCGCCGTGTTTGCGGCTCGTCGGCCCTGGGTAGCTGCGCATCGTTCCGAATTGGCAAACCAGGGGTCACTCAGCGAGCGATATACACCTGGGAGGGTGACTGAGCACTCCTCAATGCCACAGTGCAAGCCAGTGAATTATAATGCAGGGGAAAAAGCCATTAAAGGAACAAATAAATGATACTAGATGTGTTTGTAATTCAAACTTACAGATTAACATGGC
Source organism: Ornithodoros turicata (assembly GCF_037126465.1). Taxonomy (NCBI): domain Eukaryota; kingdom Metazoa; phylum Arthropoda; class Arachnida; order Ixodida; family Argasidae; genus Ornithodoros; species Ornithodoros turicata. Next base: position 42,426,810 of record NC_088207.1, read on the forward strand.
TTCTATGGCTGCACGCAGAAAAAACAGATACTCATGGAACGATGCGGCAGCACCAGAGGACACGTGTTTCGCCGTGTTTGCGGCTCGTCGGCCCTGGGTAGCTGCGCATCGTTCCGAATTGGCAAACCAGGGGTCACTCAGCGAGCGATATACACCTGGGAGGGTGACTGAGCACTCCTCAATGCCACAGTGCAAGCCAGTGAATTATAATGCAGTTTTTTCTGCGTGCAGCCATAGAAGCCATGTTAATCTGTAAGTTTGAATTACAAACACATCTAGTATCATTTATTTGTTCCTTTAATGGCTTTTTCCCCTGCATTATAATTCACTGGCTTGCACTGTGGCATTGAGGAGTGCTCAGTCACCCTCCCAGGTGTATATCGCTCGCTGAGTGACCCCTGGTTTGCCAATTCGGAACGATGCGCAGCTACCCAGGGCCGACGAGCCGCAAACACGGCGAAACACGTGTCCTCTGGTGCTGCCGCATCGTTCCATGAGTATCTGTTTTTTCTGCGTGCAGCCATAGAAGCCATGTTAATCTGTAAGTTTGAATTACAAACACATCTAGTATCATTTATTTGTTCCTTTAATGGCTTTTTCCCCTGCATTATAATTCACTGGCTTGCACTGTGGCATTGAGGAGTGCTCAGTCACCCTCCCAGGTGTATATCGCTCGCTGAGTGACCCCTGGTTTGCCAATTCGGAACGATGCGCAGCTACCCAGGGCCGACGAGCCGCAAACACGGCGAAACACGTGTCCTCTGGTGCTGCCGCATCGTTCCATGAGTATCTGTTTTTTCTGCGTGCAGCCATAGAAGCCATGTTAATCTGTAAGTTTGAATTACAAACACATCTAGTATCATTTATTTGTTCCTTTAATGGCTTTTTCCCCTGCATTATAATTCACTGGCTTGCACTGTGGCATTGAGGAGTGCTCAGTCACCCTCCCAGGTGTATATCGCTCGCTGGGTGACCCCTGGTTTGCCAATTCGGAACGATGCGCAGCTACCCAGGGCCGACGAGCCGCAAACACGGCGAAACACGTGTCCTCTGGTGCTGCCGCATCGTTCCATGAGTATCTGTTTTTTCTGCGTGCAGCCATAGAAGCCATGTTAATCTGTAAGTTTGAATTACAAACACATCTAGTATCATTTATTTGTTCCTTTAATGGCTTTTTCCCCTGCATTATAATTCACTGGCTTGCACTGTGGCATTGAGGAGTGCTCAGTCACCCTCCCAGGTGTATATCGCTCGCTGAGTGACCCCTGGTTTGCCAATTCGGAACGATGCGCAGCTACCCAGGGCCGACGAGCCGCAAACACGGCGAAACACGTGTCCTCTGGTGCTGCCGCATCGTTCCATGAGTATCTGTTTTTTCTGCGTGCAGCCATAGAAGCCATGTTAATCTGTAAGTTTGAATTACAAACACATCTAGTATCATTTATTTGTTCCTTTAATGGCTTTTTCCCCTGCATTATAATTCACTGGCTTGCACTGTGGCATTGAGGGGTGCTCAGTCACCCTCCCAGGTGTATATCGCTCGCTGAGTGACCCCTGGTTTGCCAATTCGGAACGATGCGCAGCTACCCACGGCCGACGAGCCGCAAACACGGCGAAACACGTGTCCTCTGGTGCTGCCGCATCGTTCCATGAGTATCTGTTTTTTCTGCGTGCAGCCATAGAAGCCATGTTAATCTGTAAGTTTGAATTACAAACACATCTAGTATCATTTATTTGTTCCTTTAATGGCTTTTTCCCCTGCTTTATAATTCACTGGCTTGCACTGTGGCATTGAGGAGTGCTCAGTCACCCTCCCAGGTGTATATCGCTCGCTGAGTGACCCCTGGTTTGCCAATTCGGAACGATGCGCAGCTACCCAGGGCCGACGAGCCGCAAACACGGCGAAACACGTGTCCTCTGGTGCTGCCGCATCGTTCCATGAGTATCTGTTTTTTCTGCGTGCAGCCATAGAAGCCATGTTAATCTGTAAGTTTGAATTACAAACACATCTAGTATTTTAATGGCTTTTTCCCCTGCATTATAATTCACTGGCTTGCACTGTGGCATTGAGGAGTGCTCAGTCACCCTCCCAGGTGTATATCGCTCGCTGAGTGACCCCTGGTTTGCCAATTCGGAACGATGCGCAGCTACCCAGGGCCGACGAGCCGCAAACACGGCGAAACACGTGTCCTCTGGTGCTGCCGCATCGTTCCATGAGTATCTGTTTTTTCTGCGTGCAGCCATAGAAGCCATGTTAATCTGTAAGTTTGAATTACAAACACATCTAGTATCATTTATTTGTTCCTTTAATGGCTTTTTCCCCTGCATTATAATTCACTGGCTTGCACTGTGGCATTGAGGAGTGCTCAGTCACCCTCCCAGGTGTATATCGCTCGCTGAGTGACCCCTGGTTTGCCAATTCGGAACGATGCGCAGCTACCCAGGGCCGACGAGCCGCAAACACGGCGAAACACGTGTCCTCTGGTGCTGCCGCATCGTTCCATGAGTATCTGTTTTTTCTGCGTGCAGCCATAGAAGCCATGTTAATCTGTAAGTTTGAATTACAAACACATCTAGTATCATTTATTTGTTCCTTTAATGGCTTTTTCCCCTGCATTATAATTCACTGGCTTGCACTGTGGCATTGAGGGGTGCTCAGTCACCCTCCCAGGTGTATATCGCTCGCTGAGTGACCCCTGGTTTGCCAATTCGGAACGATGCGCAGCTACCCAGGGCCGACGAGCCGCAAACACGGCGAAACACGTGTCCTCTGGTGCTGCCGCATCGTTCCATGAGTATCTGTTTTTTCTGCGTGCAGCCATAGAAGCCATGTTAATCTGTAAGTTTGAATTACAAACACATCTAGTATCATTTATTTGTTCCTTTAATGGCTTTTTCCCCTGCATTATAATTCACTGGCTTGCACTGTGGCATTGAGGAGTGCTCAGTCACCCTCCCAGGTGTATATCGCTCGCTGAGTGACCCCTGGTTTGCCAATTCGGAACGATGCGCAGCTACCCAGGGCCGACGAGCCGCAAACACGGCGAAACACGTGTCCTCTGGTGCTGCCGCATCGTTCCATGAGTATCTGTTTTTTCTGCGTGCAGCCATAGAAGCCATGTTAATCTGTAAGTTTGAATTACAAACACATCTAGTATCATTTATTTGTTCCTTTAATGGCTTTTTCCCCTGCATTATAATTCACTGGCTTGCACTGTGGCATTGAGGAGTGCTCAGTCACCCTCCCAGGTGTATATCGCTCGCTGAGTGACCCCTGGTTTGCCAATTCGGAACGATGCGCAGCTACCCAGGGCCGACGAGCCGCAAACACGGCGAAACACGTGTCCTCCGGTGCTGCCGCATCGTTCCATGAGTATCTGTTTTTTCTGCGTGCAGCCATAGAAGCCATGTTAATCTGTAAGTTTGAATTACAAACACATCTAGTATCATTTATTTGTTCCTTTAATGGCTTTTTCCCCTGCATTATAATTCACTGGCTTGCACTGTGGCATTGAGGAGTGCTCAGTCACCCTCCCAGGTGTATATCGCTCGCTGAGTGACCCCTGGTTTGCCAATTCGGAACGATGCGCAGCTACCCAGGGCCGACGAGCCGCAAACACGGCGAAACACGTGTCCTCCGGTGCTGCCGCATCGTTCCATGAGTATCTGTTTTTTCTGCGTGCAGCCATAGAAGCCATGTTAATCTGTAAGTTTGAATTACAAACACATCTAGTATCATTTATTTGTTCCTTTAATGGCTTTTTCCCCTGCATTATAATTCACTGGCTTGCACTGTGGCATTGAGGAGTGCTCAGTCACCCTCCCAGGTGTATATCGCTCGCTGAGTGACCCCTGGTTTGCCAATTCGGAACGATGCGCAGCTACCCAGGGCCGACGAGCCGCAAACACGGCGAAACACGTGTCCTCTGGTGCTGCCGCATCGTTCCATGAGTATCTGTTTTTTCTGCGTGCAGCCATAGAAGCCATGTTAATCTGTAAGTTTGAATTACAAACACATCTAGTATCATTTATTTGTTCCTTTAATGGCTTTTTCCCCTGCATTATAATTCACTGGCTTGCACTGTGGCATTGAGGAGTGCTCAGTCACCCTCCCAGGTGTATATCGCTCGCTGAGTGACCCCTGGTTTGCCAATTCGGAACGATGCGCAGCTACCCAGGGCCGACGAGCCGCAAACACGGCGAAACACGTGTCCTCTGGTGCTGCCGCATCGTTCCATGAGTATCTGTTTTTTCTGCGTGCAGCCATAGAAGCCATGTTAATCTGTAAGTTTGAATTACAAACACATCTAGTATCATTTATTTGTTCCTTTAATGGCTTTTTCCCCTGCATTATAATTCACTGGCTTGCACTGTGGCATTGAGGAGTGCTCAGTCACCCTCCCAGGTGTATATCGCTCGCTGAGTGACCCCTGGTTTGCCAATTCGGAACGATGCGCAGCTACCCAGGGCCGACGAGCCGCAAACACGGCGAAACACGTGTCCTCTGGTGCTGCCGCATCGTTCCATGAGTATCTGTTTTTTCTGCGTGCAGCCATAGAAGCCATGTTAATCTGTAAGTTTGAATTACAAACACATCTAGTATCATTTATTTGTTCCTTTAATGGCTTTTTCCCCTGCATTATAATTCACTGGCTTGCACTGTGGCATTGAGGAGTGCTCAGTCACCCTCCCAGGTGTATATCGCTCGCTGAGTGACCCCTGGTTTGCCAATTCGGAACGATGCGCAGCTACCCAGGGCCGACGAGCCGCAAACACGGCGAAACACGTGTCCTCTGGTGCTGCCGCATCGTTCCATGAGTATCTGTTTTTTCTGCGTGCAGCCATAGAAGCCATGTTAATCTGTAAGTTTGAATTACAAACACATCTAGTATCATTTATTTGTTCCTTTAATGGCTTTTTCCCCTGCATTATAATTCACTGGCTTGCACTGTGGCATTGAGGAGTGCTCAGTCACCCTCCCAGGTGTATATCGCTCGCTGAGTGACCCCTGGTTTGCCAATTCGGAACGATGCGCAGCTACCCAGGGCCGACGAGCCGCAAACACGGCGAAACACGTGTCCTCTGGTGCTGCCGCATCGTTCCATGAGTATCTGTTTTTTCTGCGTGCAGCCATAGAAGCCATGTTAATCTGTAAGTTTGAATTACAAACACATCTAGTATCATTTATTTGTTCCTTTAATGGCTTTTTCCCCTGCATTATAATTCACTGGCTTGCACTGTGGCATTGAGGAGTGCTCAGTCACCCTCCCAGGTGTATATCGCTCGCTGAGTGACCCCTGGTTTGCCAATTCGGAACGATGCGCAGCTACCCAGTGCCGACGAGCCGCAAACACGGCGAAACACGTGTCCTCTGGTGCTGCCGCATCGTTCCATGAGTATCTGTTTTTTCTGCGTGCAGCCATAGAAGCCATGTTAATCTGTAAGTTTGAATTACAAACACATCTAGTATCATTTATTTGTTCCTTTAATGGCTTTTTCCCCTGCATTATAATTCACTGGCTTGCACTGTGGCATTGAGGAGTGCTCAGTCACCCTCCCAGGTGTATATCGCTCGCTGAGTGACCCCTGGTTTGCCAATTCGGAACGATGCGCAGCTACCCAGGGCCGACGAGCCGCAAACACGGCGAAACACGTGTCCTCTGGTGCTGCCGCATCGTTCCATGAGTATCTATATATATATATATATATATTTCAAAGGCTTAGGGGGGCGTTTGACCACGAGGATGAAATAAGCAGGAAAAATCAGAAGACGACAACGAGCTTACAGGAAAACACAAAGGGGAGTTTATTAACACATATAGGGATAGGGGTCGACGTTTCGGCAGTCAGCGCTGCTGTCCCGTCGAAGGCAGCGCTGACTGCCGAAACGTCGATCCTTATCTCTATATGTGTTAATAAACTCCCCTTTGTGTTTTCTTGTAAGCTCTTTGTCTTCTGGTTTTTCTTGCTTATATATATATCTATATATATCTGAGACTGATCTGCCGCAAAATATATTAAAAAAACGTGCCTTTCTTTCAGAAATATAGTTTTGTCGCTAGCTGCTGCTGCCCGCTTGCAAATATATCGGGTACCTGCAGCTGCGAATGTGGCTAAGCGACAGAATCTGCAGCGTGTTGTTTGTCGCGCGCATTATCTGACCCCGCCTTAACACATAAGCTACCCGAGGCAGAGCGATGCACAGAAATTCAAGGAAGTACATGCGGGTGGCTGGTGGATGCCTTACCGGCGTCTTCTTTTGCGCAGCTGCCCACGAAGAGAACAACTTTGATCTGCCCGTCCCCTCCTATGCAATCGCTCTTTCAATACATTATGCCGGTTTACACAGTGTGCCGTTCGCGGACAGGCATAGAACCTGGGGACGCTGGGCCTGCGGGTAGCCGCGATGAGTTGTATGATTCAACCGGGCTACTTGTGCAGGAAACGCTTGGGTGCACTTTCCTAGCATTGGCTGCGTTCAAGCATGACTCCGAAGTTGAGATGTCATTCTGTCTGTGTTATGGGATCCTGATCAATTCCTCCTGCGGCAATTGTAAAAACAGATGTAATGCTAATTAGAGTACACTCTTAGAAACGAACTTCACCGCATAGCACGCTCCTAGCCAACAATTATCTCGAATGAGGTCGTTATGTACCTCGATTTGGTGAAAACGGGAGGGTACGCCTATTTTGTGACACTTATGCTGTTCATAATTGTCACAAAAAAGGTGTACGTCTCCTATTTTCAACAAATCAGGGCAGATAACGATATCATTTGAGATGATTGTTGGCTAGGAGCTTGCTATGCGGTAAAGTTCATTTTTAAGAGTGTAGATTCTGCCGCGTGACTTGTTGAAAACAGAAGGAGGCGCCAAGTATTAGTAGCAGAAGTAATTAACTGGTAAAAAAAAAAGAGGGAAGGGGAAGGCGCCAAGCTTGGACGTGCATAATCAGTTTGTCAAGGGTAGACGGTGGTCCCACTTCTGACACCAGGACGAAAATAAAGATTCATTCTTTCATGCACCATCTTACATGGTGTCAGAAGTGTCGCGAGCTGCGAAGCATTCGATTTTGGAATGGCCGATGGAAACGGCGAGTCCAGCCGTGGACAGCACGTCAATCCCGTCATGATGTCAAGTTTACTACCGCCGCCCAAAGCCCTGGACACAACTGCGGCCGACACCTGGCATGAATGGAAAAAGTGGATCATGGAATTCGACTTATTTGCGATGGCGACACACCTCGCACACCAGCCTGACAACGTGCAGGCAGCCACCATTTTTGATTTGCGTCAAAGAAGGTGGTGGGAGAATTTCCAACACGTTCACGTTCGACAGCGAAGACGATAAAAAGAAGCTGAAAGTGCTCAAGGAAAAGTTTCAATCCTATCTGAAGCCCGCTGAAAATCTTACCTACCATGAGTATGTCTTCGGTAAACGAGACCAGAAACCGAATGAGCGTTTCGATGACTGGCTCACGAAAACCGGATGCGTAAGAGCAGAATTCTACTGGGAACGAACGATAAACAATTGCAACAGAAGTTGATAACTGAAAACCCGACCTACGAGAAAGTTCTCGAAAGGTGCCGCATAAAAGAGCGGTCACAAGAACAGTTTAAAGAAATTTCCAGCGACGAAAGAAAGTCCGAGGCATGTGCAACTGTAAACGTCTTGCAACGGAAGACCTCGCACTGCCCCAGATGTGGATACCTGGAGCACCATACTAATTATTGCCCTGCAGCAGGCAAGATCTGCAGCAAGTGTGGGAGCTATGAACTGTAACAAGCGAGCCCGCCGACTGTGTCGGCTCCAAACGGCGCTTTCAATGTGTTCTATGTGACACCTTTTGTATAGGTGAATTTGATAGGTGCGTATCTTCAGCACATAGCATGCTCTTAGCCAACCATCTTCCCGAATGACAACGTTCTCCCCCATGATTTGTTGATAACGAGAAGCGGAGCCTATTATGTATCTATGATGCGCGGCTACAAAATGGGCTACGCCTCCCGTTTAAAACAAATCGGAGACGAGAACGTTGTCATTCGGGATGATGGTTGGCTAGGAGCCTGCCATGTAGCGAAGTTCATCTTGAAGAGGGTAAAGCAGAACGTTATGTGTACCTCCGCGTTGGCGTCTGATTGGGTGCTACAATTCTTCAGATGACGTAACGATCTGGATGGCGGTGCGTCTACTCGCCCGAATACGAAAGAGAGTGCGTTTTTGTATTAACGCTGTACACGTTATGAAGGAGACGTATTGAATAATAAATTGTAAATAGAATTACGAAGCCTAGAAGAACAATATACCCGTAACTAAATACATGCAGATAGGAGTTCTTACCTCCTTTAAACCACTTCGCCAAAGTTTGTCGCAACCCACCTGAACAGCACAGAACGAAGCACATAATGAAGGATCACACAAGGAAACCGGCAGCTGCTCGCAATACCCATGAGAGGGTGAGGCAACTCCAAAGTAGTCCGCACACCGAAGATGACAGCGACGAGGATTATGTTTTGAATCACTTGTCAATCGGGGACGTAATGAAGCATGATCGCTGGTCAATAACATCGCGAATTGAACAAGACGACGTGCATTACAAATTGGATACTGGAGCCAACTGCTGAGTTATTCCATCAAGACTTGTGAAGTTGCTTACTCCAAAGAAGGTTAAGAACTGCTCAACAACGCTCAGTACATTCTTCGGACACCGAAAGAGAGCTGTAGGGAAAGTGGCTCTACAGGTGCAGAATACTGGTCGTTGTCTTACCGAAGATTTCTACGTGGCGCAGGAAGACATGCCCACTACACTCAGTGGATCGTTGTGTGAACGACTCGGACTGCTAAAAGCCTAAACCGAATTGAAACGATATCAGAGACAGATACCAATCCACAAGTGCAATATCCAGTCGCAAAACCACACGACGACGTTTTCCACGGATTGGGAAAAGTAAAAGACGTCGTCGTCTACACAACAGTCTGACTTCCTCTTCCTCAGTAGTAACCCATGTTACAGGCGCCTCCTCCCATTTTCAACAAATCAGGACGTAGAACCATGTCATGCGGTTGGCTAGAAGCGTGCTATGTGGTCAAGTTTTAACGGAGCGCAAGAAGAGTACTTATGGGAAGCGTAATACCCGTAAGAAATAGTTTCACATAGAATCTCGATAGATGTGATGCAACGGCCCGTGCATCATCTCGGCTCACATGTTGACCGTCCAAGTGAGACAATTCTACCGGAAGAAACGCAGTCGGCTTCCTCCGAACAGCTAGGCGCTTCCCACAAACGTTTTTTTCCGAGAAAGACTCCACTCCCGCTGTCGTTAGGAAGAAAAACGCACTCTTCGGATCCAGCGTTGCCTAGCAACGCACCGTCGCTGCGTGCTGTTTGCAGCCACACGTGAAGCCACGTCAACCGGAAATAAAACTTATTCCAACTTGCTTTCTTCAGGTGTCCCACTTCAATATGCACAGTAGCGGTACATAATTTTATGATATAGTTGTTCTTGATGGTCTTATACGATACAGTCGTCCTCACATCTCACGGAGTAATATATGTTATGCTTGACTCAAGAAGTATAAAGACCAATTTTTCTTCCAATTAGAAACGAAGACATCGCACCTCAAGTCGTGAGTATTGTACACGAGAAATTTCGGAAAGGAAATAACAGGTGCGTACACACATTTTTGTTTAACGTGACACTAATCGTCAGTGCACTCTCACATCAACATAGATAAACGAGTCGATCGCACAGGGGGCTTGCTTTTTTTTTTTTTTTAAATCGATTTTAACCGGTATTGCACGACGCTCGCCGCCGCGCATCGCAACATGCATCAGCTCAGTAAAAATCCTCCCGACTACGACTTAATACCGCCAGGACACCTCTGCTTCTCTGTAAAATGGGTATTCTCCACTCGCGCAAATGCCACACTTGCTCTGTTGAAGCTGATATTCCATATCTTCTCCTCGACAGTCACAGATTTGACCTCCCTCGAGCCACGCTCAGACGACACCTACTCGAGCTGCGGTGCACAGACTTTCGTCTGGCCATTCTGCTCGGCCCAGTACGACATCCCACACAGCGGTCTGTGACCAAAGCAGTTTTGACGTTCCTGAGCGACACAGGTCACAGGTCTCGACGTCACCTTTAGGTCGATGTAGGCGGGTTTACATGGAGAGGGGAGATCGACTTATGTCGCCTTCATGTGAACGCGCCGCCTGTGAACTCAAGTCGCGTGCCATCTCATTCTGTGCTCCACTCTCACCCTCAACGCATTAACCTCATCTTTTTCTTTAATCCATCTCATCCTTCTTTCACCGCTTGTTAGTTTATCCTTTATTTCCTAATTATTTTCTTTTGTTTGCATTTATTTTTATTTTTACTCTGCGGAATAGGAAGCCGACGTCCCGTTTGGCTGACCTTTTCTCCCTTTCTTTTCTTTGTTCTAATAAATACGCGTATATCTCCCCCCCTCCCCCATCCTGTAAGAAAACTGTGTGCTTGCCGAACGCGAAACTTCGGTTGTGTGTTCAGGAACAAGTTCTTTCAAGTCTCTACAGATGCTAATGCGGAAGCGCAGCCGTACGAGTACGAAAGCTCCAGTTTTCTCATTCTCCCCACTGCCACGTCCAATGACCGTCCAGATGGCCGCCGTCGTAGAACAAAGAGCGAAACAACACCTTTGACATTTCGGAGCGGTTCCGCTCCGGGTCCCTTATTAGTTGAGCTTTAGCAGGTTTCAGTAAAAGTTTACGTTCACGGCTGATGAATATTTAGGGCGCGGTGGGAGCTGGACTCGAACGCATTATAGCAGAAGCGTGTGTGCCCAATTACATTAGTGCGCTTCCCGCTGCACACGCATTTCAGTCGCGTCACGTTTTCCACTAAAGTCTGAATCAGTCCACAACCGGGCTATTTCTTTCGACGTTTGTGCGTTACGTAGTTACGTTCGTGAAGAGAGCACGTTACCGTAGCGAATTAAATAGTCGTTGCCGCGTTTTTCTTCCCCTAGTTCTTTTTCTTCAGAAAGTGGAATAACTGGAGCAGAACGTGGACGTAGTTATAAGGATTACTCATTGTCGCGGGGCACGATGGGGTGGCTCTGGGTGGTTAGCCAGGTGAATGCACCACGCGACGGAAGTTCTGAAGTTGGGTGGTCAGTGAGTTTTATTGCGTCCTACGCAATCGCCCTTAGCGTAGGTAAGGGATAGATACGTAAGGGATTGCATTGGTAGCTATGCGCACTGCGCGAAGTAGTTTTGCGTGTGCGCGGAACCACAAACGCTATCCCTTGCGTACGGCAGGGCCTATAGCGTATACAGCTCACTATTCGCATTCTTTGGTCCCGGTTGTGGTGGCGACGGCAGATTCCTGTTGATGGACTCACTCGTGTGGGCGCCGTCATGGCTGTAGCCGAGATAGCAAAACCACCGAGGCTGCCTACATCACTCCATCTTCCTGTCACCATCCATCATCTTCAGCTACAGCCGTGACGATGCCCACGGCTGTTAAGCTGGATTCACACATACGTCTCTTGAGGCGGTGCCGCGTTCGCTGAGCGTTTCCAGCCGCGTTTCGGGAACCACTCGCTGCTGCATCTCTCAAGCGCGGATCCGCAAACGCTTTCCGCTCAACCAATCGAAGCGCTCGCGGACGGGCGGAATTGCCCCCCCCCCCCTTCCTTTGGCGCCTGCGGACCCCCTAACACAACAGCAACACCGCGCGGGGATCACTTGTCCATTTTGTGCGTGTTGGTGCCTACCGTGTATGAATTCATTTCCGCCAAGAGTTGTTTTGTTGTCTAAGCTGCCAACCACGAGCTGGGAGTTTACGCGAACAACAGAATCAGCGAAAATAAATACGATTTGAGTGTGACCACGTGTGTTGGTCGCCGGCAGGTAAGCATTTGTCTCACTTCTACTGCCGTTCCTTCCCTGCATCTGCATTATATTGTGTCACGTCTGTCGTTCAACGATTGATGATGCAAGCAGAAACGGTTCACAATGTAAATTTGGACGAAGAGCGCAAGAAGTTTCAGTTCAATCTTGACGTAGTCAACAACAACGAAACGCGTTCGCAGGCTGGCAGCTCGACTATGTGTGACAGGCGCCTCTCGTTTTTGAAACGCATGTGTGAAAGAGGCTTGAGGCCAACAACGGCAAGCTGTTATCATCATCGCCACCACCACCGTATTGGATCTGAAGAAACGCTGAAAGTTTTTAGTACGGATGTCTTAGGACTTCCAGATTATTAGGAAGTGCATATCCGTTTCCCGAAGCAAACGGTGTATAGGCTGGGAGTCTTCGCGTATCCCTCGGCGAAAGAGCCTCTGGAACGTACGTACATCGTACCTTTCTTTTGTTCAGTTTTGTGTCTTCCGCAACAGATCTCCACTAACCGGAAAGTAATCGTCACGAACCTGTAGCCACCGAAGTGCAACAAAGGACAAAACACAGAAACAAGAACTTCACGGAACGTTTACGCCAGCGCGGCTTTCTGAGTTGATTGAACACTTGCACCAGTGAGATTTTTTTTCTCTTCTCCTTCTTGTTCGCTCTTCTTTCACTTCCTTCTTTCTCTCCCTTTTCTTTTCCAATGGGATGCTACGTCGGTTGGCAATTCTATATACCTTGCGTTAATATTTTCTCTCTCTCTCTTCTTTTTTATTTTTTTTACTTAGAAATTACGTCTTTCCGATTGTTCATGTGGTTGATACTTTCGAGTATTTTCATGTAACGTTTTCGCGTATGGTTAACTGAATTAATTAAAACTTCATTATTTATCAATGTATTCATTAATAGAATTAATAGATTGAATTAAAAGTGACATAAGTAAATTCTACGCTCAAAACCTCGCTGACTTCTCCAGCTGGGAGAACTCCCCTTAATTTTTCCATTTTTCCTTCGAATGAACGTGTTTTAACCCGAAACATGAACTGGTGTTCTGCAGAGAACTAGCCACCATCGAAAGTAGCAACATCCCAGTCACAACACACGCACAAAAGGACAGTATACGCCTAAAAAGAGAGAGAGAGAGATCCTGAGAGAACTGTCTCGAGGGGTGTGGCCCAGTTAAACCAGGAAAGTGGAAAGAGACAGCTGCAAATTTCGGTGTGGGATGAGATGACCGGGTTGTTTTTACTCGGCTCATCTATAATTTCCCTCGCGAGGGCTATCAAGACAGCCTAAGGAAGAGGGGAAAAAATGTTTTTATGGCATCCCAGGTGCTCCGGAAAGGCTGTATTTCTGCTATAGAGGTGTGATCGTTAACGCGCAATAATTAGACATTTATGCTTCGTTTGGAATGAGCTATAGCGCTAAGGGCAGGACAGTGCGCGTACATCTTAACAATTTTTTATTATTTTTTTAAATCTTGAGTAGGGGACCGACCAGCAGAGTGCTCGTTACTGAAACTCTCTCTTGCTCACTCTCTCTACAACTTGGTGGCAGGGTACAAGTATATCTTCCGCTCGGCGTCTTCCGCGAGGGAAATTATATGCGGTGTGCTAAGATTTCAGTGCACGTTAAAGACCCCTCAGGTGGGCAGAATTAATGGACAGACTGATCACTCTGCCGTCGCTTATGATCACGGTTGTCTCTCGATGTAAAGCAACGAATCATTATTAGTAGTATAGTCTCTACATGTACACAGAGTAATCTCCACCGACGTATGCACCGTACAGCCCGCCTTCAATGACGATATTAGCGGAGAATAAGCGGACAGTCCGCAAGTTTACAAGTTCACTTTGTTGCAAAATGCTTCGCAGGGAGATAAGAAACTTAGAGTTACTATAAGGCATTGTTTCGGCTACTTTCCAGCCCTGTAAATCGCTGTTGATTTGTTGTATCAAAATGGTCTCCGGGGTAGTAATAGAACACATACAGAAGTGCTATTATTCAAAATTAGTTGCTTCGACACACCTGTGGGTTCCCGGCGCCTATGCGTTTTCCAAAATTTTGCGCTGAGGGGCATCGCGACCAATTCAGGCAACCCGCAAACTCGCCGTTGATTTTCCGTACCCCATCCTGTAAATTATCTCCACGATTCCAATACTATACACAACTATTATGTGTCAACCTTATGTGTTCGTGCAATAATATTTCCAGCCTTCCACCTTCCCATGTGGCGCATGCATTAGGGCTGTAGTCCCATGGAACCAAGTGAACTATTCCTAAGGGGCTCTAATATCATGAACTTGTTCATTTTACAACGAATCCCACAAATCCGAGAGAGTAATGTTGTTACCCCTACCGAAATCAAGCCATGTGTGCAGTGGTGTTTGGCATACACAGAGCCTCTGTCTAGGTCTTGGGTGGGCTTCACCTAATGCCACGAAGTATTCGGTGAAGCCAGCTTTACATTTTCTCACCCAGGCGTTCTCGCCTTCGGTACACGTGTTCTCCAAGTGTAACAAATGCGGACACCAAGGCTTCTGCTGCATAAAGTTTTCATTTTCTCGTGGTAGGCGCTAATATCTCCTGCGGCACTGGTGTAATGCAAACATGTTGATCGTAGTAACATGTAATGTATGCCATCACAAGAGACGAGATCTTCCTATTTCCTGATTTTATTTTATTTTATTTTATTTCATTTGATTTTTCTGGCGCAAGGATAACAGAGATCATGCTGCACCGAGCAATTTTGTTGGGTTACGCTACAGGTTCAATTCAGCCATTTTCTATTTCTTGAGTGGCCATCCAGACTGAGACTCAGATTCATTTCCGTCTCTTTCGTTCTTGTAGCCACGAAAGCCCACCTTCCTGTTTTACGTTGATTGCTGAAACCGTAAGAAACTAAGAAATTCCCTTTAGCAATCAAGTACAATGTCAGACGTACGAACGCTAACTCCTGCGCCCCCCCCCCCAACTGATGCTGATGATAATTCACCGTTAAAATGGCTTCAAAAACAACGGAGGTCCTAACCACATTCT